>NW_017731374.1:2535179-2563480 GCF_001890085.2 Hipposideros armiger
ATGGCATAGGCTGCAGCCCCTGTGGCAGTGGGTTGCCATGGGCTACCGAATGTAGCCAGCAGCCAGCGTGAGCGGCCAGCAGCCGCTGTGAGCGGCCGTCCAGAAGCTGGCGACTAATGTGATTTGCCCGGGAAGAGCGCAATGATAGTGCCAACTTGGGCCAGTGAAGCAACGTCCTCCACAACTAGACCGAAGAACAAAAAAACAACAGCAACTTGTCTGTTCCCCTTCCCCCAATTCCCCAGCACTGTTCCCATCCCCCTAGTTCCCCAATAAAAATATCTTTAAAAAAAAAAAAAGAATTCTAAAATGCCTTCTAACTTGGTTTCTGAACTTGCCAATATAGAAATCTCTGCCCTAGGTCACTTGTCAGTTAATATACACACCCTGGAAAAGTCTCTTCACCCTGAATGTGCCCAATCCAAGATCTAGAACATTCATTTCCTAGAACTTAGCTGAAATTTAAAGAAAACAAAGATGCTAGGTTGAACCATATGAAATTACCAAAGGGATTCAACAAAATTGATGCAGGTCTTCAAAAAGACAGCTGCTTCATCCCTGCAAAATGATTGGACAAGCCCACCATCCTGGGTCACACATCAGCAGGCAGGCACAAGAATCACCTGGGTGATTGTGTTTAATATGCAGATTCTCAGGGCCAGCCCCAAGCTGATGGGGTACTGAAGTTGGGGAGATTGCTCTCGGGGAAACTCCCCTATGGCATTTCTGAACTGTAAGAATATTCTGTTCCCAAGTACTCAGAAGACAGCACCCCAAGAAGCGGCACTTTTTAGTGGGCATCCTTAGTCGCCTATGGGCTGGTCAGTTTGAGGACCTCTGCTGTGAAAGTGGGCAGGAGACGGGTGACTGTGTCAAATCCAACCTCCACAACCTTCCCGCTGTGAGGAGGCCTGTGAGTGCCCAGCGTTTTTGTTTTAATGATCCCTTCTTTTGTTGGCTTTTTCTTTTGTTTTGTTGCCTAAAATTAATAATTACTCCAAGGGGATCTAGACTACTTTTTCAGTCGCTGCATTTGGGTAACGTGCCCAGCCCCATCCCTTCTACTGTCCCGAAGAGAACGACTGCGGTTCCACTTGTTGGTTTAGAGACTATTTATGCCCATCTTCCACATCGCAGATCCAAACCAAAGCCTCCTCATTTCTACTCTGTTTGTTTGGCTGCAGAATGGTAACATTTACATGGAAATGGGTTTTTTCTCTATCCTGTAATTTGGCTTGTTTAGTTTTCCTTTTTGGACTTCTTTGATGCGCTCAAGAAAGAAGTCCGCAAGAATCTGGAGAAAGGAAGAGAGTGGGCTGCAGGGGGCGGAGCAGGCAGTAAAGTTGTTTGCTTCTCTGTCTCCTTGCACCCCCCCACCCCCACCACCACTTCCCCTGGCTGCACTGAGCTATTCCCTTCCGGTTCTGCTTCTCTGCGTCCTACAGCTGGGCTGAAATATGTCAGCACTTAGGGCTGGAACTCCAGCTGCACCGCTGACTAGATTTGGGATCTTGAGCTAATCTTTCCCTTTCCAGACCTTGTTTCCCAGGTGACCCAGATACTCTCTACATTCAATTACTTTCATAAACCCCCTGGCTGTCACTCATTCCACTGTGAGGTGACCAGAAAACAAGTCCTTTACTAACTGAATAACTTTGGGCAAGTTATTTAACCCTCTGATAGACCATCAAAATGAGTCAGACACTCTTTTCTATTGCTAATGAAAAAATAAGTTGCCTCTTTGTACTCAAGGGATGAACACAGTAACCAACCCACGTTCCTTCAGATATCCCTGAATTCCAAAGGTGATGCCATTACTGTATAAGATTTTTCCAAAGACTTTAAATCCTCTATCACATCCGTACCACAACCACCAACTCCACTAGCCCCAATGCAACCCTAAACACTTCCAGGTTTAATTTTGGCCTGTTGTCTCCTTTACCCATTTATTTCTTGCTGGAAGGGTCTTTGAGAATGTAAGTCGACTTCTAGGTATACATGCTAGCGAAGCGCTTGCAAATATCCACAATAAGGCAGACAAAAGGATGTTCACTGGGCCTTGTTTACCATAATCAATAATAAGAAACAAATGTCATCAGGTTAAAAAAAACAAAAAACAACAAAACTGTGGGAAATGCATTTCATAGAATACTATACAGCAGTTCAAAAGCATAAGGCAGATCTATACATACCAACATGGGTAAACTGACAAGATATATTATGTAATAAAAGAAGCATGTTATAGAATGGTATGCATAGTATGCCTTTTATGTACAAAAAAATTGTACATATTCTAAGTATACACACATATATGTAAGCGAATAGCAAAGGTTTGAAAGGATGTATAACAAACTGGAACATTGTTTACCTCTAAGGAAGGTGTGGTCAAGGGGACTTTATATGAAATATTTTAATATTCTTACTCAAAGAATATAATCCTATATTACTTAAGAAATTTAAAATTAATTTGAACTAATACAACCCCTAAGTATATGACAACAGCACAAAGGATGGAGGGAAAGAAAAGTATCTTGTTGTAAGGTTCTTACACTATACATGAAGTGGTACAATATTATTTAAAAATGACTATTTTAAAATGTGATAAATTAAAAATGAATATTTTAAATTCTGTGACAGCCACAGGGGGGAAAAATTAGTAAAAAGAGGTTTAATAAATAAAGACAAGAGTGAAGAAAAATAGAATCATAAAAATAACCCAAAAGCAGGTTAGTAAGAAGGGGGTAAAAAGGAACAAAGAACAGATGGAACAAATAGAAAACAATCAGCAAGATGGTAGATTTAAATATAGCCACAATAATAACAATGTAAATAGTCTACACACCCCAATTAAAAGGCAGAGAGATTGTCAGATGAATAAAAAAGCAAGACACCACACCATGCTGTCTACAAGAAATTCACCTTTAATATAAAGGTATAAACAGGTTAAAAATTAAAATAACAAAAAAAGATATACAAACACTAATCACAAGAGAGCTGGAGTGCCTTTATGAATACCTAACAAATTTATCTCTGGAATATTAACGGAAGATAACGATAAACGGAGCAAATTCACCAACAAGACAGAAGAATTCTATATGTATATACAACTAAGAATTTCAAAATGCACGAAGCAAAAACTGTTAGAACGCAAAGGAGAAACAGACAACCCCATGATTATAATCGGACACCTCAACAATCCTCTGTCAGTAATAAAAGAAGCATAAAGAAAATCAGGTAGGACACAGAAGACCTGAACAACACTATAAACCAACTTGACCACACTGAAGTTTATAGAAAACGCTGTCCAACAAACAGCAGAGAACACAGCTTTTTTTCAAGTATACATGGAACAGTCACCGAGGCAGAACATATATACAGGATCATAAAACAAACCTCAATAAAGTTTAAAAACTGAAATTGTACCAAGTATGTTCACTCACCACAATGGAATTAAATGAGAAATCAAGAATAGAAAGATATTTGGAAAATCACCCAATATTTAGTAATTTAAAAATATACTACTAAATAACACAAAGGTCTAATGAGAAATTATAAAATAATTGGAATTGAAAATGAAAATACAACATACCAAAATTTGTGGGATACAGACAAATCAGTGTTTACAGGGAAATTTATAGCATTAAAAGTTTATAGCAATAGTGGCCCCCACACATGGCAAACATTCCTAAAACTCATCGGACTTTCTAATAAGAAGTATGGCAAGCACAATCCCACAAAGTGACACAGGACAAGGGCAGGGGTTCTTGAGTGTCCAGAGAAAGCAGTGTTACTACAGAAAGCAGAGTGGCTATGGCGAACAGACTGAGTCAATTTTCCAGAAAAAGGCTAAAATTACAAAGATTATGCCGAGGTTTGACTGCATTGAGTCCAGCTATAGATCTAAAAAAATGCTGGCTATTAAGAGATGCAAACCTTTTCAACTGGAAGAAGATATAAGAGAAAGAGCCAAATAATCCAGTTCTGAGCTTCATCTTGTGTTTTATTATAAAGGCAATAAAATCTTGAGCGTATGTTCACTTCAAAAACAAAAGTTTATTTTGAGAAGAGAATCTCAATCAATGATGTAATAAGTATTCACCTTAAGAAACTAGAAAAATAAAGGCAAGATAAGCCCAAAGCTAACAGAAGGAAAGACATAATAACAAATAGGAGCAAAAATCAATCAAATAAAAACCAGAAAAATAATAAAGAAAATCAATGAAACCAAAACCTGTTTCTTTAAAAAAAAACAAAAAAAAAGATAAAACTCTAGTCAGACTTATTGACAAAGACACAAATTACTAATATCAAGAATGAAAGCGGGGACATCACCAGACCTACTAACATTAAAAGACTAATAAGAAAATACTATCAACAACTATGTAATAAATTCAACAACTTGGATGAAATGGACAAATTCCTTGAAAAACAATATAGCCCCTGACCACCTGCAGTAGACTGCGAGAACGCTAGCATTTATTTGTCTAAGGAATTCCAGATAGAGAAACCATGAGCAAAGACGAGGAAGCACTGAACTAAACAGGCGTTTATTACTGAAATAGAAAAACGCATAGTAAAGAATAGCAGAAGAAGCTAAAGAGAAAAGAGATGAGCAAATAGGGGGCCCTGTACGCCATGTTGGGAAGCACAGGTTTCATTTGGTAGGAAACTCGAGTCCGTGAAGGATTTACAGCCATGGTCACTTAGGTAGATTGCTCTCAGGGTGGTGAAGGGAAAGAACTTAAGAAGGCTAAAGCTGGAAGCACAGAGATTAATTAGTTAAGAGGCGTCTGCTGAGCTCAGTGAGAGATGATGGGGGCCTGAACGTCCCAGGTGGTAGTAAGAATTGAGAGGAGAATAAAGTTTGATGAACAGTTAGCAGATAGAATCACCAGAACTCCATTACCGGCTAATTACGGTACGGATAAAGGAGAAGGACCACAGAAAGACCACGTGTTACTAGTTGAGACTAGAACTAGGACAGCAAGAGGGGTTGGTAGCCAACAACGATGAAGGGCTAAATCTACAGATTTTAGGTTTAGAGTACCAATGGGTAATCAAGATTGGGAATGCGAAGCAAGCATTTGGATGTATAAATTTGAAGCAAAGGGGAGAAGTCAGCACGAATAAGATAACTTATGGCATGGGTTGGAGTCTCACCTAGGAAGACTACAGAAAAAGAAAAATGGCTCAAGGGTAGAACCCTGGATTAGAAAATAATCTGAAGACAAGGAAAAGCTTTATGAGTTTGGAGTAAGACAGTTCAAAAGCAAGTCCAATTATGTGCAAACATGTTAAGTAACATGTTAAAATCTCAAAAGCGGAGGAAAAAAACTAAATATCCAAGTAAAATAGAATGATTAAGCTAATATGGAAGACGTTAAAATGTTTTGGAAGACTGCACAATAACGTAGAAATTGCTTATTATAAAAATGTTTTCTTACCTTTTTAAAAAAATGTATGTATATATTACTTAAACACTAAAACATGCATAGCAAAGTCTGAAAATACTGTACATCGAAATGTCAGTATTGTTTTGAGGTTAGGACGCTATGGGTTACCTGCCATCTATTTTATATCTTGCAAATTCGCTATGTATACTTTTGCAAGAGAAGAAAACCCGTCCCCCCAAAAAGCAGAACAAATGCAGTATTTCCTTCCATCTCTAGTGAAGACCACATAGGCAGTTTCCATACCTGAGTCGTGAAGGCCGCTGTGGAGACTTAACACCCTACATACAGCTCCACTCCGTCTGCTGGAGGCCTCAGCACCAGCCGTGGGCGGTGAGATCCTGGAGTCTGCACAGGGCTCTGCTCTGCCCCTCAGGGGTGGCCTCATCTCCTCCACTGTCACGCTGCCCTAATGGGCCTTGACCTGGGGGCTCTCACGTACCAGTCCGCTTGGCCTTGCTGAAGGTACCAGGGCCTTCCTGGCAGTTCCTCAGAAAACAATTCCCAGGAGGCGGTAGGCACCCTCCATGGTGTGGATACTGGTCCTGCAGGAATGCGTGTGAGATGCTGACCTCGCCAAGTCCATGCGGCCCAGAGGCTCTGGGCCAGCTCTGTGGTCCCGCGCTCAGGCTCTCCCAGGGCCTTCAGAGGCTGGGCCCCAATGCGAAGCCCGGCGGGCTGAGGTGAAAGGACAGCCGGTGGAGCCCAGCAGGCAGGGGAGGTAGTAAGGTACCTCACGGCTGCCAGACAGCCCGTCATAACCTCCTGTGTGAGGGTCAGTCCCAAGCACTTGCCTCAGGACTCAGGTTCGGAAAGGCCAGGACGCCACCAGAAAGCAGAGGTGAGCAGAGGTGAGCCCAACCTCAGCACTGGGCCCGCCCCGGACGTGGCCTCACCTGTAGGCCTCAACGTGAATGTGGTCCCGCCCCCGCGTTGGAGCCCCGCCCACTGCGCTCTGGGGCGGGGCCTCTCCCCTACAGATTCCACCCACCACTCGCTTGTTAATTCCCCTGAGCGGTTATTGACTGTTAACTAGATGCAACACACCACGCTAGTGGTGAGGAAGCTAGAGAAGGTCCCCTGTGCTCAGGAAAGCTAGATAATAGCCCCAAGTTACAACACAGTGTAACAAGAGTTGTGATGGGGAAAGTGAGGGTATCAAAGTCTCCCAGATGGACCCCTTTCACACAGCTACCAAAACAGGAAAGGAGGGAGGGATGCAACCGTTTTTCAAGATTTGATGATGGCAGGCTCTCACCTGAGGCCTTATGGTTCCTTTCACAAATGGGCCATGCAGCACATCTGTTGAGGGGGTGGGAGGGGCAGACGCGTCAGGAAAGTGAAGGAGATTCCATATAGCTTTGACTAAGCTCCACAAGGGCAGGGAGCATTGTTCTTACTCGTGTGTCCCAAATGCTTGGAACAATGACTATGATATTTTACCCAGAGAGTCATCTGGCTCTAACAGGATGTGGACAATGCATTTTCTGTCATTTTTTTGCAAGTGACCCTCTTGCCTTTAGCCTTGTGTCCTGGAACAAAGACACTGAAACAAACATCTCATCCTTTTTCCCCAAGAGATTTTTTTGTAGAAGTCTATTCTGTCTGTGGCAAAAAAACAAGGGGTCTTGTCCACTTGGGTATCAGCTAAGTCCCTGGTCTGGGAGGGCGATTGTTTGCCTTGGAAGGTCCCTAATCCCCTCGGTGATGCATTATGCTTTGGATCTCCCAAGGTTCTCTCATCCTATGGGGCTATATTCTTTCTTTTTTCTGGCTTTCCTTGGGGTCCGAAGCTTAGCTATACAGGGCTTCTCCCTAAATTCACCTCCATCATCATATTCCTAAAGTGGAAACTCAAAGAAGATACTGTTTTTTGGTGAGCTCCTTCTCTCTGGAACTTTCCCCTAAGGGCTGGGGCTAAGTTTAAGGTGGGGGCAAGCTCTGGGGCTGAGGAAGCAGTGGGGGAATGGTTATCTGCATTTGGATTGGAGGAGAGAGCATTAGAAACTAAGTAAGAGAAGGAAGACTGGTGGGAGACAGCTATCAAAGAACAGGCGAGGAGCCAGCAGGGACTTGCTGTGCAAAAAGGGGAGACCTCTGAAGAGCTAGCTACATTTCTGCTGCAGTCTCTCAAGAGTTTAGGACTGGGAAGCTTCTACGGACTATGCAGTCGGTCTGGTTGGCCTTCAGATCTCCAGATGGTCGGAGGGCTGTGGAGTAGTGCTCAACAGCAGGTGATGCTAAAGGAGTCACAGAATAATAAAGTTGGTAGTATGCTCTTTGTTGTTTTAGAAATGATCCCTTGTCTTTCTCCTCCCAGATCCAGAAGTCCACTCTTTGTGATTTGTATCTCCAGGAGCTTTTAGACAATATGGCTGAGGAAAGAAAACCTACCTGCTTCCACATGTCTGGTGGCAGGTTCGCCCCAGAGACAGAACCCGATGGACGGAGAGAAAAGAACTCCTGCTGGAAATTATAGTATGAGAAGGTCGAGAGAAACAAGTCCTCAGCAGACACCTGCCACCAGGAAAAGGTTGAAATGGGTGGGTTTTGGGAGCAGTCAGTACCTGAGGTTCTTGGAACAGAAGAGGCCAGACAAAGGGGTATTTCTGAAGATGAGATCTCTGGGACAGTGTTCGGTAAGATTGAAATCAAGCCTACTTGTGTCAACATTAAAGTAGGCATTAAGAAGTCTGGCAATGGCAGGGTAGAGACGGTGGTGGGGTGAGAGGCAAACAAGTCAGTAGGATTCATGGAGTGAATGAGATGTTGGTGAGAGGTGAGAGGTTGAGGTCCTGACAAAAAGAGTAGGGTCGTGTGAAGAGGTGGGATGTGGCTGGAGAAGAGGGTCTAGTATCTTTGTGTTTTAGGGGGCAGAAAGGAGGAAGGGTAAAATAATGGGAATAGAAGATAGCCCAGAAAGACTGTAGCTCCAGAGGCAAAAAAGGAATCTGGTGTCCAGTGTTGAGGGTGAGTAAGGGAAGTGGGGTGGAGGCAGCGAGGACCTTGGTGGAAAAGATGTGAAAGCTGGTAGTGGGGGGTTATAGGAGGATAAATGAAAGATTAGGAGAGACCAAGGCAGGGTGGACTCCCAGTCAGAGGAGATAAAGCCATCGCAGGAGTGGGAAAAGAGAAGGAGCCAACGGCAGAGCCTTTGGTGGCAGAGAGCAGGCCAGTAATGGGGGTGAAAGGAGTGATGAGGGAATGGGACCCATTGTGAGGGGGCAGGGCACAATGAGAAGAAAATAGACAACGTGAGAGCAGAGTCAGACACAAGATGGGGAGCAGCAAAGGAAGATGATTCTAGGTCCTGGGAAGAGAGGCTGATAAATAGGCCAGAAGCAAAAGAGCTCAGACACAGGGGCTATTAATTGGTCTTCGGGAAGGTCTAGTAAAAGGGTGGAGGTCAGAGTTAAAGAGGGCTTGGGCAGAAGAGCAGTAGGAACCAAAGGGACACAGAGGGGGCCGCATCTTTCACAGGCTTCCCCAAAGCAGGAGGTCAGCCTCCGCCGTGATGCTTTCCCAGCCCTCCCTGCACAGACCTCCACCCAGCAGTTACCAACACGGCAAGTGGCTGCAGCCAGGAACAGACTAGCAACAGGAGGGTCTGGCAGGTGTAAGGGCACACTTCCCATTCCCTCAAATACTCCTTTGATACCTCACCCCAAGGCTTGCTTTTTCATTCTGTTCCTTATGGGCTCCTCCTTCAGGAACAATCCCAGGCTGCCCCGGGGCCCTCAAATTGCATAGCCCATGCTAGGAAATGGGAAACAGGAAAGAAGGGAAGAGATTAATCAGTTTCAGAAAAGGTCCCATGCCACCACAGCTCCTTTCTGGCAACTTCCACAAGCTGGTAAAATGAGAGTGGGTTACATGTTGAGAAAGTGAAAACCCACCATGCCATTCATCAAGCTGGCAAAACAGACACAGAACACAGACAAAGCCAGCCACAAAGTTAGCAGAAAATTCTATTTCTCCCAAGGAAACACTACATCTGTAAAGTGCCCAGATGACACTCAGTGGTCATGAGACATAGTAATGACTATTACTTTGTTCCTAAGAAATCTTGTTTTCTAAAATCACAGTTGATCAGAAACTATGTTTTTGAAATCATTTCAGTAAGAACCAAACCTCCAGCTCTCACCTGAGGGATCTAATTCACTTGCACACAGAGCAGCTGCCTTGATTTCCAACCCAGGGGCAGATTCGGGTAAGAAGGTTTATATAATATTCCATGTCCATTCTGTGTCCACTTTGCCACCCAGACCTGATGTTACCCCTTTCCACACAGCCCTGGTTTGCTTGAACTTAAAATACTATTTCATATAAATTTCACCTAAAGTCGCCCTTCCACAAAATCCTAACTTCTCCTTTTCTTGGTGACATCCCATACCCCATGACTCCTCTGGTGTGTGACCTCCCTTGTTGCCAATAGACGACTTTATCAAACGACAGTTTGGGAACAGTGTCCTAATTAGGACATTTGGGGGTTCTCCTGATACTTGGACAAGACCCTCCCTACAAAGGATTGGCCTCCTTGACCCAGTCATGTGCATACCTGAGACTTCTTGAGTCTCAAGACACTCAAGGTTCCTTTCTCTTTGTGTGGTTTTGCACTGAATTTAGACTCTGGTTGTCTCTTTGGTCCTTTAACATCCGTTTATTACTTGTCTCCTGGAATTTTGGGTTTCCAATCAGACTTTGGTGTCCCCTGGTGAAATCTGTCTTTTAACACCGTCTCCCGTCTTTCATTTGTCCACCATCCTCTGTCTTGTGAGAACTTTCCCCGGTCTTCTCTGGGTATGAGAAATCGGCTTTGGGGGCTGGCCGAGTGGCTCAGTTGGTTAAGAGCGCAGGCTCTGAGCAACAGGGTTGCTGGTTTGATTCCCACATGGGCCAGTGATCTGAGTTACCACTGAGCTGGTGAGAGTGTGTGCTCTTAGCAGCAAGGTTGCCGGTTCAACACCCGTATGGATGGTAGGCTGTGTGCTTCCCCCACTCCCCCCCCCCGCCGCCCACACCAGTAACTAAGATTGAACATGGTACCTTGAGCTGAGCAGTCCTGAGGTTGCCGGTTGCCAGTTCAACTCCCGCATGGAATGGTGGACTACGCATCCCCTCCCGCCTTGCAACTAGATTGAAAGCGGCGACTGGACTTGGAGCTGAGCTTGTACGCTCCACAACTAAGATTGAAGGACAACAGCTTGACTTGGAGTTGATGGGTCCTAGAAAAACACAATGTTCCCCTTCCCCAATTCCCCAATAAAAATCTTTAAAAAGAAAGGAAGGAAGGAAAGGAGGAAGGGAGGAAGGGAGGAAGAGAGGAAGGGAGGAAGGGAGGAAGGGAGGAAGGAAGTCAGCTTTGAGAAAGAGCTCTCCACACATTCTGAGAGCCAGTGGCTGCTAATTTCTCAAGTCAGCAAGTAGAGACAGCTTAACGTTAGGGTTGAGGACTCGAAACACAAGTGATAGTTTACCTTTGATCAACAGTCAAGCAATCTTTCATGGGCTTGTCTGCTAATAATCTTGTGCTACCTCCTGGCATAACTTCAATGAGGATAAATTAGAATTATAGTGGCCACTTGGGGAACTTTGACATGAACAAGAATGTTCATTTGAGAAATGCCTGAGGTAAAAAAGGAAAAGAAACTCTAGGGAGGAGATTGGATAACTCCTCTGTCTAAAAGAGAGAGATCACCATGAGTGATTAATGTAGGAGATTTCCCCTCCGTTCCCATTCTTTAGGGATTAATAAGCACTGGCTTTTAATTGCGTGGTTTGATAACATTGTGCAGAACTTGAGTTACTGTTTAAACGCTGTAATGACTTCCTCTTTTGTGTCTATGTATATATGAAAAAGATTTTCCTGCGTCTAAACTTTCTCCCTTCCCCTAACAGAGAGAAGGTAACCTGTAATTTTACAGAGACAATTTCCTATTTGTCTACAACTACCTCTCTCACATGTTTGTTGTTATTGCTGTTCTATCCCCTCTTTGTCCCTCGCTTGGGAAATTTTACTTTCTCAGGAAAAAAAAATCATTGTCATTATTTTGCATACTCGTCAAAAATGTCTAAGAAAGGGCCGGCCAAGTGGCGCATTGGTAAAGAGCTGGCTTGGGATGCCAGAGGGCTCCAGTTTAGATCCCACATATGAGGGTCAGTGACACTGCCCTCCACAGCTAAGATGCTGAACAACAGCTCAACCTGGAGTTGGGTTGCCTTGAGTCGCCGGTGATGGCGTAGGCTGCAGCCCCTGCTGCAGTGGGTTGCCATGGGCTACCGTGTGTAACCAGCAGCCAGCGTGAGCGGCCATCCAGAAGCTGGCAACTGATCTGCCTCACCTGGGAAGAGCGCAATGATGGTGCCAACTTGGGCCAGTGAAGCAACGTCCTCCACAACTAGACTGAAGAACAAAAGGACAGCAACTTGTCTGTTCCCCTTCCCCCAATTCCCCAGCGCTGTTCCCATCCCCCAATTCCCCAATTAAAAAAAAAAAAAGTCTATGAAAAAAATAAACTGTATGTTTTGCATTGTAAAATGTAGAGAAATGTATTTAACTAGTCTTCATTACTAGAGCTATGAGAAAAGGAAAGATCTCAGCTTCAATATAATAGTTTTCAAATATCATTTCACAATTATTCAAATATTGCTTCATGAATACAAAATTTATAAAGTATATTTTTTAAAGTATCCTGCAATATTTAGGATAAACAAATTTTGGACAAATTGGAATGAGTTAATCATACTGATTAAAGACAACTCTCTGTCTATATTGCCCTGGTTTTATTACATAAAATTAATGCTAAGACAATATTCTAGTTTATATAAGACTATGATTAAAGCTTAAGTTTTAACTTCCTAAGTTTTGTCTATTGGTTTTATGGGATAAGGAAAAGATCATTGTTGGAACAAAATATAAAATTGTGTTTAAGTGAAATCATAAAACAGATGTCTTTTAAAAGGTTTTAATCTTGTAAAACTCTTACAATACTACAAATCATGAGGACTTAATTATGTTTTAGCTAAAATTGTATTTTCTAAATACTTAATTAAAATGCTAAAACTTTAGAAAATGATGAGTTACTTGATATAGATTATTTGGGCACCCAAACAGTTCCTAAGCTAAAAAAAATTATATATAATTTTAATGTATCCTTATTCATATACATTATACAAGGACTATAGATTAATAGAATGTATAAAAGCCTTTGGATGATGTGTTTATTCTGCCTCCTAAAAAGGTGAAAGGTAATCTAAAACACATACTACTAAAATTTAGTTTGGCAGTTCTTGGTTTCTTACCTTTTAAAGTTCCCTGTGTCTAGAGAAACCAAAATTGGTTACTTTGGCTAAATGTGGTAATTAATAAAAATGATTAAGACTATACTTAGTATAATAATTACAGAAAAATGTGAATGTGTATAGAAGAATGAATATAGCTTGTCTGTTAAGGAATTATTCATTTATTCAATGATAATTCATTATAATATATACATTTGTTTTAATATGCTAAGATAAATTATATCTTAAATCTAAAATTTTATTATATGCATCATGTACTTACATAGTCTACAAATACATATAAAAGTATATTAAATTTATTTTAATTCTATAAATGACAGAAAGACACATTCAAGGGTATATTCCATGTTAATGGATTTATTCACAGAAAAAGACTTACAAATCTTTTACTGCTAATTGTAATATAGATGATACACAAAAAAGTAAAAGTAGGGTTTTCTGTCATAACATCACCAAGGTATTTTGGACCTAGATAACAGAGTTTTCTTTTGAATCACCAAAATAGTCTGTTAACTTTTTGTCCTTCTGTTCAGTCTAGAATAATAATGCAAGTTTCCTGGGCCGGCCGAGTGGTGCATTGGTTAAGAGCTGGCTTGGGATGCCAGAGGGCCCCGGTTCGGATCCCACATATTAGGGCCAGTGACACTGCCCTCAACAGCTAAGATGCTGAACAACAGCTCAACCTGGAGCTGGGCTGCCGTGAGTCACCGGCGACGGCATAGGCTGCAGCCCCTGTGGCAGTGGGTTGCCATGGGCTACCGTATGTAGCCAGCGTGAGCGGCCCTCAAGCCGCAGTGAGCAGCCGTCCAGAAGCCAGCTACTGATCTGCCTCTGCCAGGAAGAGCGCAATGATGGTGCCAACTTGGGCCAGTGAAGCAACGTCCTCCACAACTAGACTGAAGAACAAAACCACAGCAACTTGTCTGTTCCCCTTCCCCCAATTCCCCAGCGCTGTTCCCATCCCCCAATTCCCCAATAAAAATCTTAAAAATAAATAAATAAATAAATAAATAATGCAAGTTTCCTGATTTTTCCCCAGTTACTAGATCAGACATCAGAGAAAGACTGTGGCCCTTACCCCAGCTACTGCTAGCGACTAACACAATAGGAAACCCATGCCTCCGGAGTCAAGAGACATAAGCAACATGAAATCACTGCAAGGCTGTCCTGAGACCACACACAAAGGAATCTGAGGAGCATTCCAAAACAGGTGACTATAGGAAATGGCACCTTCCAGCCAGGACCATCAAGACCAAGTGGGTGACTGCAAGAAGTGTCACCTTCCCCCAAGACCCCCAGACAAGACCACCAGAGCCCGATTCCTGTGCTTCAATCTCATGTGTTTTTCTCTTTTTCTTTGTTCTTTACTCAATGCAAAGTTAAGGTTTAAACTGTTGACATTTCTTATCTATGAACTATGATACCACTAAGGTGTTTATCCTTAATACTGAGTCATTCCTCCGTATGAGTTCAATGCCAGGCTGCAATTTGCTCATGATTTGGCCACAGCATGCAATTACACTGTCTGCTGGGTTTGTACTTACTTTCCTTTGGGTGTCACCCAACTTCCTTTGCTAGCAATTTCACAAAATTAATCAGCTGTTTTCCTGGGTGAGAAGACTCAACCAAGAAGTGATCTGGGAATGAAAAACAGTGCAGTAGGCCAGACAATCAGAATTTGAAAACCCTCTATTGTGTCATACATACAAAGGAATGTTTTTATCCTCAACAAAAGATTCAGAAACCTTTTGTGAAATTTAGCTTTTCCAACAAAATTTTCACAAAAGGAAAGCCATTGATAGGGGTGAAAGGAAAGGAGTGATGAGGTGCTTTGAGAAAACAGGGCATAATAAGAGGAAGGGAGACAGTAAGAGTTCAGTAAGGAAAGACAGGCCCAATGGGTATAGGCAAAGCGGCAGCAGAGGTAAACATGCCTCAGGAGAGTCCACAGGGAAGATGAAAGCCAGTGTTACATGGAGTCCACAGATGGTCTAGAAGTGAGGCCTCTTAGAATCCAGTGAGGAGGTGGAAACCAGATGTACGAGGGCTAAGAAGGGGCTAGTTACAGGTCTTCTGAGGGTCCGTGAGAGGCTGAAGGTAGAGACTGAGCTGACCCCCTCACAGGAACAGTGGGAGCCCTGGGACTCTGAGGCAGCAGCATCTTCTAGACACTCCCCAAACAGCAGGACGTCAGCGTCCACAGCCACCATGCCTCACAACGCTCAGTGGGGATCTTGACAAAATGGTTGCCGCCAACTGCCTATAGCGGAGCTTTTCCAAGTGGCTGCAGCAGACAAGAGGAATAAGCTAAAGTCAAGAATGCTGGATGGGGCCTGGCAGAGCAGAAATGCACTGTGTTCTCCCACATCCCAGACTTCACACCGCTTCTCTTATTCCTCACACCAAGGCTTCCTTTCGCATTCTCTCTCCTGTAGGTTTCCCCTCCAGCGTCAACCCAAGGCTGCCGTGGGCCCTGAAACTGCATAAGCCATCCTAGGAAGAGAGATATAGGAAAGGAGGGAGAGAGACTAATCTGTGCACAGGAAAGCTTTTCCTGTGCTACATCAGATTCAGTCAATCTCTCCAACCTGAGAACCCAAGAGCCTGGGTTACTTCCGGTGAAGAGAGGAGCAAAGTGATATTTTAGGAGCCTGAGTGGAATGATCATTTGGGGGAGACTCTTGGGAGACTAAGATTCTGAAAGCACCAAAATTAGTATACAAAATAGTCCACAACCAAAATAGTAAGGCCTTTCACAGACATTATCTCATGTGACCATCACAACAGCCCGGTGAGGTCTGGAGGCCAGGCGTTGCCTCAGAGGACAAACCTGAGCCTGACGGAAGTTAAACTGCCACCAGTGGACAGGACAGGAGGCCCAGCTTCATCACTTTTATTTGGATGGATGGACACAACAGGGGATCTGCATCCTTCCTGTGACCCCCCCTGAGAGCTCTGTGTTCCAACAGAGACTTGCTTGAGGAATTGGCCTCCTCAGAGACTGTGGACCTGGGCCCTCATGGAAACGTGAGGTTAAGGCTAAACATTGGGTAGCCCAGGGTTGACTAGACAAAACCTTACCTTTTAATACTGCACCTTTGTTCCTGTGTTTGATTTTGCACTGACCTTAAGAGACTACAATGAGTGCTAGGACTGAATTTTCACTCTCCTCTCTCTAGGCAAGCTGCCAACATTCATTATTTATGGATAATCTGATCTATATTGAATTAATAGAGTTCTGTGATCCATCCCTCTTATTTAAAGTGGGTAAAAATATTGCCTAATTTTCCTTCTTTGCCAACTTCAAGGAGGGTTTTCTGTACGTCATGCTCAATTGATTTTTTTCGGTCCCTGTCCTCTGCAGGTGAAGGGCAGATTCTGAGAATGGAGGGCATACGTGCCTTCCTTCACAGGGGACTTGCCCCTGATGACAGAGCTCAGGCCTCAGAATCTGAGTCAAGGCTTTCAAAGGCTCAGAGCACTGTTCTCCATGTCAGCCCTAACACAAGGGGATATGAGACATTTGGCCCAGAGACACCTGAGTTGAGACTGTGTCTGATGAATAGGAGTTGAGGGACTCTGTTCTCCTACAGGTATCCTGAACTCGCCTACTAATCCAATTCAAGGCCCGTGACTCACTGTGATCAGGGTTTTATCATGGAGCCCTCTATCAAACCCAAAGAGAGGGTCTGTGAGCTTCAAATATAAATCCTATTTCCCACTCCTACCTTTGCTTTGTTCCCCTGAATGATACTCTCATCTTTCTGAGAGTTTCCATCTCAAGTGGCGATCTGTGTCAACATCACTGATTTAGAAAAGTACAAAGAGGAAAAGGTTAACATCTGCTGGGGGCTGGCCTTAGGGTTCCTTTGCCAAATTAATGTGTCTATTTTCCCCAAATGTTGGTAAATTTTTATTCCTCTGTAAACAGTAGAAGAACAGAAATAGGAACCCCATACTACACAGAGAGTATAAAATGGAATTCGTGCCCCAAGATTCACTGAGATGCATGGGAAAGAGTTCATCTGAAGTGCACATCAGCCTCAGACAGCTGAGCGCTGAGAATGTGCACAATAGACTAGAGTTCTTAGGTCCCCCTCATGGAGCTATGGAGCAATGATGGTGTTCTTGAGGATGGAGAAGGCCCTTAAAGAGGAGGGTGAACCCACAATCCCTCCTTACAGCATCCAGCCAAGTACATCCCTCCATGCCTCCTCAGGCCTTCTAGATTACCTTCCATCCTTCTCTGGGCCTTAGTATTCTCCAATTCTATCCTTTCTTCATGTCATAGATACACTTATTTTCGTAAACTAATAGTGCTATTTTCTAGTCATTCCTCCTACAACTCAGAGTTGTCCGTTACCCCTTTGGTCACTTCAGAGTCGATCCTACTAATTATTGGGTTGTTGGAAAAGTCATGACATATTTTTTCTATGTTCTTCGTTGCAAAAATGCGTCATGACTTTTCCGACAACCCAATATATAGCCTTTGAAAACGAAGTTCTTCCAGAAATTTTTGCTAATTCCCCGGGATTTACATGTGCAGGATTTTCTGTGCTCAACTCCAGCCTCCCACCTTGCATCAACCCAAACATAGGACACAGTCTCACTTTATATTCGCCCCAAAGTGTCCATTTGCACATAAAAGCATCAGTGAGCCATGTAGCCTTTACAGAAGGTAATGTGAGGATGATAACGAGGGCCAGAGGCAGACCTCACCCCTGACAACTTTAAAATCCCTAAGTGCTGAATTAAGCACTGAATTATTTCCTCACCTGAAACAATCTTGGTCCAGGGCTCCCAACCCTTTCCCACCCATATGATCAGACTTGATCAGAAGAACTGGCAGCAAAACAATTTTTCAAGAATGAGGCATAGATTCTCAGTTAACATTGCTTCTGGGATATTGCTGCTTTTAGGTCTTTTCACTGAACAGAGAAAGTAAAAAAAAAAAAATTTAAACCATGAGTTCATAATATGTACAATTCAAATTTAACACAGGGTTTTTTACTTTAATTTTTGCATGTATATCATTTTTCTCACAATGCAAATTTTGGATCTTAATAACATTAACATTCTTATTCTATCTTAATATATAAAGTACTTTCAAAATTATAATGCAAATCTTACTCCTAATAATAAAACTACTGAAGTCTGAAATTATTTGCAATTCTTTTTCCTTAGAATGTACCCCACCAAGAATATATACCAGATGAGGATATCCCAAAGTCACTTGCAATAATTCTTTTCTCTGTATGTAACCAATTTGATAAAGAGTTAAGGTTAGTAGTTACAATTTATTTTCAGTTTTAGGGTTAGCTTTATTTTCCCTGTTGACTTTAGTTTTAAAAAAATATGAAACATTTGCACAGTTCAAAAGTCAAAAGTAAATAAACTATACTTAAATAAGTCTCACTTCCAACCCTTTTGTTTGATTTATAAACAAAAACATCATGGGGATGAGGATGACCTAGCTTTTATTTCTTCTCTCAAGATGTAGAAAGAACGTGAAGCGCAGGGAAGAGCAAAAACATTGTAGAAAGAGACTGGTTCGAATTCCCTTGTTGTTTGAACTTGGGCATTTCCTAGACTTTTTGAGGCAGATTTCTTCACATGAAAATGAGAATAATAATACTCATCTCCTAGAAATGTTCTAAGGATTAAATGAGATCACATATGTGAAATGCCTGGTCCATACTTAGTACTCAAAATATGAGAGCTATTCAGTATATTTTATCTTAAGAGATTAACAGGACCTTGAAATTTTAGACCAGCTTGTCTAAATTTTAGACCAACACCCAATTTTGGTGTCCTTTTAAAAATCCTTAGACGTGATGTAGAAATAATAATAATGTATGATAATAGTTTGGAACAAAGCTCACAGGATCTAAACAGAAACATATGTGAAGAGATATAAAAGTAACCATTTTAACTATTAGAAACAGAAATACCAGACTTGTTTGGATGGCAGTAGTCAGGGAGACTACCAAGGACAGACACAAAAAGAAAGGAAACTCAAAAGAGGCATGTTGTGGATGAAATGTTTGTGCCCCTCCCCAATTCATGTGTCAAAACTCTACCCCTCAATATGATAGTATTAGGAAGTGGGGCTTTTAGGAGGTCATTTGGGTGAGGTCATGAGGGTGGAGACCTCACGAATGGGATTAGGGCCCATAAAAAGCTCTAAAAGATTATTATCTTGGAGTGGGTAAAGCATTTCTATGTTTTAAAAATATGTTAGTATTACAGTAGAGCATATTTTTATAATAAATTCAAACAACACAAATGTAGAAATCCCAAAGTATAAGCATTCTTCCCATCCCTCTACACTCCCACTCCCTGGAGGTAAGCACAGTTAATAATTTGGTGTATATGGAAAGGCATTTTAAAGCATAAGGTAAAATCCAGAAATCTTAAAGGGAAAAGACTGATTCACAGGACAATATAAGCATTCAATATTTCTGTATTAAAATCAAAGGTGAAAAGGTCAAAAACAAATGACAAATCGGGAAAAATTGGAACTCAAATGATAAGGAACTAATAATGTTGTTATGCAACATTCTGACAAACCAATCTGAAAAAGATGGTTAATTTACAGGAGTTCACATAGAATTATGTATGAAAAGCTGCTCAACTCATTTATGAAACATAATTTTAAACAATGATGGTATCTTTTTCCCCTTATCGGAATGACAAAGAAAATGAGAATTTAAACCAACATAATATTTTTTTTACCCCTATAAAAATAATACTGGGACCTGCATATTTTTCTATTGCTATGTGAAACAATACGGAGAACAAGTAAAGTTAATTTAGCTATTTGTTCCAGGAAATGCTTTACTCCTGGAAGATTACGATGCAAAACAACTAAATTTATTCATCAGGACTAACAATTGCTCATCAAGGCTTGCTTCAAGATCTTTGCTGTGTTGTGCCCACCAAGCTAAAAGTATTATGGCATTAACTCTAAACAATCCCAATCAATTCCCCACCTTGCAATACCTCCTTAAAATCACCTGGCCAAGTTTGTTTCTTCCTTGGATACTTTCTCTCAGCCCTAGAGGTATTAGCTGCTCCCTACATTTGCTATTCCCACATTCTTTAAGATTCTCTTTCAATCTTTTGGTTAATCCCCTTTTGCCAGTTAACAATTCTTGACAATAAATGTGTTCAAATGACTCGTGTGATCTAAGCTCCTGACTGGACTCTGACTGATGTATGTACCTCTTAACCATGCATGTGAAGGCATGTACTCATTTGTTATGCTGCCCTAATAAATTACCACCAATGCAGTGACTTAAAACAACACATACCTATATATTCTCTTATAAGTCTGTAGGTCAGGAGTCAAGTACAGGTCTCACTAGACTAATCAAGGTGTCTGAAGGCTGCGTTCCTCTAGAGGCTTTAGGCAAGAATCTGTTTGCTGCTCATTGGGTTTTTGGTAGAATTCAGTTCCTTGTGGTTGTAGTATTAACATCCCTACTTCCTTACTGGCTACTAACTGAGAACCATTCCCAGCTTCTAGAGGCTACCACATACTTTGGCTGGTAACTCCCTTCCTCCACCTTCAAAGCCAGCCGGGGTATATTGAGCCCTTCTCTCCTCTTTCTTCTTCCATCCTATCTCTCTGACCCAACCAGGAAAGCTCCAGTTTAATGACTCTGTTATTAGACTGGGCCCACCCAGATAATCCAGGAGAGTCTCCCCAGCTCTTGATCACATCTGTAAACCCCTTTTGCCATGGAAGGGAACATTTATAGATTCCTGGAATTAGGATGTGGACATCTTTGGGGGGACCATTATTCTGCCTACTACAAGGTCTATATCTCCAAACCTTCAAAAATATTAGTTGTTATTAATCGCTGACTCATCTCCTTAAAAGACTTGTTGAGCAAGTGACATTAGGTTATTTAACCCAGTGAAGCAAAGGATCAACAAATTTAATACATTATTATCACATCCAAAGTTGAATTTATCTCCCCATCTCAAAACCAACTTTTCTTCTAGTGTTTCCTACCTTAGCGCCAATATTCACCCATAGCCCAAGTCAGAACTCTGTATTTATCCTCGTATCCTGTCTTCTCCTCTCCTTCCCCATTGCTACTACCCTCACGCAGGCAGTCATCTCTTGTATGAATTATATCAACAACCTCCTGCTTCAACTGTCTCCCTGTCTCTAGACTTGTTTCCTAGAATTCATTCGCATTGCAACCAGAGGGCTTGTATTAGTCAGTGCAGGCTGCTATAACAAAATACCATATGCTGGGCAGCTTAAACAACAGAAATTGATTTCTCAGAGTTCTGAAGGCTCAAAGTAGAAGTTTGAGGAGCCAGCATGGTCAGTGTCTAGTCAGGACTGTCTTCCTGGCTGGCAGGAGGCCATCTTCCCACTGTGTCCTCACATGGCAGGGACAGAGAGTAAGAGCAAGTTCCCTGGGGTCTCTTCTTATAAGGTCACAAATCCCATCATGAGAGTCCCAGTTTCATGACCTAATTATCCCCCAAAGTCCTCATCTCCAAATTGGGGGTTAGGGCTTCAACATAGGAATTTGAGGGAGGGACACAATTCAGTCCATAGCTGGGCTTTTCCCCCACCCCCAAAAAAACAAGTATCTTGCTTAAACTCTTTCTACGGTTCCCCTGTGCATTTAGGATGAAATACAATTAGCTAGGCTTTGAAGATCCTGCACTATCTGTCTCTGCCTACCTCTCCTACCCTTCTTACACCACTTCTTCACATGCTCTAGTCACACTAACCATCTCTGTTCCTAGAATGCGTTGCATCCTTTCTTGCCTCTGGGCCTCTGCTTTTGTTGCTCTCCTCTGCCTGTTGTCTAGCTCCAACTCCTCTGTTCCTCCAGGAAGCCTTCTCTGACACTGCATGGGCCCTCTAGGTGTAGGTCTGGTGCTGTTCCGAGGTACTCCCATTGCAGCCTGTATTTCCACTTGCCCCACTGCCTGTTACTTCTCTCTTTTTCCTATTAAGCTGTAAGCTCTAAGAGGGACATTATCTGTTTTGTTCAACCCTACATCCAAGTGCCAACTCACTATCTGGAATATGGTCGCGTATAATAAATGTTTGTGTATGTTTGGATGGATGGATGGATGGATGGATGGATGGATGGATGGATGGATAAATGTGTTGCATTTGGGTGGCTATTGGGCATCCAGGTGAAGAAATTCAGTAGATAGATACGTGGATGTGGAGTTCAGGAGAGAGGTGTGGACTGGAGAAGCCACGTTTAGGCCAGCACATGTCAGCAGCTTTCTCCTTGGAAAGGTACAATTTGTAAAGCCCTTGAGGGGTCACATGTACTATGCCAGGCCCTAGTTTTAAGCGTATTTATCCAACCAGCCCTCTGGTATTCATGTTCCTGAATTTATTGCTAACCATAAGCTGTTCCCCAGCTACTTGACTGTAACATTACCCTTTGAAGTAGCTGTCCTCGTTTTACAGGTGTGGACATAGAAGCCATGAGGGTTATCACAAGTGATTCAGAAGGATTATAATCAGTGCTGTGGGTACTATGGACTGGCTCATTCAACCTCCATCCCACTTCCGCCCTACTTCTAGAGTTGCCCTAATCAATACACTAGCTACTAGCTACCTGTGGCTGTTCAAAATTAAATTTAAATAATTACTTAAAATTAAATACAATTTACAATTTAATTCCTCAGATGCACTAACCACATTTCAGGTGTTCCGTTGCCATCTCTGGCTAGGGGCTGCCATGCTGAACAGTGCAGAAGGGCCACGTGCCAACCACGGGAAGTTTTACTGAACCGTGTAGGGCTTGAGTGCCTTCCTGTATGGCGGAGGTTAGAAAGCTAAAGCTACATATTCCACATTCTTTTGCAGGTTCTGGATGCAAATTTTGTTTACCAATTAGATATGCTTGCATGAGTTTGGAGAGGTAAAAATAAGCTAAGCATGGCTATGTGCATGTCAACCTTTTCTGAAGTAGCACACCAGTGTCTGTTCAGTTTCCTGGGTGTGAAAGGCAGCTGTGGTACTGGCCTTGACAACAAGAGCAGTAGCTTCAACATTCCCACTTCTGCCAGGTCAAAGCTACATTGATAGGTTCTTGAACTCAATCACTTCGCGTGGCCGAAGGAAGGGTAGCTTTCCTCGTGGGTCATTTCTGTAGTGCTCTGCTTACCCAGAGGCCCAGAACCAGAGCCAGATCCCCCAACACTCACCACTATTTTGGTAAGCAAAATTTGGTAAGATTTCATGTATTAAAATCTCTTCCTGCTTACAATATTCAGGATGGATTCTGTATCCTGAACCAAGTTCTGATTGACATGGCATACAACCGACTTATACAACAGCTCCTGTGTTTACAGATCATTCCTTTGCTTTGCAAACTCTGTAAGTGCAACCCCGTCTTCTAGCAATTAAATTAGGCAGCTATGCACCTGACTGCCTTTTGAAATTGTTTCCCCACCTCACTCTCCTTTAAGATACTACTTATGCCTTTCCATGTGAAACGTAGTCTCTCTGCAAAACTTAAATGTGGTCAATAAAATAACCCGATTCCCTGGCCTGATCCAAGTATGCTTATAGACCACAACTACACTATAATAAAATGCACTGAACAGAAAGCAAATTTTTCTAAGCTCACCATACTGAATGTCATAGATTTTCTTGGATAATAGTCATGTTAGCGGAAATTGGATCATTCACATTGTTTTCTTTATTTTTTCCTACGTGCGATGAGCTAGCCTGAGGAGTTGGGGAATTTGGTTGAAATGTAGGGGAGGTGGTAAGGCCAGAAGCATAGGGAAGAATGGGCGTGAGGCATCTGGTCTGGTCATTAGAAAATCATTATCTCTACAATGACTCTCTTGCCTTCCTCAGACCTCAGACTATGAGTTATAGAAGTGTCTGGAAGCTAGCCTGGGGATGTGTCACCATGAATCATATTGATTCCATGGAATAACGTGGTCTGAGTTCCAGACAACAAGAACGTAAAAGAATTGCCAGATTACTGGTCATTTATAAATTGGGTACAGCCTGAAATTACACCTTCCTGCCAGCCTCTACCTGTATGAAACAAGCAAGCCCTTTCTATTTGTGATCGTAAGACTTTAAAACCACCAGAGCATACTGAGTACCGATTTTCAGAAACACATCCAGCTTATTGGGGGGGAGGGGGGAGACGGGCAGGCTGCACGCCACAGAGCAAAGGACCTGGACCCTGGAGTCACAGAGACCTGCGTTCTAATCACAGTCTCATCATTTGTTAACTGTGTGATCTTGGGCAAATTACCTCCCCATTCTGAGTCTCAGTTTTCTCAACTATAAAGTAAGAGAAAACGCTATTCACAGGATTTTTATAAGGGTTATGTGAGAAAGCTGATTTGCTCACTTAGGAAACTGTCAGAAAAGGGAAAGGGATGGGGAACAGCTCTACAGAGAAATGCAGTGCCCAGTTCAGTAACTTTCCAAAAGAATACGACTTCTACGCATGCCCTACGGGCCTTCCAGTTTTGCTCAAAATATCATCCACTTCCTATTGTGCTCTCCCTATTATAAGTCAGGGGAAAGGATAAGCTTCTATATCTGAAAGACCCAAAAAATGTGTGGGCAGTTTTAAGGAGATGGAAATTTGTTTCTCTGTCACTAATGGCTCTGAGGTCCAGGTTGGAAAGTGGTTTTCTCCGTGCAGCCATTCAGGGATCCAGGTTCCTTCCATTCTATTGCTTTGCCATCGCCAAGGGCATTATCCTCGTCTGCATGACCAAAGGTAGGTCACAGGACACTCATGTGTCAGCTCAAGGGACGAGGAAAAGGAGAGCTGCTCCAAGATATCTTCCATAAAATTGAAGATGACCCAGAAGTTGCATATAGCACTTCCACCCACACTTCATTGGCCTGAATTTAGTCACATGGCCACACTTAGCTACAAGGGAGGCTGGTAAGTGCAGTCTCCAACTAGGCAGCCATGTGTCCAGATAAAAATCCTATCAAGGAAGAGAAACGTTTTGCTGGACAGCTGTCATTCTCTGCCATGGCCTTCCTCCGCTTTACTCGTCTTCAACAAGAAGGCTTGGCTTGTTCTTGGTCTACTGCGTGCCTTTGCCATTTACTAAATTGGGCCCTGGTTTTGGGAGGTCTCCTCAATGCCATCAGACCTCCTGGTGAGATACACTTGGCCACTTGGGATCCCTAAGGCTGATGGGAAAGCTGGGGCCCAAAGAGGGGGCTCTGGGAGCTCAGGCCCCGGCTCTTCCCAGAGCACCACGCCTGTCTTCTGAAGATATGGTTTTGATGTGCGGGGCCTTTCCCCCCAGTATTGTGAGAGATGCTGGCTTGGGTTTCTGGAGATGACTCATTCCTGCTCTTTGCAAAGAGAGCACAATTACATTGTTCCCACAAAGAGTATTTTCCTGCCAGGTCACTGGCACCTGCAGACAAGTCTGTTCCTCTTTAAGTGATTCTTAAAGGATTAAAAAGCACACAATGCAAATGGTTTGGATATGCCAAGCTGCACGTAGCTGAACTAGAAGTTCCAGTGATGTGGAGAGAGTAGGTGACCAGGAGCTGGGAAATCTCATAATGGTCTCGGCGTCTCCATTGGCCAGCTTTGTCATTGGGCAAGTCATTTCCCGACACGAGGCCTGTTTGCTCATCTAAAAAAAAATCTGACCAGATCGTTTCTAGAGACTCTTCCTGTTCCAGCTCCCCAGTTGTCCATGACCTTTTCTTGTCTGTTCCTTGTCTGGAGCACTTCCGCAGTAACTACAGGGACAAGATGGCTCTTGGCTTATTCGTTTCTCTTATGCCCATTACGTTTTCCCTATTTCTGCCATCCTGCATATTAGTGTGGCACATTTGCTATAATGACTGAACCAGTGCTGACACAGGGTTGGCGTCCACAGTTCTTATTGCTGAATAATGTTCCATTGTATAGATGTGCATGTACCTATTGTGCATTTATCCATGTACCTATATGTGCATTTATCCATGTACCTATTGAAGAACAACTCGGCTGCTTCCAGTTTTTGGCAATTATGAGTAGAACTCCTATAAACTTTTGTATGTAGGTTTTTATGTGGACATGTTTTCAGTTCAATTGGGTAAATACCTAGGAGTGTGATTGTTGGTTCATATGGTAAGAATATGTTTAGCTTGGTTAAAAAAAAAACAAAATGGAAAACCTGCCAAATTGCCTTTCAAAGTGGATGTACTATTTTGCATCTTTTATATAGGATAAGCATATTTTCTATGCTTATTTGCCATCTGTATATCTACTTTGGTGAAGTTTATTCAGATTTTTTGCCCATTTTTTTAATTGGATTGTTTTCCTGTTGTTGAGTTTTTAGAGTTCTTTGGATACAAATCCTTTATCAGATGTGTTTTGCAAATATTTTCCTCCCATTCTGTGGCTTGTCTTTTCATCCTCTTAATAGTGTCTTTCATCAAGCAGTTTTTCATTTTAATACAGTCCAACTTATCAATTCAATTTTCTCCTATGTTATCTTCTAGAAGTTTCATAGGTTTGTGTTTTACATTTAGGTCTATGATTCATTTTGAGTTATTTTTTGTGAAAATAAATCTGTCTAGGTTCATTTTTTGGCAAAGGATTTCCAATTCTTCTAGCTCCATTTATTAAAAAGATTACCCTTTCTCTATTGAATTGCCTTTACCCCTTTGTCAGCAACCAATTGACTATATTTGTGTGGGTCTATCTCGAAGCTCCTGTGCTGTCTGTTCTTTCACCAATACTGCACTGTCTTGATAATTATAGCTTTACAGTTAAGTCTTTAAGTCTGATAGTGTCAGTAGTCCAACTTTTTTCTTCTTCCTCAGGGTTGTGCTGGCCATTCTGGGTCTTTGCCTTTCCATATAAACTTCAGAATCAGTTTGTCAATATCCACAAATTACTTGCCTCCAAGTAGGGGTGTAAGATCAGCTCCCCATTGAGCCCCACTGTCACCAGAGAATGAGGAAGAGGGAGGTAAGTGCCAACTAGCCCCACCTTGCATCACCTTGTTCCGCCTTACTGCTGCTGGGTGAGGGTGGAGGTACAGCTCGACTCTGGACCCACCAACACTCCCCCACTGGGGGAATCGGAGCATGGCGTCCACTTCCATGGAGCGGGAGGGTAGAGTGAGAGTCCAGCTCCCCATTCAGCCCCACTGAAACCTAGTCTGTGTTTTCTTAGATTCTGTGTTTATTTATTGGGCATCCATTCATCACAGGGCCAATTATATTAACTATATATTTTCTCTTTTATTTATTTATTTATTTTTTTGTATTCTTGATGCTCTGGCATTTGGGGGTCTTATAAAAAATAAGAAAATAGAGTTTATATAACTAGCTAAATCCTAAAGATAACAACAACTTGCCTATGAGCACATCTTTCATTCAATTTTTAGAGTCTTCTTATGCTTGTGTTATGTTGCCAGAGGTAAAGCTGGACACTACTTTGAGTGGTAAGGACAGATTTTAGTCAGCAAAATACTATAATAGCAAGGAAAAGAGTTCCACTTCAAGTCATACAGAGTTGAGTGGGCATTTTTAAAGGAGAATAAAGAGGACAGGTGTTGAGCAGGGGCTCAGTAGAGTCAGTGAAATGAAAAATGACAAGCAGGAAGCTGGGACTGGTCATGCAAAACCCATTTGAGTTTGTCAACTGGCACTTACTGAAGTTAGGCTCCTCCCCGCCCACAGAGGCTGGGAGACAGGGACCCTATCTTCCTTCCTTGGCTGGAACAATAAATTCTTCTGGCATCTTGGAGTTTTCTCAGGCAGGCACTCTTAGGGCCAATGACAGGGTCATCCTAGGGATGCACTTTGAGCTGTCAGAAACTATATTAGTGTTTGTTTAAGTCTCTATAGGCCAAGGTTGAGGCCTAGTTGAGAAAAGGCTCAGAGGAGCCTGGCTAGATTGGTCAAAGAGAGCATCTTTGTCAAGGCCCAGTAGTTTTTAGTCGTAAGAGGGAGGAGCTGAGATAATAAGATTCAATCATAGCAGAACCAGAAGCCCTTGCCATTACAATTTTTTAAAGCTCCCCAGGTGACTCTCATATGCAACAAAATTTGAGAATCACTAGCCAAGAACTTTGCCCTCCATTGTTTTAATGCCTCCCTTCACAAAGGAAGAAATTCCTCTAAGCTGACTGAATGTTCCGTGCTATGTGTAGATGCATGTACGTCTGTCCGTATGTTTACACCACGGTGAGGGCAGAGAAGAGACCTGGTCCTCTCAAGCAACAAGAAGACAGAAAGTGCTTAGCGCTATGGAAATGTACCAAGCTGCCTTTGTTTTAGTGAGGGCAAACAAAAGGGGTCCCGGTAGAATTCAACTCCATATCCATCTATTTGGCCATAAAAAAGAGGGAGGGGAGCTTCTTTGTGGTTCTGGGGTCACAGTCATGCAAGATCTGGTTGATTCGTTTCTGGTTCTCATGGTTTTCTTTGCTGGACACTTCTCACCTGAAACCATGGAAGTGACTCCCAGTCTCTGTGCGATTACTTAAGAGTCATCCTTCAAGTATCACTTTCTTGTCTGACTTTCCCAGAACTCATTAAGCATA
>NW_017731374.1:2564249-2565326 GCF_001890085.2 Hipposideros armiger
AAAACGACAGCAACTTGTCTGTTCCCCTTCCCCCAATTCCCCAGCATTGTTCCCATCCCCCCAATTCCCCAATTAAAAAAAAAAAAAGAAAAGAAAACCTCATTTTTGTCTGGACTCAGACTCAGAGGTAGAAGCTCTCAGAGAGGACAGCCTGCGTCTCTTGGCGTCTGTTCCTGGCGTTTTTCTTCGGCCTCCTTCATTCTCTTGGCCAAAAGTTGAGCAGATTCTGCAGCCTCTTCCTTCTTTTTCTTAGTTTGCTGTTTCTTCAGAGCGATATGCTGACGTGTGTGCTGCAGGGCATGTGGAAGAAGGAGACGCTGAACCTTGGGTGCTTTGGTCCTCGGTTTCTGACCTTCTTTGTTTAGCGGCTTCCTCACGACATACTGGCAGACATCATCTTCTTTAGAGAGACTGAAAAGTTTGTGGATTCTGCCAGCTCTTTTGGGCCCCAGGCGACGAGGCACAGTAGTATCAGTGAGACCAGGAATATCTTTCTCCCGTTTTTTTCACAATGACCAAGTTGAGAACACTCAGATTGGCATCCACAATGCAACCCTGAACAGATTTGTGCTTTCTTTCTCCAGTCCTCCTTGGTCTGTAACAGGAACGTCCCTTACTAAGGAACAGGCTGGACACGGCCATGGGTCACGACACCCTCCTTCATGGGAAAACCCTGTTTGTCGTTCCCACCACTGATTCAAACCACATAACCCTTCCATTCTTCACCCAGAGCGTCAGCAGTAACTTCTGTGGCCATACGCTTCTCATAAAACGTACGAAGTTTGTGTTCATCATCCACTTCAATGAGTTTTTGGCAGCCAGTAGCTGGGAAAGAGATGTTTGGCTTCATCCTGAAGCAGCCGACGGCCTCTGAGGCGCCACGAAGGAGAGTCACCTGAGCAACTCTTCAATTGCGGAGTCCTAGGTGCTTCCCCAGGTAGACTGATTCAGAGTCTGGGGGAAAGGTGCACACTGGTTTTGGTTTTTGGAATAGCTCCCTAGATGATTCTGTTGCCCACCATTTCTCCCCAATTCTCCTGTTCTCCTCTTTAAATAAGCTCTCTGGTGTGTGTGTAG
>NW_017731374.1:2566986-2594870 GCF_001890085.2 Hipposideros armiger
GGCTGAACGCATCAGGCTCGCGGGAGTAAGAAGTAGGGGTGCTGTAGGCGTGGTTTCATTCCGAGGTCACTGTCATCGGTGAGGCCCTAGCTATCTGGGTCCCACACTCCCTGATGGGTCAGCTTCCAGCGGGCTTTCTCCCTAGTAAATGTTGCTGTAGCAATTCTAGGCCACACACCCCAATATCATGCCCTCTTTCCAAGCCAAAGGCTGGGACTCACTGAGGTCACATGCTCACTCCCAGCCAATCATTGTGGACAAGCAGTTGGAAGGCTCTGATTGGCTTAGCTTAAGTCATATGCTCTGCGCTTGGCACTGGAGGGGCAGTCAGCCGTGGGCCACATCTGATGCCCATGAAGAAACTGGGAGTTATGGGGAAGGGATGAGGGGGAAATAAAGGCATCAACTGTGGGTTCCACCTGGGGAATATTAGCTGTTCCTGAGTGCGTGTCATGATTTAGAGAGGGACAAAGGACTGCAGGCAGGGTTTACGGCCTCCACTTCATATGCTCCTCTCTTCTTCCCTGTACTAGCACCACCATCATAAAGAGGATTACTCAAAAAAAAATTTTTTTTTTTTTTGCCTGAAGAATAAATAGACACTTAGAAGCTGGTCATGCTGCTCACCTCTCCCCTGTGGAGAGTGGGAGGACTCTGCTCTCAGATAGAGACCATCAGTTACCACCCCCCACCCCCACTCCCTGTTTTGTCTCACATAATTCATTCCTATTCCTCCTCTACTTGGTTGGCATTTCCAAGTGCCAAACCCCGTCCCCTGCAGGGAGCACCCTGCACACTTCAGGCTGCAGCCTTCCTGCCCTGCGTCTGCTTTTCTTGTTCCAGAATCTGGTAGAAACCTATGGCCCCACCACTGTCCTCATCTGCAGGGGGATTATACATCCCTATTCCTCTACTATCACTTTAATTCAGTTTTAGGAGGGAGAGGAGATAAACACACACGGTCAGTCAGTTGTCTTCAGCTGAAGTCACTGGCCCATATTTTTCTATCAAAATTAAATCTGTTGTGCCTGCAGCTGGCTTAAATAAATTCATTTCAAGGTAAGCGATTAGTGTTTTTACAGGCTCTGCCACATAAAAGAGGCTTTTGGAGGAGATGACCAGGTGATACAGGGCAACGAAGCTGTGACTATGGATACAGGAGAAGTTGCTGAGGTTGTGGGGAGTGAAGCAGAGGAGATGGGGGCTGCGGGGGGCGGGGAGTGGACACAGACATGGTTTGTGGAGATCAAGACCAGCAGGTCGAAGAGGGTTCACATGCTGCACTAATTTACTGCCTGTGCTTTGGGGCACATCACTTTCCACTCTATAAGCCTCTGTTTCCCTGTCTATACCTACCTCATCACGATTTTAGGATTAGTACTAATCAAAGGTTCTTGGGTTGCAAGCAATAGAAATGAATGCTGACTAATTAAGCCAAAGATGCTAAAGCAGCAGGTAGGTATGAAAACATCAGGGTGGTAGAGGATTTGGCAACCTGAAGAATGTAGTCCCCACTGAAAGAATTCGCATTCAAGATAAACATGCATATACTGTGCTGGCCCAACAAAATGTGTCTGCTGGCAGCATCCATCAGCCTCCAGGCCTCCAGTCTGCAGCCCTTCTCCACAGGGAAGAGCCCAAGTTCCCGCATAGCACCAAGGCCCTGCCAGCCCCAGCAGGACTCCAACTCCTGGTTAGGATGGGCAATGGGGAAGGACTAGATCACAAGGCCTTAGGCGATTAAGACTGTGTCTGGTCCTTTCTCAAGTCTGCAGCCCCCAGCACAGGGCCCCAAATCAGTACCGTTTTTCTACGGTAAGAGGAGGCTCAGAGAGAGACATTTGGTAGCCAATCAGAATGCACAGCTCACCGATGTCTGATCCCACAGACACCTGGCAGTGGGTCCCAGGGCACAGGCTTGCTCCATCAGGAGGTGGGGATGGGTCAGTGAGGGGAGTCCCAGCCATCCACCCCACATCCCGGCCTGCTGGCTCCTGACCCAGCAGAGCAAAAGGTGCTGATACTCCTAAGTGCAACTCCCCACCACCTTCTGCTAGCAGACTGGAGCAAGAAATCGAGACTAGACAAGAGCCATTGTGTGTTAAAATTTTATGTGAAATTTTGCAAATGTATAGAGTGGCCTGAGGTCACCTGCCCACAAGGCCCCTTGGGGCACCTGCTCAGCACTTGTTGTAGATGGCTGAACTGCCCCGCTCCTCAAACTCTTCCTTGCTGACCCAGAGCTGCTGGAAGGCCTGCAGAGAGGCGAGGATGGAGCCACCAGTCCACACAGATGTCTTCCTCTCTGGAGCGGCAGCCACTGTGGGGCTGTCCCCAGGGCAGAGGGCGTTGAGCTCCCTCTGGAAGCGCCTGGGGAAGCTATCCAGCATGGTACAGCCGCCACACAGCAGCACGTTGGCGGCCATCTCCTCCTTGAAGCCCGCCTCCTGGCAGCGGTCCAGGCAGGCGGCTGTGAGCGCGGCGAGGCCCGGCTGGTTGCTGCCCACCAGGGTGGGGTTGAAGAGCATCTCAGCGCACTGGAAGCGCTCCTGGCCAATGGTGATGAGCTTGCCGTCCGGGAGCTCATAGTCCACACGCAGATGCTCCAGGCCCAGGCCGAGCTCCTCCTCGGGCTGTAATGCCGCGTAGCAGCACTTCTTCTTGATGTGCTCGATGATGTGCAGGTGGTCGTCCGTGAACTTCTGGCCAGCCTCGTTGAGCAGCTGCAGCAGGTAGTTGGTGAGGTCGCCCCCAGCGTAGTCAGCGCGGGCTGTCAGGCCTGGCAGCACGTTGCCTTCAGAGATGGGCACCACGTGCGAGACGCCGTGCCCGCTCTCCACCACCAGCCCTGCGATCTTGCCATAGGAGTAGATGGACAGCAGCGACTGGCACGTCACGTGCATGGCAGGGATGCCAAAGGTCTCGAACATGAGCTCCGCATACTTCTCCCGGTTGCTGCTGGGGCTGAGCGGGGCGTCGGAGACCAGCACGGCGTGCTCCTCGGGGGCGATCTTCATGGCCGTGTGGAAGATGTACTCGCAGATGCTCTGGACGCAGTCCCAGTCCACCACGACTCCGTATTTTAGCGGGTTCATCAGCTTCAGAGGAGCCTCCAGGTTGAGCAGCTCGTGGCCCACGTAGGTCTGCTTGCGGGTGTCGCCCGCGTCGGCCACCTCGGGGTAGCGCTTGGCCACCGTGGAGGAGATGAAGTAGGTGGGCCGCGGCTCGCCCGCGTAGCCGCACTTACAGTACTGCGAGCCCAGGTCCATGATGAGCGCCTTGATCTTGCGCACATTCTTGGGCTTCATCTTCAGCTGAGTAGCCGGACCCGTGTCCTGGACACCAGTATCAGAAGCTGGCAGCGTTCCTGCCTCTCCAGAGTCACCCAGCTCTGTGCCCATGGGCATGGGGCTCGGGCTGCTCCTCATCGCCATCCGCCTGCCTTGCTCCCCCTTTTCACATCCACATCCGAGAGCTTTGTGGGGAGAAATAAGGTCCACCTCCTGCAGCGCCTTGGCAACGCCTCAGGATTGTGACGTCACCGGGGACTGGTCCATTCGGCAGCCCAGGGAGGGCCCTTGAACTGTTTCTTAGAACATGGCTCTATGAAACTGGATTACGTGGGTAACAACTTTATAAGGATTAATTATGAGTACCACCAAGCTCCACTGGTGGTATCGCAAATCACAGAGCCTGAGGATTGGACACTGGCTCTGGCATGAACAACTCTGAGTAATAAACTTTTCCTCACACTGGGATGACATTTGTGCCTCTCTGAAGAAGCCATTGATAGGTCTTGGGTCTACTTTTGGAGTTGTGCAGGGCACGCTAATTCTTCCGTGTGACAACCCTTATGCTATTTAAAGGCAATGCTCCATTTCTTATGGAAAGACAGTACAGAATAGAAAGACGAGTAAGGCATTGGACTCAGACCTGAGTTCAGATCTAGCTCCATGACCATACTATGTATGACCTTGGGCAAACTACTCAAAATGTTAGTTGAATGTGATTATGACAGTGCTATGTCCCTTCATCAGCCTGATCCCTATCCACTGCCCCTGGGTTTGAACAACTAGGTAGATGGCGGGCCCCTCACATAGAGAGAACACAGAGGCAGGAGCAATTCCACAGGGGATGAAGTGAGTTCCAGGTGACATGCTGACTTAGATGCCTCGCAACCACTGGGCTGTGGTACATGGAGCTCAGGAAGAGAAGTGATCTGGGTCCCGGTTTGATTCCCCGACAGAGGATCTCCACCTCTGAGGAGGGCTCCCTCCCTTCCACCTTCAGGAGAACGGGCACAGTCTTGATATTTGGGTTACCACACTGGGGGCTGAGCTTTGGGAGTGAGGCTCGCTGTGTTTGGCAGGGGATCCTCTTCTTTGCTGGGAGCTCCTGACTTGGGTTCTCAAATGTCAACATACTGAAGAGTTGGATTCCTAGGCCTAAATAGACCTGGGCTCGAAATACTCATATTCAGTAAGACTGGGGTGGGATCCAGGAATCTGCATTCATGAAAAGAAATACTGTACTTGGGCCTTGTCTTACGCAATTCTTTCTTCTCTCCCACAGCTGCTAAAATTAGGGGCCTGGTTTATCTTTCTTCCAAAGGTCAAGTGCAGGTGGTGTCCCCAAAATCCAGTTGGGAGCAAGGATATCACCTCAGGAAGAAATGCGTTTTTTGGTTTAATCTTACCATGTTTTCTGTCTCCACTAGAGGAGGGCCTCGGGTTGTTTTCAAGAAGGATCATCTCATTTTGGGGGGGGGGGTTTAGGGGGAGGTGGTGGGGTCTTGGACCAGAGGAGCAAAAGTAGGTGTGATCCAAAGAGGAAATGTGACCCAAGATACTCTGAGCAATATACAGTGTCTCTACCTAGAGGGGCCTCACCAGAGACCCCAGGGAGCCCACATGTACCTTAGGTGGCTAGTGACAAATGTGAGCAGCTGCATGTGCCAGGCAGTGGAGGTTTGGGTGCAGACTGCCAACAGTCTCTATATTTTTCCATCACTGATACCACTGTGTGAGGACCAAAGAGAGGAGAGAAGGGGCACCAAGGGATGACCTGGAAGCTAAGGCAAAGAGCATTCAAGCATGCGATATCCTGAGAGGTGAAGTAAGAGGAGTGAAAAGTGTCCACTGGCTTTGGCACAAAGGATGACGTGGTGGACCCTGAGAGGCCCTGTGCTCAGGGACCTGACAGACTAGATGGAGCGACTGGCCTTAAGCTAGCCCAGCACCTCCCCCACCCACGATGACAGAAAGGGTTAAGGATGGGCGAGCACAGGCAGTGGGGAGGAGCACATGAAAACAGCACGCCAGGCTTGGAGCATCTTAGTCAAGTGGGATGCAGAGTGACAGGGTAGGTTACGGCCCCCCAAAGATGCCCACATCTTAATCCCTGCAACCTGTGAATATGTTACCTTTCATGGCAAAAGAGACTTTGCAGATGTGTTAAAAAGTTTGAGATGGGAAGATTAACTACCCTGGATTATCGGGTGGGCTCAAAGAACTCACAGGATCTTAATCAGAGGGAGACAGGAGGGTCAGGTCAGAGCAAGAGATGTGCTAACAGCAGGAAAGGTCTTTGAAGGTGAAGGAAGGGGCCACAAACCAAGGAATGTAGGCAGGAGCTGAAAAGGGCAAGGAAAGGACTAGCCCCTAAGAGCAGCGGTTCTCAGCCTTTCACAGGGGTTGTCACAGGGGTCGCCTAAGACCATCCGAAAACACATATTTTCGATGGTCTTAGGAACCGACACTGCTCCTCTATCCGTCTCCAGGCCCACATGCAGATACGCCCACCTACGAGTACCTAGTGACGGCTGTGAAAGGGTCGTTCAACCCCCAAAGGGGTCACGACCCACAGGTAGAGAACCGCTGCCGAAGAGCCTCCAGAAAGACTGGAGGCCCTGATGACACCTTGATTTTCGCCCACTAAGAGTGACTGTGGACTTCTGACCTCCAGAATTGTAAGACAATACATGTGTGTTTTAAGCAATTAAATTTGTGATAATTTGTTACAGCAGCAATAGGAAACTAACACAAGCTCTTACAGGAATTCAGGGCAGTGAAAACGTAATCAGCAGCTTCAGATTTCTGAGAATTTAAGAGGGGAATTGAAGAGAAGAAAAAGAGATGATTCTAAGTTAAATATGCCTTATCATATAAGCTCTTTTGAAATAAAGTCAAGCAATCCAAGTTGGCCATGCAAAGCCCTGAAAAGCAGAGGCAAGTAAACTATTTTGCAGGCAGCCAGGCACAGAGAAAAGTGCTTTTCTGTTCTTTCAAAATTCTATGCTATCTCATCCTCTGCCCATTGAACCAAGAAGCTGAGATTTATTTCTGAGATGACAGTTTGGTTCTCCCTATCAGATAGTCACAAGGCTCAAGAGGCTGAACTTGGTCCTTTTCTTCTCTCACACCCCACAAGGAGCCAAGAGCATCCTCATAACCTCCTTAAAGGACACAGCCCACCACTGTACTGCCTGCCTCTTTTAGGGAGTGCATGTGGCTGCACAACGTGAGGTTGGACTCGAGAGTGACAGGTGTCAGCACCAACACACTCAGCTTCATATAGCATGGGAGGCAGTGGCCAAGCAGCCTCAGAGACGCACGTCAGGTCCCACCAAGGTGTGTCCACAGCACACCCGTGGGAAGAAGCTGTAGTCAGGAGAGCTTGGGCACTGCTGGCTGGATATTTTTGGGTGAGTAATGCACCTAAGGGCCTGAATGTTCTCATCAGTGGAACTCTGTAGGGTCTAATTTCATTGCCGACCCAATGACCTAGATGGAGGAGGAATATATGTACAAATATGTGTCCAAAAATCATTCCTCTGCAGGTTGTCTGAAGGAACAAGTGAGAGAAGTTCTTGGCACAGTGACCATGGCAGCAACTAGTCCTGCTGAAATCTAAATCAGATATCAGCTCTCTGCTCAAAATTCTCTTGTGCTTTCTCACCTCATGCAGAGTCAGAGCCAAAGTTCTAGCCATGGCCCAGGAGGCGCAGTGCTCTCCCCGCACTCTTACTTCTCCCATCTCATACACTTTTCCTTGCTCTCTCCACTCTAGCCACACTCATCTTGGGATCCTCCAACTTGGGGGCTGGCAAACTTTTTCTGTAAAGGGCCAGGGAGTCAATATTTATTTTCAACTTTGCAAGCCATACAGTCTGTGTTGCAATGACTCAACCAACACAGCCATGGATAATATATACACAAATGAGCGTGGCTGTGTTCCAATAAAACTTTATTTACAAAAATGGGCTGCAGGCCATAGTTTGCTAACCCCGCTCTAACTCATCAGTCACATGTCCCTCTCCAGTCCTCTACCTCTGTAGCTCTGATATACACATGGCACTCTCCCTCGCCTCCTTTAGGTCTGCATCAATGTCACTGTCTCAGGGAACCCTGCCCAGGCACATTAACAGGACCACCCTCCCCATTCCCCTGCCTGGCTTTTTTTTCTCTTTTGCCCTTAACATCTTCCACTATATATATATATATATATATATATATATTAAAAATTGTCTCTCTCTCCCCAACCCCCACTGATTAGAACATAAACTCTAAAAGGGCAGAGAGTTTTTTTTCACTGTTGCCTGGTATTCTCAGCTGCCTTGCACATAGCAAGCACTCAATAAATCCTGATTGGATACATCAGGTTTACTACAAAATTGAGAAAAAGGTAAGTCACCTCAAAAACACTACCTCAAATCTACCCTAACATGGGACAGTTTCCCAGTATCTAGAAGGTCCCAGGTCACTGGATTCCATCATAATGAGTGATGTCATCACTGGAGAAATTCTCTAGTTGCCCTGATTTTTAAGCCTTTCGGGCCTTGAAGCCGCTGGGATCAAGGAACCTTCTGAAAGCAAGATGGCTCTTGATAGTGTGTGGGCTCCACAGACAGCAATCATAGGGGATGGGCCTGTCAAGAGAGAGGGTGAGCAGGCCTCCCCACACACACTTGTCACCCAGACCGCCTCCTTGAAGGAGGGCCCAGCCAAGCGGGCCGTGTGGGTCCGCCGTCTGGAGCCGGAAGAACCTACCAAATCAACAGCAGTCAAGAAGCCCAGGACAGTCATGACCAAAGCGGTGGTTGTGGACCTTGGCACCGGCTACTGTAAATGTGGCTTTGCTGGGCTGCCAAAGCCCAGCCACAAGATCTCATCGACAGTGGGCAAACCATACATGGAGACCGCCAAAACCGGGGACAATCGCAAGGAGACATTCGTGGGTCAGGAGCTCCTCAATCCAGAGGTTCGTCTCAAGCTAACAAACCCTCTGCAGCACGGCATCATCGTGGACTGGGATTCGGTGCAGGATATCTGGGAATATCTCTTCCATCAGGAGATGAAGATCGCCCCACAGGAGCATGCGGTCTTGGTTTCAGACCCACCCCTCAGCCCACACACCAACAGAGACAAATACGCTGAGATGCTGTTTGAAACTTTCAGCACGCCTGCGATGCACATCGCCTACCAGTCCCGCCTGTCCATGTACTCATACGGAAGGACATCCGGCATGGTCGTGGAGGTGGGCCACGGCGTGTCCTACGTAGTCCCCATCTATGAGGGCTATCCTCTGCCCAGCATCACCGGACGGCTGGACTATGCAGGCTCTGATCTGACAGCCTACTTGATGAGCCTGATGAACAATGCGGGAAAACACTTCACCAAGGACCACATGGCCATTGTGGAGGACATCAAGGAGAAATGCTGCTATGTGGCCCTGGACCCCATCGAAGAGAAGAAAGACCCAGCTACCGAGCATGCAATGCAGTACACGCTGCCGGATGGGCAGGAGATCCACCTGTACCAGGAAAGGTTCCTCTGCTCAGAGATGTTCTTCAAGCCTTCTCTGATCAAGTCCATGCAGCTGGGCCTCCACACCCAGACAGTGTCCTGCCTTAACAAGTGTGACATCGCCCTCAAACGGGACCTCATGGGGAACATCCTGCTCTGCGGGGGGAGCACGATGCTCAGCGGCTTCCCGAACCGCCTGCAGAAGGAGCTGAGCAGCATGTGTCCCAATGACACCCCCCAGGTAAACGTGTTGCCCGGAAGAGACACTGCAGTGTGGACAGGTGGCTCCATCCTGGCATCGCTTCAGGGTTTCCAACCCCTGTGGGTCCTTCGCTCTGAGTACGAGGAACACGGGCCTTTCTTCATCTACCGAAAGTGCTTCTGAACTGCTGAACCCTGGTCGCTGCGGTTGCCATGTGTCACCTTTGCTGGGTGAGCACCCATTCCACACATGGAGAGCCGAGCCAGCATGGTCACTCGGCAGTATTAAACAATCCTGTCCCCTCCACAGTGTTTCTGTATTTTCTGACTTAATGAAAACAACCTCATCTATGCAGCATCTGCCTTAAAATACACATTTGCCAACACAAAAATGGAGGTGGTGGGGTGGACGGCGGACGAAAAAGACATGCATTACGTGTCTACTGCTTAAACATTCTTGGGAAAAACTAGCTCTAATATTTCTCTGTCCCTTATTTTGTGTATTTCCTACTTTAGGAACTACTGTCATGTTAAAATTTGCCTGGAAGTGGGAGTGTGATGAAGACAAATTAGAGAGTAAATGCTGTTGTGGCGTCTAACACCCCTTTGGTGAACACCAATAGGAAGTGTGCTATAATGGTTCACTGTCCCACACGGCACCTGAATACCAGTGTCTGGCCTCTAGGAGGTGATCACAGGAGTTGTTAGCCAGTATTAGCTTGTAAACTTCCACCTCTTACACAGGAGCCCAAAAGGGTTACTATGGTCTTAAGTCTCATGTACACCCCCAAAGGTACACGTTCAAACACTCACAGGTGAGCTATGGCGTCGCTACCATCCCCAGGGAGAAGCCCTGCAGAACCATCTTCAGGGCCTTCACATTTGCCCGGACAGCCCTGAGTAACCGAAGTGTGTGGCGCTGGATGCAGGTGTGGTGAGCAGGCACAGCTGGCTGGCACCAGCAAGCTGGACGACGGGAGCAAAGACAGCTGCAGAAGGGCACCTGGCGCCCTCCAGTTCAGAAAGGATGACTAAACCTTACTCTGGGGCATCAAATGATCAGCTAGGAGTTGGGTACATGGACTTGAGAAAGATACGTCTTGTTCACCTTAGTTTCTGCCCACACCACTCTACTGGCAACACTCCATGAAATTCACTGATGGGCGGGTTGAAGTTTGGTTAATTCTTAACCTTTGGACCTCGTTGGCAGGGTGATCAAGCCTATGGATTCCTCCTCTGCATATTTTTAAATGCAGAAAATAAAATACATAGGCTGACAGAGGAAACCAATCACACAGAAACATGCCATTTTCAGATCCCTTAAGGCTCTCTGATCCCAAGATCCCACCCGAAAGGGACAGTCTTGGTGAGAGGAGGCAGGGGAGGTGGCTCTCGGGGTAGGACGCACCAGCCATCCTTGGCCTGAACACTATACTGCATTTTAGAATGAAAAGTACCAATATAGGGCTGAGCAACTGTGTCATCTTTCAAAACACTTTTATGAACTCTCTCACTTGATCTTTATACAATCACCCTTGTAGCAAAAAAGAATCCTCCTCACAAAGAAATAATGAATACTTTTAGTAAGTCTTTAGCAGTCATGTTCACCCAGTGCTTCTCAAATGGGGGCAATTTTGACCCCAGGGGACATCTGGCAACGTCTGAAGGTATTTTTGGTTGTCATAACAGGAGTGGGGGGTACTAGTACTGTCATCTAGCGAGTAGAGGCCAGGGATACAGGTAAACAACCTACACTCACAAGACAGGCCCCTAAACAAAGAATGATGTGACCCCAAATGTCAGCAGTGCCAAGGCTGTTGGAAGCCAGCTTAGCCCAATAGGCACACAAGGATGTAGGAAGGCAAGACTCAACGAGATGAAATGACTTTGTCCAAGGACACTGAAGTGGGCCTTGTTCTTTCCTGTGTGCCAGGAGGACATCTTTAGTTGTTCAGGAAGGCTTCGGAGCCAGTAGGAGTAATGGTGGAGTGGCCCCCCTGAGCCACAGGCACGGCTGGGGGAGCAGAGAGAACACAGGCCCAAGAGCAGGTCTCCAGTGGGCCAGGCGTGGCCGTACGCACTTTGGCTTGCCTGCGGCATCTCGGTTGTTTATGGTACCTAGCTTCTAAGACCTTCATCCTCACCCCCGGTCTAACGATACGCAGACAAGCAAGGACAACCGAAGACCCCGAGGCCTTGCCCAGGCGGCGCTTCTAGTGAAGCACAGAGGTCTACGGGGCGGCACAGGAGGGGGAAGCTCCTTTTGCTTCCCAAAGTTAGTCTTAAATGACCAAATGACTTAAATTACTAAAAACCATCAGTTTTATGTATTTTTAAAAACACCCTCTTCAATTATGGCTATTAAAAATCCCTCAAATGTGTGCATGTGTGTGCGCGTGTGCACACACACACACACACACAAAATACAAGTGCGTGCGTGTGTGTACGGAAAATATTTTAAAATATGTGGCAGTGGGAAGAAATGACACCAAGCTATACCCATAAAGACATGATACAAACACTAGCTCCTGCCTTAGTTTCTTAAAAAGCGTCAATTTACAATTCACTTTGATTACAGGAGACAGGCCTCTGCAAGTTACCACTTGATGCCGAGCACCTGAGCAAAGCTGCCTCCATGGGACCAGCAAAATAACTGAGGCGTTTAGCTTATTGCAGCATGAACTTGCTTTGGGACAGCGTACACATTTGGGGGAAAAGTTAGACACTGTCTCCTAGAACCTGACAGACTCTTTCCCCCAAATTAAGCATTCATCACACTCGGCAGTTTCCCCACTTCCCACACCTGCATTTTCCCCCCTGAATTCTTCCCTGACTCTGCCTTCAGCGTGGAAGGTCTGCTCCCGCCTGCGGCTTCTCCAAATGAACAAAATTCCGTCTTGCTCCGATGAGAGAGATAGTCATTGACAGTAATTTGTATTCACACAAAATTGTTTTGCTTCTTCAATACATTATTTTAAGGAAACTGAATATCCATGAAGTAACACTATTATCAAGAAGTACATTTGCTTGTATTTCGAATCCATTCGCATGAGTCTCTGTTCTGTTATCCATAGCAGGAGCACTAGAACACATTAAAATGTCATATACATTACTATGTTCATCTACCCATGCCAAAGAGGAGTCACAAAGCACTTTCAGCCTTTCAGTGCTGGGCACTTTATTACAGCAAGTCCATTATGGATAGGAGTCAAAAAATAGATTTCTCCAAAGCAGGATATACCTTTTTTTTTTTCTTCTATTATTTTGTGAGAATTTTCAGACACACAGAAAAGATGAATTACACACTGAACATATCTAGATTCTAGAGCTAACACTGTGCTACATTAGGGGAAGCCTTAAATTACAATTCCAGAGACATCTATACTCTGAGAATCAAAAGCAGTACTTCCTGTCAGCTTAGGTACAGTAATGAACATCCGGTTCTGGTATTACAGGCATGGAGGAAATTTTTAACCTTACCTAAGAATCAGCCACCAAACGATTGTCAAAATGAACTGAGCTTTTCCTAGGCTCAACAAAAAGAGAAAACATTCTCATTTCGTCCAAAAAAAAAAAAAACCTAAAAGGCAGAGTTCTGTTAAGCACCATAAAGAAAAATAAGTGGAATGGCCTACACACTGACAAAAACATTATGTTAAAAGCAGCAATATTTGGAGAAAAAGGAATAACTTACAACTGTACACGCCATATGATACACTGCTCACTGTTACAACTGTGCATGATACTGTTTCAGAAATTCTAATCTGCTCTGCTGACTCTCTGGCAGAAAATTTCACAGATGAAAACAGTCCCTGTGGACACTGTAGCGATAGAAGGCTCAACCTAGTTATAACTGGAAGCACACAACCTGGTAAGATACGACAAAATAACAGCTTAGAATTCCAAGGATATGTTTAGCTTTTAATTCTGCTTTAGTTCAAGGTAAAATCATTTAAGTGATTAAATATGACCAAATGTTGGTGCACTAATAGCCATGTTGTTTATCCATACTGCTCTCCGCCAGGAACGTGAAGCAATTTAAAAACATGACTTTACTTATCTTCACATTTTTGAGGTAGAAGCCATGAAACATTATTCCCAATTAACTGAGACACAAAGCAATTACATGAGTTGTCTAAGGTCCCAATAGGAATCAGACCTATAACTGGGAATGAAACCCAATTTCCTGATTACCATACATACCAGAAATATGCTCTCAAACAGCATGAAATAAAAAAACAGTAATTCTTACAAAATGGTGCTCTATTGGTTAAACATTAAAGTTTTGCTAATGATTAAAACTATATGCAAAATAGAATAGAATTGCTTGGTGTCTGCTGAAGCCGGCTGAGCAGAGCAGCTCTCTGCAGTGCTAAGGTACATCATCACCTTACTCTTCCCAGTTCTCACAGCCAGGCCTCGAGGGGTGAGGAGTGGAAACAAAATGGTCTTCTCTGCGGAGCCCTCCTAGCTAGGGTCAGAGTCACTCGAGAAGGCTCAGTTTCCACTGGGTTCTTTTGTTGATCTTTGGCGGTATAAAAAGCTCAGCATCTAAAACAAAGGAAAGGAAAATGGTGAGAGACACACTCTTTCTTATTGGCGGGAGCTAAGGCAGTTAACTCTATTAATCTAAAACTAGACTACTGGGCTCTGCAACCACAGGGCGACCCTCAGAACCAGAGTTAAAAGACGACCCTCAGACCCAGACTTAATGCTTCCTTTACTTTGCAACCTCCAGCCAGAGCAAACAGCCTGGAGGCCCTGCCCTGAGAAGAGGAATTCCAGTGCAACCTCAGGCACATGGGACAGCAGAAGAAAAAGCGCCCACTGGCTGATTTAAAGTGGGAGCAGGTTCTGTATTTTAAATGGGTGGTGATGGTGATTACAAGGCCATATACATTTATTAAATCTCATCAATTACACACCTAAAATCTGTACATTTCACTATACATTTCAATTGTAAGAGTAAAAGAAATGTGGTAACTTGTATTCAGTAAGTTAATGGCCAGAAAATAAGACCAAAAAACTCTACAAACACACTGATCAATAAAAACGTCCCTATTTTAAAAAATGTAAATGGAGGGGGGGGGGGATGGTTGGGGGGAAATAGTCACAACTCCCAGACCCTCTTTCAGTTAGATTTGTGGAGTCTCTTATCTAAGTAAGAATCATATAAGGAAGCAGAAATATGAGAAAATATGTGTATATATAAAGATGTTACCTTAGCATTATTCATGATAAACTTCCAAGAGTACATTTGTACATATGAGCATTAAAACTTATTTACTAGAATATTTAACAATGTGAGAAAAATGATCAAGAAAAATGTTTTTAAAAACATGATTTTCATATTATACATAAACACATGTATGTATACACGTGACTAGAAATCATCAAATTTTAATTTTCTTTGACATACTTTTCTGTACAATCCAGATTTCTTCTACTATTCCTATCAGTTTTATAATTTCACATGCAATACTGCTCTCTACTCCCCCAAACAAAAAATGATACAGACAAAAGACCACAGGAGGTCTTGCTTATTTAAGAATACTGATACTGGAAAAGGCTACTTAAATATACTCATTGTCAACAAGACCCATAATTTCATGTTAAGCGGTCATTAAACTTTGATTGAGATTTCATCTTTTTTTTTTGAAACAAGAAACAAGTTATAAAAATATTCTAAATGAAATGTCAGAGAAAGACAAATATCGTATGATCTCACTTATATGTGGAATCTAAAGAACTGAATAAATGAGTATTGTAAACAGAAATGGTCTCAGAGACACAGAGGAAAACCTGAGGGTTGCTAGTTGGGGGGGGTGGGGATGAAGGAGAAGGGGAAGGGATTAGACAGCGTAAATAGGTAAGTACAATATTGCCACAGGGATACGAAAGTCAGTTTGGGAATATAATCAATAATGTTGTAAACATTTTTTAGGGTGTCAGATGGTCACATGACTTGTTAGGGAGACCACTTCATGGACAGTGTAGAGGCTTGACCACTGCACTGTACAGCTGAAGCTGCCATTGTATAATATTGTATGTCAATTATAATTTAATATATATATAGTGACGGGATGTGGAGTATAGTGTGGGGAGTGGAGTCAATGGAATTTGTAATAGATATGTATGATATTGGGGGTGGGAGGGCAGTGGATGGGGGAGGGGGTAGTCATTTTGTGAGGGGTGAAAAGTATAACTATTGCATTGTTTTGTCCACCTAAAACTAATAAAATAAAGTCACATTGTAAAAAAAAAATTCTATTTTATTTTTAAAAATTAGGCATAACTACAACTATATTTGATTCCTAGTCTTAACTAAGAAGAAATGCCACATATTCACTTTAGGCGGGAAAGTAATTATTCCAACAAACTATATGACAGCAGGACATCATCCACACTTCCAAGTGTGGATTTCACAGCACAGAGTCATGTTTATAAAAATACTTTGAGAGCTTTATCAACTCTTCCAAGGACTTCTTTTTTTTTAAACCAAAATTCCCTTGAAAAATTTATTAACACTTAATAACAAATCATTAAACTTTTTCAGAGTCTTCATGAAGTTTATGTTTTAAAGATGAAATTTATTTTAAACGTCCTCTTGTAAACCAATCAGACATGAATAAACTTATAATTCTCAAACAAATCTTTTTTTTTTTATTGGGGAACAGTGTATTTTTCCAGGACCCATCAGCTCCAAGTCAAGTTGTTGCTTCAATCTAGTTGTGGAGGGCACAGCTCAGTGACCCATGCGGGGATCAAACCGGCAACCTTGGTGTTATAAGTCTGTGCTCTAACCAACTGATCTAACTGGCTGCCCCAAACAAATCTTTTTTCTCTGGGGATGACAATAGCGTTACTGTGCTAGATAGTATTGTTTCCTTTTTTATTCATATAAACTGTTTTCAAGATTAATGGTTATTAGCAAATCTTGATTTTTATTACTTTGCTAAGGCAAGATAGAAACATGATACTTTAAAACTTCTTTTCAATTTCCTATGAACTATTTTATAGTAAAAAAATTATTTGGTACTAAGTATTCTTATACTCAAATTCTAAAAGTAATCTTCAGTTCCCAACTAAACTTGGTACTCCAAGATTTTAAAAAATTTTTTAATGATACTTATATAATAAATATGACTTTATTTACTAAGTTCTTCCTCATCACTGAAATATGTGCTTCTCTTTATCCTGGGGTGTCTTGAATCATCTGATTTTTGAGGGACCTCCTGAACCTGGTTTCCATTTTTTTGGTTCTTCTTCAAGTCTGGCTCGCTGCAAAGCTATGCCTGATGGAGGCTGTCAAGGGCAGGATCTTCCCCTTCACCTGCACTTTCTTCTACTTCTTCAACTTCTTCTGGTTCTGGATTTCTTTCTTTTCTTTTTCTCTTTCTTCTTTAGAGGTCCGCATTCTCCAAGCATATTTTTAAGACAGGCACAACTTAAGTGTCCATTTTCCCCATATTCATAACACTTAGATTTATCAAAGTAGTTTCCCCTTTGGGTGAACTCCACTGCTCTTCCATTGTCAATAGCAATGCTTGCTTTTATCACTCTTCCAAATAACTGTGTTGTTTATTGCCCTGGTACAATTTTTTGCAGTCTTGATCCGAAAATAGAATACAACTCCTTTAATCTTCCTGGTATGTTTCTTTCATTAGAGCAACCTTTACAGCTTTGCCGTGCTTGGAAAATGTTCAGTGTAAGTCTCTGTTGGTCAGGGCAAAGGGCAAGTTGGATACATACACTTGCTTTTACTGGGGGCCAATCAACCACTCATTTCTTTAGGCAGGCGTGCCAGGAGAGCAGAAGAGCGTGAACCCTTGGCTCAGTAGGGGCTCAACACCAACTATTCCTCACCTGTCACAGCGGCCTTCAAACCACGGGTACTGGGAGGGGTCAGGTGCTGCAGAGGAGACGGGAGACTTCCAAGGACTCTTCTTAATCCTTTGATAGTCATTCTGATTTGAAGGACTTATTTTGTCATCAATTGTAACAAGTCCAACTCAGCTAAAATTTAAGCACTTCCCTGAAAACACTTGAATCCATTTTATAAAATGTTAGTTTTGCAAGACTTGCAATTGATCTGTATGATGTTGCACTGCATCGTCAACATGAAAGAATCAGAGAAAATGCCCCATCAAGTCACTGACTGCACGCGTGGGGATGAGTGAGTGCACTTAACCACCACTGTTAGCTGGGGAGGGGCAGCTGAGGAATATTTGAATGGGACTAATTTTGTGAGTAGTTAATTTGCCCATTTTGGGATTATGAGAACTTCTCTTTTCCTACACAATCTTATAACCACAAGGACATTGATAATACATACTCAGATAACGAGGAGCCTCAAAATATTAGTCTTTAAGGCTCAGCTGGGAAATGGAAGTTCTCCTTGATAAAGTCATCTGTATTACCCCAGGGAAAGGTGTAAGTGGACTTGACCTAGAGGTCAGGATCAGGCCAGTGATGAGGAAACAAGGCAGCAATCACAGCTGGGTTGGACACAGTGCAAACTAAAGACCGTATTTCCCCATGTGTAAGACGCATCCCTTTTCAAAAAATTTTGGGTCTAAAAACTGGGTGCGTCTTATACAGTGGTTGTAGCTTTTTTTACTTGCATTTCCTGCTTTTTTTTGCATTTGTTTTTGTGCTCATACAACCACTGTATAAGATGCACCCAGTTTTTAGACCCCAAAATTTTCAAAAAAGGGTGCGTCTTATACATGGGGAAATACGGTAACTGCCAATCTGCCTCAAATCTAAGACACAATTTTAGCATCTCAGAAATAAATGTAAGTTTTGGGGCTGGTGCCAAAGGCAGCTTGTCAGGAAGCTGCTTCTTCCAGGAAGAAGGGGAGCTAGGGAAATAGTAGTTATTGTCTGGATATATGAGCTTAGCTGGATGGAAGGTAATTATTCCTGGTAGCAACATAAGCCATTAAAATTAAACTTAATTTGAACCCCCAAAGGCTACTTCAAATGTCATCAGAATGCTATTACAACACAGCATTTAAATGAAAAAATTTCAGAACACTGCCTGTCATACGCTAGAAAATGCAAACAACAGTAGTAAAAACTGCCAATAATTTTAGAATATATCACTAACTTTGAAAGCTAAGAAAGGTTGGTATGCCTAATGATCCACCCAAAAGGCAAATATTCAGGCACCAAATGAACTGTTAAAAGTTTCTGCCAACTTTCCAAAGACAGTCTTTAGGGCTTTTAACTTTTAGGAATATGTAATGTAATTGAGAATCATCTCCCCCGATAATCAAACAACACATCTGAGGTATAATTAAATTGGAAATGCAGATAAAATATTAACATTCTTTGGATTTGCCTTCTGTTAATTACATTGTCAATCCTAAAGATTATTAAAAAGGTTCCGCTCTTAAGGAAGGATATGAAAATGTCCCCAAGATGCAATGCATATCTGCCAATAGCTACAAATGATGATGCAAAGAATCTTTAAAATGTATGTGTAAATTAGACCATTTAGATGCTATGGGAGAGTATAGAAGAATGTATGCCATTATACTGACTAGTGTATGTCAGGACAATTTTTAAAAAAAATCATAAGTTTAATGTCATGTTGGATTCCCCACCCCACCCAACTTCCCAACACTAGAAGCTTAAACTGATTTTACTAAATGTGTACTGAGTATCCTATCTGGCCTTATACTGCTGACCTTCTCAACCCGTACAGATATTCTTTCTGTGTAGTACTGATAATCATTTAGAGGGGAAAAAATACTAACCAGGAACAGGAACTGCAGTCTTCTGTTGTTGATAAGAAGCCATGATGCTGTTTGCAGTAGAATTGGGACCTAGAACCTAAGTAGAAAGTAGACTGTATCAGCAAAGCTTATCTTCCACTTCTGACTAGTGCAATACCAATGGCCAGACTTCTACCTACAGTAGGTAGCCCACTGTTTTCAATGGTATGGCATCAAACCCAGTAATTCTCTTTTCTTAGGTGACTTTAATTTGCCAGTTTCTCCAGTCTCGACTCAGATCTCCAAATCTCCTTTCTATCAGAAGACTAAAGTAATGATGGGGGTAAAAAAGAGAAAATCTACAATGTTATATGCCTGATCCTTTCCAAATAAGCAAGCCACACCCTGAGGGGAGGAAGAACAGTTCCACACCACCAAGTTGAACTCAAAAGATTTGTATGGGTTTTTATATTAAAATAAATATGTACATATCACAGACTAAAAACTGCACATGCGATCAAGGTAAAACAAGAGACTACAGGAGCTCCACGCTTGCACAGGCCTCGGTGTGCACAGGCCGGGCCCTCTGCGTTGCCTTCATGCAGCTCTGCAGACTGAAGTGCATGCAGCCCCCTGGTGACCACTAAGCAGCAATGTCACGGACTCAAAGCATGTCCAGGTCACTCATGGTATCCTGCACACAGGCAATTACCATGCTGCACCAACCAAAACAAAGACACAATTGTCCTGGACATTTTCCCTAAAAGACTCATAAGGTGGGGACTTAGAAGTTAATACGATCTGAATACAAGAGGGAGGGGAGGGCATGGGGAAGCATTATAAATCGTTAGCTTCGAAACCACGATAGGTTTGAGAGTGATCACTTTTCTTCTAGGAAATACCTATTAAATTCAAGTATTTGTGGGGGTATTGATTCTCAGTTGCTTTTATGTATATGGCTTATAAGATGCTTTTACACCTATCCTTTTATGGAACCTTCAAAACACCCCAGTGAAATACAAGGGGAAGTACTATCCACATTGATAACTAAGGAAGTCTAGGCCCAGTAAACTTGTGTGTCTAACCAGCAAGCTGATCACCAACTGTCTCTCAGCTCCAACTCTCCCTTCTGCACACCGCTCGCGATACTGGAACTGGGAGCCTGAGAAAACACTCCTCCTTTTACCTGGCTCCGCTATGTTCTGCCAACAGACCCCAGAGGGAGCCTGCAGGGCTGGAGGAGAATGAATCTGCTCCTTTATTCACTTCCTTTCTTTCCACAGTAGCTCTTCACCTGGGCGGCAGCTGTTCATTCCATCTTCCGTTTATTTCTACACACTTAGAACCAGCCTCATTAAGACCCCTCAGAAATATCAGCACCAGCTGGCTGGTACCCCCTTCTCAGAGGCTCAGCAGGGCCCCACCTCAAGCTTCTAAATTCTAATAATCCCAAATGCTTTTTGCTCCCTCAGCCTTCTAAGCAGCTCCCCACAGATACTATCTCAATGCTCCTGTGTGTGTTCCCTTTTGCCTTTCAGTCCTCCAATTTTTGTTGAACCAATTCCATATATTAAATTGTCTGATAAAACAACAGCTGTGGGCTTTGTTCTCCTTAATAGACCCTGACTGATACACCCGCCTTTCTGAATCCAAATCGAAACTCTTAACAATAGACCTGAGTTGTGAGAACTGAGCAGAGGTGTAAACAGTAAACAGATAATGATACATTATAATTCTTAATAGGACACAAACAGCCTTAAACATAATTAGAAAAGCTTGTCATTAAAACACAGAAGTGAAAGTCAAATTTTCCATAAAAACCAATGGAAAAGCAATTGTCTACGGTCCTTTAAAGAACTCTGAGCCCACCCAGAACTCTGAAGAGGGAGGTGAGAGGCCAATTCTGGTCCTAGCTACCTCAACCCCCTCCCCAATCTCATCGAAGGTCGGGGCAACTCTGATTTTTCCATCTTCTCCAATACCACTGTTTCATGAAGATAGAAGAAATAAAAGCAAACTTAACCTAGGCCAAGGTGTGCTGGTCAAATATGAAATCTTCTTACTGACTTAAATGTAAGCCTAAGAATAGGCAAGTCTTTTGCTTTGACTTTTAAGAGTCTGTGTGAGTGAAATAACCTGTGAAATGATGAAAACATGCACATTCGTCTTTTAGGACAACTTACAGGTGTAGCTGCATTCTGCTGGTAGGTGAGAGTCCAAATTTCTGGAAGGGACTTTTCCATGAGCTGCAGAGTGTCTTCAAAGGCCTTCTGCAATTCCCTTCCTTGCACATCGAACTCAAAGAGAAAGAGCACCTTTAAAATATGCTGTATTTCATCTAGAGAAAAGAAATTTGAGTATTCAGTTGTGATCCCAGCTCCATTGCTAGAATCATAACATAGTTTCTTTCCCCAGAAAAAAACATTTAATATCACTCTATAGTTGCCATCTACCACATTTTCTTCTTCCTTCCCAAATGCTGGAGTAAATCAACATACTCTACTACAAAAGCAAAAACAAACACGGTGAGGCCTGAGCAGGAAGCAGTGTCTCCATGATCCTTTATCTTGGCTTCAGGGCTAAGCTCTCACAGCTCAGGTACGTGGATGCCAATGAAAGAAGGCTTCTAGGTTACCAGGTGAGAAGGCGTGTTTCAGGAAGGTGCCCTGAAATGACGCTTCCAGCTGACAGTTTTCGTCTATCCTCAAGCTAGGAAAATTGTATCTTAATTTTCTACTGAACTCTGCCTTTCTGTGCTGTCCACTATTTTTCTGTGGGCAAGAATCGTCCATCAGTATTGAGCACATACCTTTCAGCTTTTCAGTGCCCTGTACCAGTTCACTCAATGCCTCCAAGAGGGCCAGGTCCTCCAGGGGACTCCCTTCTTTGAGACTGTGTTTCTTTCGCTCGGCTTTGCGACGATTCTTAGATGATCGCCTGTTAGAAATGAGAGAGACGTTTTAAAAGGGACTTTCCTTGTACTGAACATAATAAAATGAATGTATCTGTCAGCCACCAACTTTCTGAGAAACCAGAGTGCTGACAGATGGTATCTGTATTTGAGGGAAATGGTGACAAGGTGCTAAAGTGATACAACAAAATTGGGAGAAGCACGTCTTACAGGCAGAAAGTAGTAAGGAAAACCCTAAAAACTGATGTCTGGCCTTGCCATTTTAATTAAAATACAGAGTAAAATGAGGTTACATTTGATAGTAAGTTAGAACAATGAATAGAATAACACCCAACTTAAATTTTGTAATTAAAAAACAATTTCAAAGGCAACAAAATAAAATTTAAATAAGATACAGACATGCCAGATTGGAATATGAATAAAAAAATATATATGAACCCCATATTCTTTCGTGCCTTGGAGGTCCTTAACATGCCATTTGTTTTGTCTGGGACTCTCTCACCCCAACTCTTAAAAGCCCAGTTCCAGTTGCCTTCCTTACAGTTTCCAATTGCTCCCCACATCCCCACTAGATCTCCAGTTGGAATTCCTAAAGCACAATTCAGTTTATATATAATCTTGCATTGTTCTGTCTCCCAAGTAAGGTTATAGCTCTTATAACTTAATCTCCTTAAAAGGTTTTGGTAACATCCACTACAATTGAGCATATAGGTGTTTAATAAATACTTCTCACAAATTGCTACACTGAGTAAAAGTGTGATGACTTATTTTATATAATCCGATCCTGATTTTGAATTGAAGAAGCCTGAAATCTTTTTTCTTTATAATCTTTTTTATTTTTTCAGTGCCTATATTATATAGTCACCTTAATATTTGTTCAATGAAATCAGATGTTTTATAAATTGAGTACCCAGTGTAAGATCCTTGTGGGCACTGGGTAAACACACACAGGCCATGAAGCTGTAGCAGAAAACACTGCAACGCCAAATCGAATCTCTTAGATATGCTGGGAAAGTCCTTGCACAACTTCCACGTGGCCTCGAGGCATGTCCTCTGGCTCCTGCTGCCCCTTCCTGGTGGAAAGTGGACCTATTTCCTTGTACTTTCTCCATCTAGCCCGGGCATGGTCAGTGTGCTGGATTAACATGATACATACGCTGAGATCCTGGAGTTACTATGGGAATATCTGCCACTCATGTCACTGCCACTCATGACACTGCTAGTTTCAGAGAAGAGGTCTGACTCTTGCCCATGGGGCACCTCATCATCTAGAAAAGAAGAACCAGATATAAAATAAAAACTCCCTGCTAGAGTGGGTTTACGTTCAGTGGGGTAAGTGGATTATAGTTAACCAGGGCATATCTAAGGATGGGTGAAAATTATTACAAAGTTGATCTCAAGATAAAACGAGATAATATTAAATACAGTTATTACTACTGTACACCAGTACCAAACCTCTTTTGTCTTTTCCTTTTTTTAAAGCAAAGCAAATTTTGGAACTAGGGAGACACATTTTGTAAAGCACAGGAGTCGGTCGTTCTGGTTGGCTGGGGGGAAGCTTGGCAGAGCTCTTCCCATGAGCGCCTGGTCCTGCCCCCAAGCCCTCCAGACACACAGACACATCCCTAGCCCCTAAGGGCTATAACAAGGCCTGGGCAGCCCCATGACACAGCACTCACACTGCAGGAGGCACAAGGAGCAGCTAAGACAGAGTGTGATGCTGTCGCCTGCCTCATGCAAATCCCCCCACACACACACAGCATCGATGGACTTCATGCAACACTCACCCAGATGCACGTGCTGGGCCTGCTCCTTGAGCTCTCGAACCACCAACAAACGTTTCTTATGGCGGCTGAATGTGGCTGTCTGAGAGTCCAGAAATGCCATATAATTTTTCTGAGCTGGGGGTGCAGATGAAAAATAATTTCAGCACGATGTTTACGCAAACAGAGAAAATTAGAGCAGGAGGAGAAAGGGAGTTGGAATTTAACAAAAAGAAACAGTTTACTAGGTTTTCCAAGCAAGATTTTTCCTTAATGAGCATTAACCTACATCATTTTAGGAGAATGAACTAGAGATTGAGATTCCAGATCTTAAGAGTTTATCAACAACATACTAGAATACTCAGTACCACTCAACTTATAACATCACCTGAACAAAGATTTGATACCTAACTCAAAATAGGACTGGCAAGTAAAGAGTACACAGGAGGCTGTTAACAAAAACAGGAAGAAAGTTACTGAAATGCTTCCTAAACATTGGTATTAAGCCTATGCAGATGAACTGTCAGCATTTTTCTAGGTTCTCAATAGTGGAGAATTCCAATTAAGAGTTGGCTAATGGGCTGCTGTAGGGCCAGGAAGGATGCTTTCAGTATCCAGCTAAGGGTACTCAAAGTGAATGATACAAAAAGAACTCTCCCACAGCTTTAATTAGGATAGGGGAGGAGGAAGCAGGCAGGGTAAGAATGTGAATACATGTTAATATCAGAAAGGCCGGACATTACTTACAGGGTAGACTGTGCTAAAAAAGACAGAGTTGAAAATCAACCCACTCCCAAAGATTTCTGTAAGTCAAACTGATGTCCTGTTACACCTTGCTTGTAAGGAGTCACAGTGAACGCCAGAGTATTCTAAAACTAGAACTGATACCACTCATCTGTTCTCTAAGAACCATCAACTTCATTTGCAAAGGTTCTTCTTTCATTTTTTATTTTCAAAAATTTCAAAACTACATAAAGGTTCCAATAGTCCAATGTACATACATAAACTGTTCACCTAGATTTCCCAGTTGTTAATATTTTGCCATTTTAGCTTCCTGTTTCTCTCTATATACACACACACACTGTATTATTTTTGTGGCATTGAAATGTGATCCTTCCCTCCTTAAAACTTCAGCATCTCTAATAGCATGTTATTTAATATAACTATAATATAATTATTAAAAGCAGAAAATTGAGTGTTGATATAATACTACTATTTATTTTTTTTTTTTATTATTTTTATTGGGGAACAGCCATGGTCATTGGTTACACATTGCTTTCATGCTGTAATGGCATAGTTGACTCTTTTAAGGAGGGCGCAGCTCACAGTGGCCCATGCAGGATTGAACCGGCAACCTTGGTGTTATCAGCACCATGCTCTAACCAACTGAGCTAACTGGCAGCCCTACTATTATCTAATATATAGTTCATTTCAAGTTTACCAACTATTTCCAAATACAAAGATTCTTAAGCATATCTTATTGCAGGTTTTTAACATTCAAATATTTTATGTGCTACCATTTATCAGTTTAGCATATTTTAAAACCCTGATCAGAATTAAATCTTACACCCAACGGGGAATTCTGACTCCATATAACACGAATAAGGATGTAATACCAGGGAACACTCTGCTATCTCTCCCCTTCCCATCTCTCTACTTCCAAATGAAGAATTTTATCTGAAACGTAAACCTCACCTTCTAAAATGGAAGGCTTTATGTTGGTTTCTATAATATCCAGTCTGTTATACTTGTATACCTAAAAGGAAAAATACAGTCATTTTAGGCGGGAAAACTTCAAGTCACTGGAGAGCTGAGATTCTTGGGAAGAAGAGGATCACTTTAAGGAGTGACCAGGATATTTTTCAGGATATTACTGGCTCCTATAAGGCAGCCAATGGAAATTCATCTCATTTCAATAGAAAACAGTAATATTGCACATTTAGAGGACTGACTAATGCCAAACATCAAGAATAAATTTTTTAATTGGTTTAAAAACCCAGCTTATCCTTAGACTGGGAGCCTGAACTGCCACCTCATTTCACTGGCCTCAGGAGACAAGGGGCTCCAGCTGGCTGACTCCCCTGCACTCTCCCTCTGCTTAGCTCCTCACACTGGCAGGGTTTGTAATGTTCTTACCAGTCTCAGAGCTTCTTCCCAGGCAGCTCCTTCTAACAGCAGGAGCACAGCTTCTTCATAATCCTGACAAAGGAGCACCAAGGAAAAGAACAGTTACCGAGACAAGCGTGTCAGGTGCCCTTCTAGCTGCCTTTCCATCTATTCCTGACAGTCCCCATTCTGAGCATCCAGCCTGGCCGAGAGTACATACTCAATAAATATTGATCCAAAAGACCAAGGAAAGATATAGACTCTGGATATAATTAAAAAACCACATGGTATCATTTCCCTATAGCCCTGAGCATCAAAACACCAGAGAGATCTGTAAAAATGCCCATTGCCCCAGCTTCACCACCAGGTTTGATCACCAGGTTTAGGTGGGCTCCTGACTAACAAGTCTACACTTGAAAAAAATGGTACACTAGAATAGTAGTCTTCTAAACTTTTCTCTTGCTCTTTTTTTTAAAGGTTTTTATTGGGGAATTGGGGGAAGGGAACAGACAAGTTGCTGTCGTTTTGTTCTTCAGTCTAGTTGAGGAGGACGTCGCTTCACTGGCCCACATTGGTGTTATCATTGCGCTCTTCCCAGGCGAGGCAATCTGTCGCCTATCACTGGACAGCTGCTCACGGTGGCTCTTGGCAGCTCACACCAGCTGCCAGCTGCTCACGCTGGCTGCCAGCCACACACGGTAGCTTACGGCAGCCCACTGCAGCTTCACTGCAGCCTACACTGTCGCCAGCAACTCACAGCAGCCCAGCTCCAGGTCGAGCTGTGGTTCACCATCTTAGCTGTAGAGGGTGCAGCATCACTGGCCCTCATATGTGGGATCCGAACCAGGGCCCTGCTGCTCAGAGCTGGCGTCCCAAGCCAGCTCTTAACCAACGTGCCACTTGGCCGGTCCCCTCTTGCTCTTTTAAGGTTTATTTTTTTCTCCAACTTTTTATTTCCAAAAACTTCAAACCTACATAAAACTGAAGAATGAGTGTAATAAAGTATCTGATAGTCTTCAAATGTTTTTGATGCTTATACCCTTACCAGTAAAAACTTTTGATCATGTACTCCAATATATAATTACTTAATGAACTTATAAAGCACATAAAACAAAACACATTTTAAAAGATGAAACACCGGGGGTGCCAAAAAATTGTAAACACGATTTGTATTCATCTTTTGTTATTGGTATATATTGAGTATTACAATTTTAACACAGTTTTTTCCTCTTAAAATGTGTATACATTTTTTTGGCACCCTCTGTCTGTAAGAAACTGGCTGAGTTTCCTCAAGTAGTCGTTGTCATAAAAAGGGGAGCAAGGGGTATACATTAGAATAAGAGATTTAAAGGACATGAGATACCAAATACAATCATGGCCCTAGACTGATACTTAAATTAATTTGGCTTAATCACTGTAAACCATTTGGAACCATTGAGGGAGCTTGAACTTAAATTTTAAGGATTAAATTAAAATGCGTTAACATGGAAAGATGAAGATTATAAACAAACAGCAAATTTACAAACAGCACGGCACAAACAATGTAACTTCATTTTGGGCAAAAATATGTGTGTGGAGAGAGTTTGCTCTAGAAGGAAATAAGAGGTACTGATAACAGCAATCTGAGTGGGAGGAATAGGTGTTTTGATTTTCTTATATTTGTTTTCAGCATTTTAAACAATCTATAATACATACATACTACTTTAAGTAAGTTTTAATTTAAAAGATTAAATAGGGCTGGCCGAGTGGCACGTTGGTTAAGAATTGGCTTGGGACGCCAGCTCTGAGCAGCAGGGCCCTGATTCAGATCCCACATTAGGGTAAGTGACACTGCGCCCTCTACAGCTAAGATGGTGAACAACAGCTCGACCTGGAGCTGGGCTGCCATGAGTCTCCGGCGATGGGGTAGGCTGCAGTGGGGCTGCAGTGGGCTGCCATGAGCTACCATGAGTGACCCGCAGCCAGTGTGAGCGGCCGGCAGCCACCGTGAGCTGCCAAGAGCCGCCATAAGCGGCCGTCCAGTGGCCGGCAACCAATCTGCCTCGCCCGGGAAGAGCGCAATGATGATACCAACATGGGCCAGTGAAGCGACGCCTTCCACAACCAGACTGAGGAACAAAAGGACAGCAACTTGTCTGTTCCCCTTCCCCAACCTGACTCCCCAGCGCTGTTCCCTCCCCAATTCCCCAATAAAATTCTGGAGGGAAAAAAAAAGATTTAATAAAAATAAAAAATTTATTCCCGAATCCCAATCGATCATTTTGCTTATGCCATACTAACAGGTCCAAACCACAGGTCCAAAAAGGGACACAATAGGATGTGCTTTGTTTGATCTGCAAGTGTGTGTGTGAGTGTGTGTGTGTGTGTGTGTGTGTGT
>NW_017731374.1:2594943-2622674 GCF_001890085.2 Hipposideros armiger
GTGTGTGTGTTGCATTGAGGTGAAAATCATATAACATACAATTACTCATTTTAAAGTGTACAATTTGATATTCATAACATTATTTATCAACGAAAATACTTTTATCACCCTGTAAAAACACTCCATACCCGTTAAGTAATCCCTTCCCATTCCCCACTCCCCTCATTCCCTGGTAAACTCTAATCCGCTGTCTCTCTCTATACCATTTAAAAGGAATCATACACTAGTTGGCCTTTTGTGTCTGGCTTCTTTCACTTAGCATGTTCTCAAGATTCATCCGAGCTGTAGCATGTATCAGTACTTTGATCCTTTTTTCCCCCCTTAATTTAGTTTCTGATTGTAGTAAAATATATATAACAGAATTTACTATTGTAACTATTTTTAGTTACATTAACTAATGTAAATTACTTTAAATAACTAATTAAGTAAATGCACACTGTTATGAAACCATCACCATCACCATCATCCATCTCTAGAACTTTTATTCAACTTGCAAAACTAAACCTCTAAATCCAGTAAATAGTAACTCCCACTGCCTCTGGCAACCACCATTCTAACTTTACTTCCCGTCTCTGTGAATCTGAGTACTATAGGTATCGCACATAAGCAGAACCATACAATATTTGCCTGTTTATATCTGGCTTATTTCCCTTAGCATGTTTTCAAGGCTCATGCAAATTGTAGCATGTAACAGTTTTTTGTTCCTTTTAATAACTAAATATTTCTGTGTATGTGTGTATCTCACAATTTATCCATTCACCTGTCATTAATGGACATTTGCGTTGTTTCCATCTTTTGGCTATTATAAATAATGCTGCTATAAACATTTGTATATAAGTTTCTTTATGGACATGTACTTCCATTTCTCTTCATACACATTTAGGAGTGAAACTGCTGGGTCATATGATTATTCTATGTTTAACTTTTTCAGGAACCATCAAACTGTTTCCATAGCGCTGTGCCATTTTCCATTCCCACCAGCAAGGTACAAGGATTCCTATTTGTCCACATATTTGCCAACACTTACTTTTCATTTTTTGATTATTTGTGATATATTCATTCAATGGAATACTACTCAATAAAATAAAAAGGTATGAACTGATAACATGCTATAACAGAGATAAATCTCAAAAGCATTGTATGAAGTCCAATTTTTTGTTCAGCATATAAGGAACTTGGAAGTTGTTATTCCATCCTTACAAGTAAAAAGCTGAACAACCTGAAAATCAACAACTCTTCTTAGATCCATCAGACAACTGAAGTCACAGGACAAACCACTGTCCCCCAAAATGGAGACACAGATGGGCGGATACAGAGAACTTACCAGAGTTGGGATAAAAAACTGTTACATGCTACAACTTGGATGAGCCTTGAGAACATACTAAGTGAAATAAGCCAGATATAAAAGGGCAAATACTATATGGCTCCACTTATATACGATACCTAGAGTAGCCAGATTCAGAGACAGGAAGTAGAATGGTGGTTGTCAGAGGCAGGGGGAGTTATTATTTACTGGATTGACTTTCAGTTTTGCAAGATGAAAAAGTTCTGGAGATGGATGGTTTCACAGACAGAGATCCCTAGCAGGATTAGCAGTGAGGGTAGGAAAAGTCTAAACTGTGATGGACACATAGTTGGAAGCTTTCTGTGGATCAGGCTGCCTGTGGGTGAGGCTAAGAGTTAAAAACTCGCTGGGTCGCTGGGGGCCCCGACTTCGGATGGCTCCTGCACTTTTGTGAGTTTTTATCCTCCAAAGCCCTACCAGGTTCTCCCAGTATCAGAGGAAAATCTTGTTTAACAGGGGGAGGGGAAAGTAGTCATTTTAAAATATAGCCAGAACACGCTGTTCTTCTTAACGAGGCCTGCTCTCAAAGGAAACTATTTTGCCAGAGCCTAACCAAAGTGGGCTTTACCAGGCCTAACTTACGTGGGGGAAGGGAGATACCCAACCCCAGGCCCCTCTAGCCTCACTGTCCCACCTAAGGGTGAGCAACAGGAAGCACTGATGAAGCTCACAGTCCAGGGGCTCAGGCTACTGACAGACTGAAACCCAATTATAGGACTACAGAAGCTGCTTCTCTCCAACACTTATCATCACCACATCGCTAAAGGCCTATTCCCTGAACTTCTTTTACTCACTATATCACATCAGGCTTTGAACAAGAAATTATAGGGCGTACAGAAAATACAAAAACAGTTTTAAGAGCCAGAGCAAGAATCAGAATCAGTCAGGTATGGCAGGGATGTTGGAATGATGAGGCCGAGAATTTAAATAAGTACGATTAATATGCTAATGGCTCCAACGAACTAAGTAGACAAAATGCAAGAACAGATGGATAATGTAAGCAGAGAGATAGAAATTTTAAGAAAGAATCAAAAGAAATGTTAACTATCAAAAGCATTATGTGAGTGAAAGATGCCAGACTAAAAGGACCACATACCAGATGGTTCCATTTATATGAAATTCTAGAAAAAGCCGAACTGTAATGACAGAAAGCGGATGAGTGGTTGATGGGGGTGGGAGTGGAGAGAGACTGGGTGCCAATGGGGAGCTAGGGAACTTTTGGGGGTGATAAAAATGCTCTGTATCATGGTTGTAAAGGTTACACAACTGTAAACATGTCAAAACTCATCTAATTGTTAATTTATAATTGATAAATTTTATTGTATGTAAAGTACACCCCAATTAAATATATAAATTATAAATATGTAAATTAAATGTGTATGAATTAATCTTCATTTATAAAGAGATAAAAGATGATGGTATCTTATCTGTTTAATTAACCATCCCAGGTGGTATTATCTTTCTACTCCAACCTCTACTCTGCCTATTGTTACGTGCTGATGATTCGGCTCTGTCCTGGCAACCCTATGAATGAGTGACATCGGCAATGTCCAGTTCAACAGCCCTGCTCAGCTCCTGTAGACGCATGCCTATGGCTTCTTTTATGGAGTCAATCCATTGCATATTTGGTCTTCCTCTTTTCCTGCTGCATTATGCATATTTTATTCATTGATGTTTTCAGTCAATCATCTAACATTTTCTTTCCAGGATCTAATGCTATCAAATTTTAGTTATCTTCTTTCACTCACCCTATTACATGAAAGACACTGAAGGATTTTTAAAGCATAATTATGTTATGTAAATGTGCCCACTCATAAGGACTGTAAAAACACTCTCTCATCAAAGGCCAAAACTCTAGAAGGCAGTGATCCCTGATGTCAACTGTGTACGTGTGTCCTGCTAGTCTGCGGCCAGTGTCAGTGCAGTTTTATTTTCACAATAAATCCTATAATTCTATCAAAAGCTAGTATAACTACTTATCTTCATTATCTGCTAAAAAATTAGAACGCATGAAGCTACCTAAGATAAAAGATACTTCCAATGAAAGAATAAAAGTAAAAGCCAAAAAGTGTCAAAAGTTCAATCTCCTTGTTTTAGAATGGTCCTTTTTCACTGTTTCTGCTTTGGCAAGTTAACATAAAAAGTACAACTTCCTGGAGATTTAATTCAGTACTTTCTACCAGGGCCAAACCACCAGGGCATATTATAGTAGAGCTCCTTGGTACTCTGCCTCACAGAACTTATAATTATGTAGAGTGAGTCAAGCCAAGTCAAGCCAGCAAGACGGAAGACCTGACAGGCAAACCATCTCTGGGCTTCCTAACCACCCACAGCTCTTTTCATTTTCATGATCCGCGAGGTAAAACTAGAAAGTCCTTGCTTGTTAACGGGGAGTTTTAGAAGGGAGGAGGAGCTGAGTTTACCTGGGCGTACTGTTCCAAAACTGTGGCTGCGTCACTGTACTTCCTCTGCTCAACGAGCTTTCCTGCAAAGATAACACAAGCATTTGACTACAGTTGGCTACAAACAGTATCACCAAAATGAAAGCTGAAATGGATTTTGGTAGTAGTCTTTAAATCAAAATGGTCTTCTACAAATTGGAGGTTGAGCTCCATGGAGTACACATCCAAACTGAACTGCTTTAGAACAGCATTTTCTAAAGTCCTAAGACTATTCCATTGGCTAATGAAAGGCAGTACCAAAAAACCATACTCAGATCAAATAAGTTTGGGAGGCACTGGGTAAAACAAAGTTAAATACATTATTCTGCCAGTGTTTTATTAATATCTTTATTATGTATCAAACTAGGTACTCTGTGAATTTCTTTGAGGGAAAGAGGCAGGAATACCACGGAGTCCTATCTTGAATGGCAGTTACAATCTAAATTTAGCATGGGATGTGAAAATCATGTATGTCAAAATTAGCCATTAAAAGATGCTTACAAAGGGATGCATGTGGGAACTGAACTAGCATCTCTTACTAATCCATTTTTTCCTCATAGGAAGAGACTGCTGTTTCTTTGGTGGAGCACTAGATGGCGGTAGTTGGCTTATGTTTCAAGTCACGCAGTGTCTTTAGATCCTAGAATCACACAGTCAGCCCGGTTTAATCACACTATGAGAGGCACAAGAACCAGAGGCTGACTAAGGGGCTGGCAGTTTCTGCCTCCCATCTCCGGGCCATATTATCACTGACAAAACAGGTACAGTCACTGCCACTATTTACATACCTATCTTCTCTTTCTTTTACCGGCTTATGTAAATTAAGTTAATGTGCCCATGAAGTGACTACCACATAACATTTCTCAAAAATCTTTGACCACTGCCTTCCCCACCAATTTTTGCTAAACGTCTGGGAGAGCTAGGTGGACTGCATCAAAAGGCATGGTACATAGCAAGCTAAGAGTTGTAACAAATGTAAGAAAAGGTCATAGATCAGAGCTGGAAGGTATCAATTACCAATAACATAAGTTTCTAAAGCAGAAGTAGCAATGGAGCCAGAATGAATAACTAAAAGACCTGAAATGAAAAATTCTCAAACTTGTAAAGAGTTCAGCTTGGAAATTGAGAGGGTTTATCAAAGAGCCTACAGGTCTAAAAACCAGGAAATGCCAGAATAAGAAAAGTGGTAATCTTACACATTTTTATAACCCCATGGAAAAAAGAATAATGCAAACAGCTAAGGAGGATGCGTACATACATTTAACAGGATATAATATGAAATTTTTTCAGGATTGCTTTTTTCCCTTGGAGATAACAATAAATAATAATAAATAATATTTACAAGACTCTTGAAAGAGTAAGGGGAAAATACACCGGTCATACACTAGCTTTAAGCATAGCTGCGAGGGCCAGATGTCCTGCTCATCTCTTCTCACAGGCAGTCCCCAAGCTCTCCTCCAGCCTAAGAAATCAGACTCAGGTAAATAGCCTCACCTCTGGTCCAGGTGCTTCTTAGACCCTGAAACACCTGAAGTGCCTTTTCTTTTAAACTGCAAATGCTTATACAATACATTTGGCCTCTTCTTTTACCTCAGTTCTGAAAATTGCTATTATGGTTTCCAACGACCTACTGTCTATAGCTGAACGGCCTCACCCCTAAATTCATCTTTACCTTTTATAGGACACATGGCCATCTGTTACACAGTACGAGGCGTGGCCACGTAATGTATCTGGTGAATGAGATGAGAAGAAGTGACAGTGTAACTTCTAGGTTATCTCCAACTTAAAGGTAAGTGGTCTTCCTTTATGATGGCTTCCCCATCCCGCCCCCGCCCCTCCCAAGGAATGGCGTGCAGACGTGGAGGTTAATCAGGCTGCAGCTAGCTATCTGCCCAAGAGATGGCAGAGCTACACGACGGAGGGACCTGTCAGTCCTCACATGAGAACTAAACTGCTTTCTTTAAGACCCCACTGCATTTGGGGAGTCCTATTGCAGCAGTTCAACCTTTGCTCTATCTAGTTAGTAAAGCATGCCAAATGAATTTTTATCAGTGAGTATGAGATCGCCTCAAGGTATGCTGCCCTAAATGTATGTGCAAAATTGCCAAAAACCAAAAAAAGCAACAAAAGGACTTTGGAGAAGTCCTCATCTTGGAGAGCCTAAATGACCGCGTTTACCTGCCAGAGTTCTGCCCAGGCCAGCCAGCTGATCTCTGTTCCAGTGGAGCTGGGCTGCCACACAGAGAGCTTGTTGCCAGCTGCCACAAGCCAGAAAGGCATCAAGAGCTTTCTCGTGGGCACCACAGCGGGCGAACACAAGTCCCCCTGGCTCATAGAGCTGCTCCTGTATCAGGTGTTCCCCATAAGCAATGCTGACATCCTGTGACAAGATGAGATGCAGGGTCAGTGAGGAAGGGTGACAATCAGTTTTTAAGTGTCAAGCAAAAAAAAAACAAAACCCATAAAAACAAAAAACAAACGGTAACAAGAACCACCACCAAGTTCCTGCTCTTGCGGCTAGAGAGCGTGGACTTAAAACACAACATGATCTATGATGTAATGGCAAATAGTGGTAAAGGCACAGAGGGTGATGGGAATGCTATCTCAGGGCTGTGGGGAGAACCAGCCACGTGCAGAGTTAGGGAGAGTGTTCCAGGCCGAGAGCACAAGGCACCATGGCCATCCAGCAGGAATGTGCACAGAATCCGCAGACAGGAATAGCAAGAAGGCTGGTGTGGCTGACAGAGGACAGGAAAGAGGAACAGACGATGAAAATGGGAGCAGACAGGCAGCCACTGGCCAAATTGTCTGTTCCCCAGGCTCGGTGTTAGGCAGGGACACAGAAAGGAATAGAACATGGGGCCTCTGCCCTTAAGGGACCGTCTGCCTGGTGGGGGAGACAAATCAGTACATCAGCAGTTTGATAAATGCCACCACCACTGTAAGAACAGGGCACTCGGGGAGCTCAGCATTTGGAACCTCATGCAGGAATGGCTTATGGCAGAGGTCAAGACCCCAGAGTTTGGAAGGACAACTGGGGCTAAAGAAGGGGAAAGCAAAGGGCTGGCAGAGGCAGCTGATGCTAAAGCCGCACTCGGGGGCCAGATCACAGAAAGATGTCTGCAATCTGCAGACACACTGAAAATGGTGGTAATGGTGGCACAGTGAGCAGAGGTTAAGAGTACGGGCTCCATGTCCCAGGCAGGCCACTTCAGAGCCCCAGGTCCTGAAGCAAGTTGCTTCCTCGTTTGTAATTTGTGCCCATCCCCTATCAGATATTTACGAGAATCATATAACACATTATGCTGGCATATAAGAAAAGCTAAACAGATATTTGTTTAAACAAATTATATGTTCTCCCTTTATCCTAAAATAAGTGGGAAAGATCTGCACTTTTCAGGAAGATCAGTTACACAGCAGTGAGGCTGGTCTGCAGGAGGGGGATGGAGGCAGGGCATCTCGTGTGGACGCTGCCGTCATATCCCCACGAGGAACCTGGAACAATGCCTCGGTTTCTAGCCCAGGCAAGTTCTTCAGAAAAGGAACAGGTCAGGGCCATTCTCCCAGATAAGAAATTCAAGATGAGGCTAGTTGAAGATGACCCTGAAACCGAGGACGGTGTTATGGGCTCAGGATCTTCGCCCCTTTCCAACCACGGCACAAAGCAAAGCCAGGAGAGCCTCATTTCACACACCACACACCTTGTACTGCTGCGAGTTTGGTGGATATAACTTCAGAGCTTCGTTATACAACTTTTTATCTTTTATTAAATTTAAGCATTCTGGGAAGTACTCAGGTCCTGCAGGAATAAGATTCATACACACACAAGCTTAAGATTTTGGAAGCACAAAGGATTTCATTTATACCAATGGTTCCTAAACAAAATCAACAAGGGCCTTTTAAGACCTGCATAATCATGGAGAACGGAGCCCAGAAATTTGAATTTTAAGGAGCACCACTAAGATTCTGAGCTGAGAAGCACTGACTGGGATCAGAGTTCTAGCAGAAGGCATTTTTACACTACCCCTGAAAAATGACCATCCAGCCCAGTGTTTTCTCAATCTCCGTAATAAGAGTCCCGGGGGAGCTTACTAAACATACACACGCCTGAGTCCTGTCCACCCCACATGCATCCACTTCTCCAAGGAAGCCAGAGCCGAATGCTGAACAAGCACCCCAACTGACTCTTCCTTGCCCCTGTCTCAGCCCTCAGGAAAGGATCACAAGTGCTGAAGCCAGAGGCTCCGGCATGGGTCAGGCACAGGGGTGAAGCCGACGCCCGGCACTGTGCTTGGTCCAGTCCATCACTGACAATTAAAACTGTCGTTTCCAGGGCACTGCTGGTGGGTATCTCACTCCCCGCGACCCAGGTTTCCCTTAAGTGTTTGCAAACACCACGAGGAGAGTGAGTTATCCACCAATTTTGATTTGGAGACACTGAAGTGAATTTAGAAAGTGATCATTTTTAACCCAAAAAGGCACCTGCTCTGTTTTATTAGCTGTGAAGCTCCACCAGGTCTTTAAAAGGCATTTGCTTTACCCTCAGCTTCTCAGAACATATGAGGAAAGAAGGTGCACACTTATAACTGCTAAAGTTTTCAGGGGTGGAAATTCAAATCAGTCTTTGCCTGAGCTATCATTTTAATTCATATCCTGTCCAGTTCCAAAGAAAATGTGAAGCAGAAATAAACATACTAATCCTTATACTTACCACATTTGCTGAGGTGGCCAATGGCTTTTTCATACCGTTTCAAGTATTTGTCTATGGTGAACCGCTGATAATTAGTTTCCATTTTCTTAAGTGTATTAAGAAATGGAAGATATTCTTTGGGATCCTAAAAATAAAAATTATAAATAGGAGAACTTTATTGCTTGTGATTATATTTGGTTATTAAAATAAAAACATTATAATAATGATAGCAATAAGTCCAAAGCTATGTAATTTTAAAAATATGTTCCATATTAATATATTAATTACATATTACATAAAAATCAAACTATATAATACAACTTCCGGTGCAAATGTTTTAACATGTGGGTGTTAAGTTTACATCAGGAATGACGACTCCCTTTTACCTAAGCCTCACAATCGCCACTTATTTCACAGGCTAATAAAGAAAACTAGGTTCCAATCTAGAAGACATTCAATAACTACATCCCAGTTTGTCCTGAAAGTGCAAGGCATTGAGCTTGGAGCTGTTTCCATGACATTTCATGGCCTCCATTTGCAAAGACCAAGTGTTGGAACAAAGGTAAATGACACTGAGCTGGACACAGAGCTCTGCGGCCCTGACAACCACGTTTTCACTGGCACTGATCATCGCCAGCTCTGTGCCATGCCCGAAAGACGGCTGTTTTCTTCGTAAGGAAGAGGTGCTTCCTGTTCTTACTTCAATTTCAGTGGGCAGACAGGATGAATACACATAAGAACACCACAGAGGAAAAAACCGAGAGGAAATGATCAAATGCACACGCAGGTGACGCAGAGGATATCTACTGACCAAAACATTCAATCAACAAACATGTAGTAAGAGTCCATTACGTACAAAGGACGCAACATAAACCTAAACCTCAGGAAACTTAGTCTAGTAGAGGAGAGAGACTGGTTCGCAGGGGTGGCACTGAGTCCAGTAGCAGCACATATAAGGCCATCCCCTCCAGTCCCTGGGTGGGGGCAGGGAGGCAAGCATGGTTTACTGGGAAGATGCCCCCTTGGCATCCTCTGACCAAGCTGAGTGAGAATTAGCCAGGTGAATGGGGCGAGTGCGAGTGGCAGTTGGGGCAACAAAAGCACTGCCTTTCCTCCACGAGCAGAGAAAAAGGGATGATGTCAAGAGATGAGAACAGAGAGACACACAGAGACCAGATCACGGGAGGGTTTTGAAGCAACATTAGGGCTTCTGAACTTTATCCTAGGAGCAACGGGGGGCCCATGAAGGATTTTAAGCAGAGGAACAAACGGTCAAATTTTCCTTTTGGGAAACATCACTCTGGCAAGAGTGAAGAAAGGAACGACGGGGAATAAAACCAGGATGCGAAAAAAGATAAAAAATGTGCAGACCAGTGGTGTCCAAATTTTTTGACGGCAGCACACAACGGTGCAACAAGAGGCCCCGAACCTTCTATTCTCCATATTCCCACTTTCCACTGGAGAAAAGAGCTACAAGATAAAGAACTGAACCGGAATATGAAGCATTTGTTCTATTTCGAAGTTGTTCACACATATGCCTATCATCCTAGAAATAACCAAGTAATTTTATTTCACTTGCTCAACCTACAACCAAAACACTTCGATAAGCACAGAACTATGACTGAGAATGGGGCTTAGAAGGATGAGCCCCCGAGACACACGAATCTGCCTCCAGGGCTGTGCTCACAGGCGACACGGGGCTAAACACCACGTCATCAGGCAGGGTTCATATCACCACGATGACATAAACAAGAACCCAAACACGGCACAGTAGCAGCTCCACATACCTTCTGTGACTTCTCAGCCACCATGAGGACCAAATCAAAGTCATAGGTCCCAAGAGAATGGTCATATAACTCATTAACATCTACCAGCAGCAGCAAATACTTCAGGGCCTCCTCAGCACTCACGGCATCGGGAGCGGGCGGCCCATTTCCTGTCAGTGTGTAAGAACAAAACAGAACGAAGTCATTTGGGGAAAAACACACACACACAGCAACATAGCCAAAAAGACAAAGTAACAAATTTTCCTGCCAAACATGTACTTTCAACTCTTTTATACATGCTTTGTAGGGCAACATTCAAAAAAATGACACAGGTCTTAAGCTGGCAACCCCAAGGCCACACGTTAGATCTGCAATGTGGCGCTGGTCCTGGGCCTGGCAGTGTGACCTCCAGAAGGCCGAAGACTGGCGAGTCGAGGCCCGATAAACACTCTGTGGGAACAGGGTCTCTACCTTGAAGCTCGTGTACTTTCTGCAGCACCATTTCCAGTTCGGGGGTTGTTTTCTTCACGTGGGAGGTGAGTATCGATAGGCAGTATCTGAGGAAACGAGCAACGGCAGAATGAGAAGGATAAACAAGGAAGGACAACGCCACACTTCTGGTGTTCAAAAGATGCCCACTAAAGACAGCACACGTACTTGTGAGGGTTTATGTTCTCCATGGCTGCTCTCATAGCATCGCAGATAAGGTCGACTTTTCTCCCCTCAGGACCCCTGGACAGCTGCGCCGTGCTGGTAACTGGTGGAGGGTACATGGTCGTCGTGACATCTTCTTCCCTAGAACAAGTGTGCATTAAAAGGCCGTTAACCGAACGGGTGTCGCAGCTCTCAAACTACTAACATAAGCCCAAGGGTAATAAATAAAAATGGCTTTTGGAAAAGTTTAATAAAAAAGTTATATAGGGTGAAAAATGGAGGAACTTACTGAGAAATGAAAACATGTTCACAAAAGACTCGTATAGTAATATTCATAGGTGTTTTACTCAGATAGTCCCAAACTGGGTACAGTCCAGGGGAATGAACAAACAAACTGCAATATATTTATATAATGGCACACTATTTAGTGATAAATAAGATGAACTACTGATACGTGCACAATGCATGAAATCTCAAGATAATATATAAGAGAAAGCTTTGTTTATACAGAAAAGTAAATAATCTATGATTCCATTATATAAAGTTCTTGAACATGCAAAACTGTTCAATGATGAAAAACTCAAAAAAGTGGTGCCTAGGGTATACAGACAGGGACCAAGAAGGGGTGCGGGGGAACAGAGATGAAGGAAATGTTCTCTGTCTTAACAGGAGTTCAGGTTCCATATAAGTACACATTGTCAAAACTCACTGCACGGTGCACTTATTGATCTGTGCATTTCACTACAGATAAATGTGGCCCACAGTGGGGACCCTGTACACAAAGAATGCGCTCTAGTTAGTGCTATGCAAAAGTGAAATACTGAGAAGATGGACTGATGTCTCTAATCACCTTGAAATTTGTCTAAAAATAGATGAAATGGTGAATGCACAGAATGATGATCGTGATAAGGCAAATATAGGAAAATGGGAACCCTAGAATCTGGGTTAGGATGCTCACTGGACAACTCTCTGCACTTTTCTATGTTTGAAATTTCTCATTAAAAAGTTGGGGAAAAAGTCACACTGCAGAAAAAGGCAGCATTTGATTTTAATCTCATAAGAAAAAACAAGTAGTTATATGAGTACACCTAAAAATAAAGTCAAGTAATAATTCTGACCAACATGCTTTAAATTCTTAGTTTTAAATAGACATTTTAAAAAGGAAAAAGAGCAAAAATCCAGTACATCTGGCATCTAAGAGTAACAGTGAAAAAGAAAAATATACTGAACAGTAATTTTTCTCCTCTAGCTATCTGTTTGATTTCCTTAACTAAGAGAAAAAATTATGAATATAATACTCATGAATTATTCAAACTACTTACTTTAATTCTGTGAAAAACAAATTAATATGATTTACAGAATCTATCTGTTTTATGAAGGCCTCCACATTTTCAAGAAATACCTATCCAAAAAAGAACAAAATATTTTAGTTCAACTCACATTAGCTTAAGTCTGAAGTAAGCTTGGGTAAAAAGAAAATTTAGGAAGTTACCTTGGGGTTGTGGTCATGAATCAGATTGAGATTAATTCTCAGTTTTCTCATGCATTCAAATGCTTCTTTAAACATAAGTCTGTGAAGAGACAGAGAATGGATAGCAAAGGCATTTCACAAAAACGAAACTCCCTGGACCCTTCTTGTTTTTATAATACAAACCAGTTATAGTTAGATTACAGCCCAAATGCCAAACAGTTGCTACTGAATTTCTACTCTGAAATCACTGAATGAAAAAATCAGGTAGCAGATTCATTTACCTTTTTAAAAGGTATGATTCAGTCATCAGGGCAGGCTGAGGACTCCATCACCACATACACACAACCGAAAATCACCATGGCACTTAGGTCCACTTTCTTCTTTTAACAAAATGTTAGTAACAACTGTTCTAACACAAAATTTCCCCCATGTAGATTTGGGCAATGGATCATTTCCTTCACAACTGTGGCTCTGGCACTTTTGGGTCACAGGCTCCCCTATCAATTTGCTGAAAGCCTCGGGTCTTCTGCCTGGATAAGTACACACAGTTTCGTGCACAATTAAATTTCCCTGGGGTTCATAGGCCATTCGGATCCCCTTAGGCTAGGAAGCCCTGTCTTTTTTTTTTTTTAATATTTTATTGGGGAATCAGGGAATGGGAACAGTGCTGGGGAATTGTGGGAAGGGGAACAGACAAGTTGCTGTCCTTTTGTCCTTCAGTCTAGTTGTGGAGGATGTTGCTTCACTGGCCCAAGTTGGCACCATCATTGTGCTCTTCCCAGGCGAGACAGATCAGTCGCCGGCTTCTGGACGGCCGCTCACTGCGGATGCTGGCCGCTCACGCTGGCTGCTGGCTACATACGGTAGCCCATGGCAACCCACTGCCACAGGGGCTGCAGCCTACGCCGTCGCTGGTGACTCACGGCAGCCCAGCTCCAGGTTGAGCTGTTGTTCAGCATCTTAGCTGTGGAGGGCAGTGTCACTGGCCCTCATATGTGGGATCCGAACCGGGGCCCTCTGGCGTCCCAAGCCAGTTCTTAACCATCGCGCCACTCGGCTGGCCCTAGGAAGCCCTGTCTTAAATGACGAGTTTCATGATTCTTTCTGCTAGGAATGTCTACTACAGCATGTGGTATTAAAATTAAAGCAAAAAAAAAAAAGCCTCTGAGAATCTGATTGAAGACATCTGTAGTGGTTTTTCAGACTTTTAAGTTTTAAAGACTTTAATAGAACACATTGTCTTCGCATATAAGTCATAACAATAAGCTAACTAGTCATACACATGATACTTACTTGTCCAACCACTTCCGAATCTGAGCTAAAACCAGGGCTCGATGATGAACAACTTCTAAGTTTCCCCTTGGCATCTTAAAATAAATAAACCAAAACAATAGTGTTTTCAATGAAATAGAAAACATTTACATACCCAGGGTACATAACTTTACCTAACTTCATAGAGAACGACCACAACACAGTAAAATGAGCGCACTTTTAGCAGAATGTAGTTGTGCTCAATATTTATTTTGACTGTCCAGAAAAGTTTCCCTAATTTAATTGCCTTACTGGGCAGAGGCTGTATGAACACTCCTTTGTATTGTATAAAGCTAACAGAGAACCTAGCAAGGAAAGACTTGTGATAAATTGTTACAAATGATAAGAGAGCCTAAAATACAATCTGTAAGAACTGGGTTTGGTACTGACTGCCTAATGACCATCAAAACACAGCCTGGAAAATCAGCTTACCTGTAATATAAGCTTTGTGTCCTGGGGCACGACAGTGACAATGCGCGAACCCCTCTCCACCTTACGCAGAGTTTCCCCGTTAGACAAATGACTGCTGCTCAGACCCGCCTGTAATGCTAAAGACATCACGGGCTAAATCTTAAGAATCAATTTCATGACAAGCCACTCTCCATTCACTGCAGCTGAACATTATCCGAAATAGAAGACAGCAATTAACAACCAGGCTCCTTTGCTCTCCCTTCAACCTTAAGACCATTTTTGCCTTTGTGATAAACAGTCTCATCCCTGGAACTTGCCCTTTTTCACAGAGCCCTCACACACATTCACATACACAACTTCGCAGCTGATGTGGAAAACACAGGGAAGGTTGGGCAGCTTCTCTATTTTTTAGCACTATCAGTAACACTATCATCATATCTGTGAATGGTTCCCTGTTTGCAAGTGAGAAGCTGAGTAAATAAGTGGGAGTTTTCAGAATAAGGAAAATACACATACAGACACAAACACACACATGCACACTGTGTGGGGGTGGGGAGGACAAGGCGCCATGGAATAGAAGAAAAAATGGAGCCAATTTCCTACAAACCACAAGATAATAGAGTCCTTGAGATGTACAATGGAGGGTGGCCACAGTGGAAAAAGGAAGATTACAAAGGAGTTAGAGCATACTGCCAGTTTGGTATCTACATGGCAACGCAAAGTAAAATGTTAGTTATATAATAAAATTCCCTGAAAATTTTTTAACTTTAGGATATTCTGCTTAAGGAAGGACTTCCTTCTCTGGAAATCTTTGCTAACTGGCAGAGAGTGACTTAACCGAGATGTTATGTTGACATTAGGGGCTAAGTAAAAGGACTTGAAAGGTCTTCTCCAGTCTGGGACTCCACGATGAAAAAGCCAAAGCCGGTGAAGAAATTAAAAGTCATCCAGACTTTAAAGGACGAAAAATATTAGAAGAGGGACTATTTTATATTTTATACACTGAAAACTTACTTTTAAATGAAGCATCCTTCAGGCCAAAACACTGGCAGGTATGAGAATGGGTCGTCAACAATAAAAACTCATCATATACTGCAAATGATGTGATATCTGAAGCTACCTACAGCAAGGGAAGGGAGACAAGGGGCAAAGTTAGCCTTGTTACTTGGATCCAACCTTGAAAAGGATCCAGCACCAAACCAAGCCTTGATACCTCACTGTCATTGATGAAAAAGCGACAACTGTCAGTCAGACCAAGGACACACTCCTGCAAAGAAATAAAACTGAAATTACAAACAATTCTAACCAAATGAGTTAAACCTAACTTTTCTATTATACAGTTCTATTGATCTGTGATTTCATGTCTAAGTCTCAGTAATCAGAACTGAAATACATGGTTAGTCCAGTGTCAGGAGTACGATACCACCCAATCCATCAGCAAAGCCCTGTCGTTTGTATCTCCCATGTATATCTCATATATGAGGTGTGATCACAAAAAATGGTGAACGCTGCTGCCCAGTGCCATCCAACGGAAAGGCAGGGATCTTCAATATGGGAAGCGGCGCGTCGAACCTTAGCAACAGTGTGTGACAAGTTTCAACTTGTTTGGTGCAGTCAGTCGGGTATGAGCTACGGTTGAGAGAGGTGTGTTTTAAAATGTGCTGTATGTAAGGCATCCTCCATCATGACAATGCTGCGTGTCACACATCGCTTCCGGTACATGGCAATGTTTGTCAAATGAAAACATTACGGTGTGTCCTCATCCATCTTATTCACCGGATCTGGCACTGTGTGCCTTCTGGCTCTTCCCCAAAGTCAAAATGATTTAGGACATTGAGGCAGCCATGACAGAGCAACTAACGACACTCACAAAAGAGGACTTCCAGAACTGCTTCAGAAAGTGGCAAGAACGAAAAGAGGGTATTTTGAGGGGGATTAATGGCAATGCGTCTTTTTTTAAAAATTTAAACATTCACTGTATTTTCTGATCACACATCATATATCACCATTCTGCCCCTCACTGCCTCCACTCCAACAATCACTTCCACCCTCATTCCTTTCCAACCTACTCTCCACTGGACAGCAAGAAAAACCTTTCAAACCATGAACAAGATCACATACTCTGCTGATTAAAAATTATTAATTTTCTTATCTTTGTTACATAAAAAAAAAAATCCACACTCCTTCCTGTGGCCTGTCACTAAGGTCCAGACACATTGCTTCCGCTCAGTTCCTCGAATAAGCTGAGCTCTTTCTCTCCAAACTCGGGGTGTGCACAGTTCCTTCTCCCTGGAACACGCTCCCTTTCTCGGGGATAGAGCTTGCTTTGTTCCCATCTCCCGCACACACCACCACCTCCGAGCTTTCCGGGCCACCCAAGTAGGTCTCCCCATCTTCACAGCCACCACCACCTCACTACTCTCCACCATCACACCCTGCTCACTTCCTTCATCTTCCCAGCAGAGGGGATAATCACATCTCTACTGACAGATTATAAAGTCCAGAAGAGAGGAATGGACAGCTCTCTTGTTTTATAACAACTATCTTACCACTTATCACAAATATAGGCATTTTAATATTTGAAGAATGACAACCTACTAAATACTATATTCAAGGTTATTTTTCTGTTGTCCCCAAAAGGTATTTAATAAAAATAACTTTGAATGTCCTGTACAACTGGGGATAAAAGTTTGCTGACTGCATTCTTCTCTTTTTAAATGTACACCTCTAAGGAAAGGAATCAAGAAACTACTACACGCCTGGCAATCTCTAAATCCCGTTTCATAGGTGAAGAGGCCGAGGCTCAGGGAGGCGCGTCATTTCTCACTGCTGCCTTGAGATTCAGTGGAGACCCAAGTCCACCTCCAGAGCCCCAAACTCTTTCCACCTAATGCTATCAGTTCCTGGGTCAGCGCTCTAAGAGGGTAAGTGTTTCCGCCCCATGTTCACTTACTTCTCCTCCAATCATGGCCAGGTCAGTCTGTGTGCATGGATAAGGAAATCGAACAGGAAATCCACCAGGGTTCTTCCATGGTTCAACAGTCAGAGAGGGTGACTCTGCAGGATTGGCAGATGAGCTTTGTAAAGAGCTGATCTGCTCTTTGTAAAAACTTGTCACGTTAATACGTCCCAAAACACTTAATATGCAACTTGGGTCACTTTCCAAATGTATTCTGGAAACTAACAAGGGTACTCCAGTTCATTACAAGAGAAAATAAAGGTAGAAAACACCTGTCAATTCCACACGATAGCTTAGGATTTTTCAGGGTGGCTAAAAGACTTAACAATCAATGTGGCACAGACAAGATACAAGTCATAGAATTAAATATTTATAGAAGTCATAAACATGCTTTCATAATGTTATGATACTCACCCCAAAGGTACTTAAGTATCTGGCCACCAGCCAGCTGCAATGCTACTGACTTGGTCTTGGAATTGCAACAAATGCTGATTATGACCCCATCTACTGTCACAGATGAACTGACAAAAGTAAAAAGGGGAGGAAGGGAATGTGAACAGATATTTTTTTTTTTTTCAAAAGTAGTGACGTTTCACTGATTTTGCAAAACAGAAAAATTAGCAATTTCCCTTTGGTGCTGCACTGCCTATTTCAATACAACATACACAAAAAATACATAAATACTATACACACACACATATACACAACGATAGTTGGATAAATTATTGCAATCGCAAGCCCAGGTAAAGCAATTACCTGTCACATGACACTATTTTCCACAATACAAGTAAGCTAAGGGTCTACATTGTGAAGTTATCGCTCCTATTCTGGCAGCAGTTCATTATAACTTACTGCAACTTACTGCAATTTATTGCCTTCATTAGACATGCATGGTACTAATATTTCTGTCTTCTTAAAATGTAAACTGCACTAAATAAAGCAGTGAATCTACAGGAAAATATACTCAGTATCTCTAGCACTATCATATTCATGTACAGAAATCTGTGGGTCTTCATTAATGGGCAGAGGGGAATTTGTTATTGCCATTATATTTTTTCCTGAGTCAATGAACAGAAAGAGGGTAGACACGTCTTAAAGGAAGTGAAAGAAGTAGTGGTAAAAACAAATGATGCCAATGCTAACATTTATTCAAAGAGTTTTTTTAACCAATCTACAAAATACTCAAAATGTCCCAAATTTTGTGAGGATAAATTATTTGTGAGTAATTATCTGTGAAGTTAAGAGAACAGACTGGAGCTAGACAGGCTGGACTGGACCTTGGCTCCACCTGCGGACTCAGGCAAGTTACTTAACTGCTCTGAGCCTTAGCTGTCTCAGCTGTAGAATGAGGGTGCTAACAAAACATACTTCAAAGAGGTATTATGAGAAATATGGGCGTTAACACAGGTAAAGCACTAAGAAGAGTGCCTTTCACAAAGCACAAGATGTGGTACATGTAACTACGAATATTAAGAGCTATACGCTGATTGAGGGGCTTTATATTCCTCAAAGACATTGATATTTTTATATGAACAAAATAATCCCTTTGAAGAAACAAAAGTCAAAACAGCAGAATATATTTTATTTTATTTTATTTATTTTTTTTTAGCTGAGCCATCCTGCCACCTGTTGGCAGCTCAGCGACTGCTCAGCTCGGGCTGACTCGAACCGCTGTGAATATATTTTAAATTACTTCTCTTTTCCTTCACAGCAAATGAGATGACTATATCTAGCTTTTTCTTCTACAAAGAATTTCAAATTTGAGGTAGAAATTTGCATAACTTAGGCATTTCTAATGAAAATTGCTCTGCTTTTCAAAAGTAGGCCCCTGGTTAACTGAGTCTGACATGTAGCTAGGACACATTCTGCATCCAAATATATTCACAGAAAGCTTTTTAAAACTATGAAGGATCATGAGTCAAAGATTAGGAGTTAATGACTGTATCAGAATATGTTTTATGTACACAATAAGAAAAGGTTCTAATTTTGCAACAAGAATTTAAATCTAATGAGATCTTTAATTACAAATGAATCTGGAGATTAATATCAATATAATACTAAGGTGCCAAGTTTTGACATTGGAAACCTGAGGCTTTCCCAGCACTGTCCAGACAACGCTATCTACTGCACAACTGGGCTTGCATTACAGAAGACAGCACTCATTCATCACCTAAAACCTGTTAAATGACAAAGATGCAGTCAGGAATCAAAATGAAGCTCAGGGTCGGGAAGCAGGAAAATTTTAGCAAAGGCAAAAAGCGGAGACTAGTACATGTAGTTAAGTGCCAAACAGCATGAAGAAGCGGTGGCCAGCAGAAGCATTTTGAAGTCATCACATGAAAATGAAGCCCATATATAAAGATCTTGTAACAGATTTTAATAACTAACAAGGGCAATTAGAGTGGCTGATTGTCATGGGCTAGCAATCACCCTGCTGGAATGTATATGCTAAAGTAAAATTTTTAATGCATCTTAAAAAATGTTTGCCTCATCTATTGTTATCTATCCTATTTTTCACCACTTCTTGATACATTTTTAGCTTGTATTTTGACATGACTCAAAACTAGCCTCAACCTCTTGCTAAGCGTGTTTAACAAGGAAGCTACAGCCCCTCAATCTTGCTCACTAGAAGCCAAAAAAACTCCTGTGCTTATAAAGACAAAAGCATTAACTCCACTGGTTATTAACGCATACAGTACAGGGAAGTGTTATGATACCTAATATTGGCCTGTCCTTGCTCGTCATCTGTATCGGAAGGGGCCACTGTCAGATGGTGAATGACAGACTGAGGGCCGGACTTGCTGTGGCTTATGGCCAGGAAAACGTCTTCTTGAATCCAGGTGAGAAGGCTGAGCTTCAGTGGGTTTACTTCTTCATCTTCACTATTCTCAAATTGAATCCTGTTTTAAAAATTGAAGAATATCCAAGACATGAATAAAACTTGAATATCTCTGAGATTTTCCTAAAGGAAAAAAAAATAAACCACCTTGTATATAGTGAACACCTAGTTATCTGGAGGGACAAAACCTGAGGTGACGTCAAATACTAGAAAATCCAGAAATAATGTTTACCTGGCTTAAAAACGTGTTTTTCCCATTTCATATTAAGTTTCTTATACTCTGAGATCCTTAGATCTTCAGGAAATTGATTCCATGAGAAAATTACCCAGGTTCTGCACTAATAAAGCCAACAAGGTTTCCGCTATCTCCACTTACCAGCATCAAACCAGGCTAGCAGATATCTGGATCTCAATAGAATGGTCCTTTCCTCAGCATCTCACATCAGAATGACTAGCTTGGGCGATGGTTTCTCTGCCTCTGACACCTTCCTTCTGTAGCATTTATACTCTAGAGGAGGGCACTTTTGTCACCTCTTGCAGGAACTCAAAATGGCCACTGCATGCCTGTAAGCCCAGGTAGCAGACCCTCGGCACACAAAAGCTGGGTCACTAGCCTGGTCTCCCTCCTCACCCAGCTCTGCCAGCCTCCACCTCTCCACTGCATTCAGCCCTGCACAGGAGTGTTCCTACCTGGTTCTCACCTACACTCTTCCACCCACCACACCCAACATCTCCAACCCTTCTCGGCCAATCCTAAACCTAGCCCTTCCTCAAGGAAGTATTCACGCCCTTCGTGAAATTTCTAAATGACTTGAAGCTATCCTCTCAATCTTTTTCTATGCGTTTCAGGTGTATAAAACAACATAATGATTAGACCTTTACACCCCTAACAAAGTGAGGACCCTACCAAGCCCACTACCCCTGATACCGTACATAGAAGCTATTCCAATATCATTGACTATATTCCCTACGCTGTACTTCGCATCCCATGACTACACATGTATATTTTTAATTATAGTTGACACTCAGTATTTTTTTTATATTAGTTTCAGCTGTACAGCACAACGGTTAGGCGCTATGCTCTCAATTTCTAAAAGAAATGGAACGAATTCTAAATTGCCTCACACATTCTAATTTGCCTTAAATCTGTCCTCTAATGGTTTCAAGTCTGTGAAAAATCCACATAAATGTTCTCTGAATACTACTAGACATTATATAGCAGCCCCCAAATCATACAGGCGAGACATTGATATATACATTTATGAGCTATATTGCCTTTAGCTAAGAAACACATTATTACATTCAAATAACAAAAGTTATGTGTTCTATTCAGTTCATTATTCCTACTAATTTAGGATCAAATGCTCCCAAGAGGCAGAATAGGGCAGTAATTAAGAACACGGGCTTATCAAATAGAATAAATAGACTCACATCCTGGATTCTCACAGAAGTGGCATTATAATCACTAATTTCGCCTCTGGATCATTTTACAATGCCTACAGTGTACCTAAGATACTCAATTCTACCCAATCATGTATAATATTGTTTCAATGGGAAAATGCATTCTGATTTCCAACCTGGGAGCCTCATAACGGAGCACCCAGAAGTTCTGGTGTTCAGGTGAGGCCTCAGGTCAGCCACGTGCTCACCCCAGACATCCTCATTTATGTCAGCGAGTGCAACTGCCCTGTCATCTTCATCTCCATCTTCCCCACGTGATTTTCCCAGGGCGGGGGCGGGGTGGGGAGGGGGAAGGTGGCCGGCTTTAGGCTGCTTATGACTCGTGCTCCCCTGAAGCCAATCAGCATAGATGGCTTTCAGATGTGCAGATAACTGGCTTCCCCAATGGGCTGAGAAACCAGGGCCTGGGAGTTGTATCTACTTCTTGTTCCCCTCAGCAACAGACACAGGGTCACAGTTGGGACTGAATGCTGGCTGCTTCTGCTCCCAGAGGGCCACGATAATTAAGAACCACCTACTTGTACCGCTTTTCCAGATGAGGTGTTCTAAGGGAAACTTTAAATCCATTTCCACCCACAGCTCCCAGCTTCACTGTAGGGTCTGCACTTGGGCTGTCACCTGGAAAATAAAAATGCAAACACTATCACAGTCAACTACAAACATTTTTCCCAACACTAAGGTTATGGGGTCCTGCATTTCACGGGCGCTAGAAGGCAAACCACTTTACAAATAAAGCAATCGGAAATAACCACATCTCAATCTCTGTTTTCAACCTCTGCCTATCCTTGCAGGCTTAACCAAAACCTGCTTTTCCCTTAACCCCACACCCCCCACAATCCTCACTGGGCCTCAGCAAGACCAGGCAGAAAGACTGCCCTCTGCCCCCCGTGCTATTTCCTCCCACTGTCCCACAACCATCTCTCAACAGCCCCGCTTCCTTGACAAAAAGACATTCCTTTTCCATTCTTGATCCAGTGTATTCACCACAGCAGCCAGTACAATCGTTTAAAAAACAAAGTCAGGATACCACACTTTCTGCTCCAAGGCCTCCAGTGGCTTCCTGTCTCATGCAGCATGAACACTAATGTCTCTCCAGAGCCTTCGAGCCCGGACAAGAGCTGTTCCTGCCACCTTCACGACCCCACCTACCGCTCTCCCCTCACTGGCCTGCTGCAGCCGCCCTGAACTCCTGGCTGTTTCCGACACACAAGTGCCTTTGCAGCTGCTCTGTGCTCTGCCTGGAACGTTCTCAGCCCAGGCGTCTGCATGGCTCCCTCTTCAACTCCCACCTGGTCTCTGCCTAAATGTCACCTTCACGGAGAGGCTTCCTGACGACCCTAAATACAAAACTCACCTTCCCCTAGCGGCCCCTACCCTCCTGCTCTCCCTACACCCAGACCTCGCTTTATTTTACTCCACAGCACTTGCCATCTGATAGGTAAAAACTTTTATTTACTATCTTTCTCTCCAACTAGAAAATAAACTCCATAGAGGCACAGACTAGAAAACAACGTGGCACGTAAGAGACAATCAATAACATGGAAGGGAAAAAGGAGCAATACTCAGGCCACATTCACATACCACCTTTGGAAATTTGGCATCTGTCTCCACCCAGCTCAGATGTCCACTACTTGCCTCCAAGTTGTTCATTTGTAACAGGGTTCTTTCCTTTCAGCTTAGGCATTGAGCCCTTACGAGTATTCTGACCTGTCCATGCTGAGTGCTCAAACTAGAATATTCTGACTTTGACCTCAACCTCCAATCTTTCCTCTTCTCATTCCTTCTCATCTCAATAAAATGCATTATTCCTCAACATTCACTGGACTCCCTGCACACCTTGGAAGCTGACGTACACTGTTCCTACACTAGCACTCTTGAATCTCTCACCAATCTGCCCTCTTCCTTTGCTCACTGGGCAGGTGCCCAATGCTGGCATTTAACAACCTCAACTCCACGTGAGCTAGCCGCCCCAGGGCCATCACCTGAAATTACTTCACGTTTGAAATGCTGATCTCTAAGTCCTGTGCTCTAATAAAGACTCCCACCTTTTTCCAGACTCTCTTATATCCAAACTCTCTACAACATGCTCCTTTACTTCTCAAAGGCTTTCAGCTCCAGGATTTGTACGATCCTTCTCTTCTTTCCATTTCTACAGACACTTCCCTGGCTGAAGCTCTCACCAGCTCCTACCTTGTCACTCTGCAACAGCCTAACTGGTATCTCTGCCTCCAGGTGCCCGCACCCATGGCCTCCCCCATACTGATGCCCGACCAATCTTCCAAAAGCGGAGCTCTCAACCTGCCCTATCTCATCACAGGGAGTTGTACATATCAGTACAATGAATGTGCTATAGGGTTTCATTTGGGGGAGATGAAAATGTTCTAAAACTGACTGTGGTGATGGTTGCAAAACTCTGTGAATATATTAAAAAACATAGAATGATACATCTTAAATGGGTAAATGGTATGAATTCAATTAAGTTTCTTTTTAAGTGAATGTAGGACAAAATATCCCATACATTGTAAAGCGATATATAAATCAAGTTAGTACCATACAGTAAGCACTACAAAACTTATTCTACATTTCATTATTATTATTATTATTATTTTTTTTTTTTTAGCTGAGCCATCCTGCCACCTGTTGGAAGCTCAACGGCAGCTCAGCTCGGGCTGGGAATCGAACCGGTGACCCTGTTGCTCAGAGCTCAAACTCTTGAGCGAGCTCTTAACCAACTAAGCCACTCGGCCGGCCCTTCATTCTTTTTAATCTGACAAAACCAGCAGTAAGATACCCAACTAGCAGAGTACAGAACAGAGACAATGATTTGTTTACTTTTGATATTACTGGTTGATAAAAAGTCTACTTTGAAAAGCAGTTAACTTTTGCTTTTTCTGATTTGCCTTGACAATAAACACATTACCATAATTTTTTAAAAAGCTATTAAAAAAAAGTTTAAGAAGGATTGTTATAACATTTTATAGTGAAACTAAAATCAGAGGAGCTGGAGACATATTCAAGTACAGTAATACCTCATTTAACATCAATAGGTTCTGTGACTTTAGGTGAAGCAATGTATAACAAAATCAATTTTATCATAGGCTAATTGATATAAACAAGAGTTAATTAAGTCCCTATGGCATCTCATCAACATTATAACACCAATGTTATAATGACAGTGAACGAAATGAGGACCTGCTATAATATTAGTATAAATAGTACGCTGTAGATTTAACAGGAAAATTGATAAGCAAATAGAGAATTCCAATAGGAATGAATTTTGATTATTCTCTTCAAGCAGCTATCTAGGCTTTGTATAACTGAGAACTCAAAAGTTATTTGAAAACAAGGCCACTGGTGCCATATGTCAGTATAATTTATGATATGATCATAGAATTCACAACTAAAAACAAGTTTTAGATTTTTCCAGTTTTTCAGGAAAAGCAACTTACTGGGTTGTCGGGAAAGTCATGACATATTTTTTCTACATTTTTCGTTGCAAAAATGCGTCATGACTTTTCCAACCACCCAATAGAAATTGAGAGCCATGGACTGTGGAAGACAATGGGCTCAGAAGTGAGAACACCTGAGCTGGAATTCCTGCTCGCTCTTGCTCAAGCAAACTGCAAACCTTCTGTCATTTTGTTCCCTCACCTATAAAAGAGAAAACTCTGTCTGTGACACAGATCCTAGGAGGGCTGTGAGACCAACTGAAAATATGTGTAAAGGCAACGAAAACTGTAAAACATGTTGAAGCCAGAATAAGAAACCATCTTATTCCCAGGGTTGAATGTTTTTCTTTAAAACAGACTTCAAGTTCAATAAAGCAAAAGGAATAACCATTATAAGCCAGAGTAAGATTGACGCCCCCTCAAAATAAAACCCACAAGCCAATTAAATATCATACTAATAAAGATATTAATTACAAACTTCAAAATTTTAGAAACCCAAAAGCTAAGACAACACTGAACTATAACTTGCTCTTTGTAGGAGGTTTTTGATTCAGAGCACCCTGATAGCAGTTACTGAACATACCGCATTTATACACAGAAATCTGGTTGCTGGCATCTAGGATGGCGAGGTCATTGCTCTTTTTTGGGCGTGCAGAGAACACGACTTGATTCGCAGGCTGTGGGAGCAGCAGTCGGTAGGTGCACATGGGCGGTGGCACGACACTCTGCCGGAAAACTGTGACCAACACCCGGTCTGCGCGTGACACAGAAAGAGAAGGAGGATGAGACACATGATGTTCAATGTGTAAAAGAAGGCATCTGAGCAGCGCAGTGCCACTAACTAATAATGGTGGTAGGAAATATACAGCGATTCTTACAAATAGTTTTTGATGTTTTTATCATGAATAAGCTTAAACACTGTGTAAGGGGAAAAAGTAAGTATCATGAACTCTGTATGTGGCTAATGTCACCTCCAAGCCTAAAGAAGTCTGTCTCTGGACTCGAGGTTTCAGGTGCCAGTGGCTAGGCAAGAGGGTCAAGGGGTCAGAGTTCTACCTTTACACCTGGGCCTGCAGCCAAGGGAATCTTAAAACAAGGGAATCGACACCTTCAAAATGCTTAAAGCACGTGCGTATGTGTGTGGATTTGGTAACAGGCATATACGATTAAGTCCTGTGTACAGAACATGATTGTAAAATCAGTATTATGCCCACTACACAGAACATGAATTAGCACACCAACTCACATTACAATCTTAGAAGGTTTTCCTTTCTGTTATCACCAATAAGTAAACTGTCTATTCAGGTGACAACTTCTGTCCCCAGTTTCCTGCCCCTCACCAAAACAAAAACAACAACAAAAAACCCTCAACTGAATTATAGAAAACCAAGCCAATCTTCATACTAGACAGAAGTCTTGTGACTTAAACTGAACATACTGGAGAGATATGTAATTGACAAGTATTTTATCAGAAAATAAAGCAACACAAGTGGAGTGATGCAAGGGTTAATGTAAATCTACCTCAGGGTGAGACAAGGCTCACACACCCAATGCCACAACACTACTGGGTCCCTCTACCCACAGTCAGTTTTCAGTGTCTTCAAAGGCTGCATCAGAAACACATGCAGGCCATGGATGGGCACAACAAGGGACTGAGGTGAGCAGGTGGGATGGAGGCAGGAAGGAGAGACTATGGTTCTCAACTATGGGCATTCCCATCTCAACGAAACAAAACAATAAATAAGTAAAAATAACCAAAACAACCAACCAAATAAAATTCCCCACGTTTTAGTCAAACCACATCTGCAGGCACTGGGCTCAGGACATCTTGCAGGCCCACAGACATCTTTTCCAGCTGCTTACTTCCATCAATGACTGCCACATTTGCCATGTCACTTGAGTTATCTCCCGAGCTCCGGTCAGTCGTCCAGTGCCAGTCGTAGCAGAGGTAATGCCAGCCCTGACAGAGAACATGCAGCCGGTATGGGGTCACCGGGTCCCACATCAGAGACACGATCTTGCCCTTCCCACAGGCGCTGAAGGGCAGGCTTTGCTTGAGGTACCAGTGATAGTTTCCAATGGTCCAGAGCTGAACTGCAGGGGAAAATGCAAGGAAGGCCATCAGTGGCCAGGGGACCAGGCTTTATACCGCTTACAGGGGGACGGGGGTAATCTTTTCTTTTTCAGCTTCTCCATTAAAGTATTAACAATAATAATTTTCCATGGAGAGAAAATGTTAAGCATCAGTAAGGTCAGAAGCACACACATTTATTTTTGCCTCTACCTTCAAACTTTATGATCATGAGGATGAAAGACTACCAGGACAAGACTTTATTTTTCCCCCCAAGAAGATTTAGAAAGAAGAAAACTGACAGAGTAAAGTATTAAAACACTCAATCCAAGAGTATTGGACTAGCATCACTGTGTTCTATTACTCTTAAGATGCTTATTATTTTCTTTCAGAGGCTTTGCTTACAATTATGTCCAAGGGTATCTGGAACTAACTGTCCCAGGGAGATTAACAAGCAAGGTATTTCCAATAGCTATTAAAAAAACAAGACTAAACAGGGAAATGGGGAGATGTTTGTCATAAGAGTACTGTTGGGAGCCATGCAGGCTGGCTTTACTGTAGTATCACTTGTTTTGCTTCTTGCTCCTTTCTGCACCTGGAGGATGCTTACTTAACCTTAAGACATGTGGTGAGAAGGTCAGTTCCTTAGAAGACACACGAAGATAGAGGGCTGTTTGGCTTTGGGGAAGATAGTTTCCTGGGAAACTGACCCTCTAAATTTTCCACTGACCTTCAGGTTTCTAGTTGGTAACTAATAATGTACTTTTAATGAAGTTATGCATATTCATCCCTCTGTGTTACATGTACTCTGGGGGTATATAATGGGGAGGAAAAATAAACTCGGGGCTGGTTGCTAAGAATGC
>NW_017731374.1:2623824-2637146 GCF_001890085.2 Hipposideros armiger
TCATCCCTCTGTGTTACATGTACTCTGGGGGTATATAATGGGGAGGAAAAATAAACTCGGGGCTGGTTGCTAAGAATGCTTCCAGTCCTCCCGGACCCTCTTTGTCTCTTTGTCTCTTTATTTCCTTAAACCTCGCCCCCCACTTCAGGTACTGTTCACTGGAACGCCGAGGCAGGACCCCGACAGAGTACCAACTTTCAGTTATAAGAGGAGTACTGTCCAGGGATCTAATGTACAGAGTGGTGACCATGGCTAACAATACAGTGTTGTACACTTGAAAGTCGCTAAGTGAGTTGATCTTCAATGTTGTCACCACAACAACAAAAATGGTAATTATCTGCGGTGATAAACATCTCGCTATACATGTATCAAATCATACACTGTACATCTTAAACTTACACAATGTTATATGTCAATTACATCTCAATAAAGCCAGAAAAAAAAGAGCTCATTGTGTCACAGCCAACCTTTATTAAACAGAGGAGACATATAAATGAAGATCTTGATTCTATTACGGAATTTCTTTTCTTTAAACATTTCCCTGCTCACTAATTCTTAATTCAGTGATCACAGCAAACCGAGCCTAGTTCTCTAACCAAGTGGTTACAATACCTTCTGCGTAGCTGGGAGTTGAAGTTGGACCACACGCTCATGCTCTGTGAAGACAGGCACTGTGGCTGTTCTTGTGAGCCGAGCATATCACAGTGCGGACCTTAACACCCTGGCTAATCAGTGGCTCTCAATTCTGACCACCTGGTAAAAATCACCTGGACGCCTTTTTATTTTTTTAATTAGATATTGATATATAGTCCCGATTCCAACACAATGAATCCAATGAGATGAGGCCTGGAAAGTGTTTGTTTTTTTTCTAAAGGTGCAGCCAGGGTTGAAAACTATGGGGTCGAATGAATGAATGAGTGAATGAGCTTCTTAATGACATCTGAGTTAAAGAGAAAGTTATCTTGATTAAAAAGTTTGAAAGCCACTTAGAAATCATCAAGCAAGGGAAGATTTTTGAACAAAAATATTCAGTGCATTGCTATTCATGATAATGAAAAATCACAAAACTTTAAATGTCTAACAGAAAGGGATTTAATAAACTGGCACAAATAAATACTACATAGGATTTAAAATGATGCGAAAATATGTTTCTGACAGTGGAACAGCGAGGTACAAAACTGCATGTATCATACCTATATACTTAAAAATGAGATCATGGCTACACTGAGATATACACATAAAATCTGGACGATGAGAAAATTTTAATAGTGATTACTACTGAATGCTAGAATTATGGATTAACTTTTTCCTTCTCATCTTTATTTTCTAATGTTTTCACCGATTATGTATACACTAAAAAAGTACCTATTTACACAATTTAAAAGGCATAAAGATGATTCTTACTCATAGCTAATCCAATTCCTTTTACTTCCACAGTGCAGTATTCCTTTGGCTAGTGTTTTGATTGCCTGCAGTAAACCATGTAAGAAGAGACAGTACTGATGACCTGTAATGGTCAACTGTATACGTCAACTTGGCTATGCTATGATTGTTTGGTCAAACAGTAGTTTAGAGGTTATTGGGGAGGTGTATTTTCGTAGATGTGATAAACATTTGCAAATAGCTGACTTTAAATAAAGCTGATTATCTTCCATAGGTCTCATCCAGTGAGTTAAAGGCCTTAAGAATCAAGGTTTCCAAGAGAAAAAGGAATTCTGCCTCAAGACTGTAACAAAGTATCCTGCCTGTCTGCAGACTAGAGACCTGTTCTATAAATTTCAGACTCAAGACCAAAACGTCAATTCCTACTTGAATTGCCAGCCTGCTGGCCTGCCCTGATTCTGTTTCTTTAAAGAGCCCTGCCTGATACATGACTGAAACCCATAAATAATCAAAACCTGACCACTGCCCCATCTCCACCTACTCTCCTCAGCCATCTTTGATTTCTCTACAGGACTAAGGAGAAGGGATAAGGGCTCCACACCCTACTACTTTGAAGTACATTTTATGGGGTAAAGGACTGAGACAATACAGCTATCTTACCATAGGTTTTTAGAGTGGAATTTTCTTCCCTCTGAAGGTCTTCCAACCAAACTGCGAGCACAGTGGAATCTGCATTCCAGAGCAGGTCATTTACCTAGCAGGGAAAAAAGATCCGTCATTGTGGTTTAACTATGTGTTTACTTCAAAAGCCTTATGACAGCTCAATTCCCTGCTCCCTGACTTCCAGTAAGATAGCTGAATAGACAGACGCTGTGCCGACTGCCTCCCAGGATCACACCAAAATTACAAATAATTTATAAGATATTCAACCTCAGAAGTTCCCTGCTCCCACAAACCACATAATCCCACTACTTGAGCTGATCTCTAGCTGTAAATTACTAACTTACAGAGTCCCGTGCCAGCCGAGTGTGGCTCAGTTGGTTAAGAGCTCGCTCAAGAACGTGAGCTCTGAGCAACAGCGGTTCGATGCCCGGCCCGAGCTGAGCTGCCGCTGAGCTGCCAACAGATGGCAGGATGGCTCAGCTAAAAAAAAAAAACGCCTTCTTTGAGCTGTCAACAGAGTCCCTCAGCAAACCCATGTATTATGCCATTATATGGAGAGGGATTCAAAAAATGCATTTTGGATAAAGATTAAAAACAAAAAATGCATTTTGGATAAAGATTAAAAGACAACTAAATGCGAGGTAACATTTTTAGACAATCAGAAATCTGAATATGAACTGGGTATTAGATAACACTAAGAAATTACTACTAATTTTGTAGGATGTGATAATGGACTTGTGGTTAAAGAAAAACGTTGTTTGTTAGAAATGAATATTGAAAATGACTTCTAGAATTAAAACCCTAGCAAAATAAAACAAAAACGTGTATGATAGATAAAAATAATTCTGCAAAATGCTGATGTCTATTAGAAGGAATAGGTACATGGGAGTTCATTAACCTCTTCTCTCAACTTTTAGTATCTTTAAATTTTACATAATTAAAGATTACCATTTGATGTGTATCATCTCCAGCCAAGATCTTAATGGTACACAAGCTGCTTAAGGTTTAAATGTTATAAATGAAAAGTATCTTTATCACTGGAAGAATTCTACTTTTGTCAAAATAAACAATAAAAACTAACATTTCCATTTCTGGTCTGTGTTTTATCTAGGGTGGGAAAGAAATGTCATTTCTTCTTTGTAAAATCTCTTTAGGAAAAACAATTTCTCTTTTTAAAGAACAAAAAAGTCAGTTATAAGAAGCCACTATTTTTATTACTATCTATTCTGAAGCTTCTATGTACACATCCATGTCAATTAGAAACCTTCTCTATAGCTGTGGAAAGTCCTCTAAATTTGCTGGTGAGACAACTCAGGCACTTACCTTAACCTCATCTTTGAGGAAGGGAAGTGTAAAATGTCCATGGAGAAGCCCGTTTTTCTCAAAAAACACAACATCCTGCTGGTTGGGTTTATCTTGTGTTGATGCAATCAAACTGCCTGAGGGCCTTAAGGCAAACCCACAGTGTTAGAAGGTCCAGCACCTTGAGCTGGCTAAGAACAAGATGAAATTCAGAGACGTTTTTTTCAGCAAAAACAAAAAGCCTCCGCCCAGGGAAATTTTATCCCACGTCTCTTGGTCCACGGTGACCCCAATGTGGGACTATACCCAGAGGAAACAATGCCCTTTCCTAATTTGCTCAAAGACTCCATTTTCCCACACAGCCTCACAGATTTAGACTGCACTTGGGTGACTTTTTAAAAAGCCACTAAATTATTTTAACCATTCCAAGTATAACGTCCTATAAAATCGGAACCTATTTCTCCTTCAATTAGATAACTTCAGCAAATAGTCCATGCTTCGGTAGGTATTTTTAAAGATTTCTCAACCTACTGAAAACACCTCGGTCACCTCATCTTGTTTACATTTGTCTCTAGTGTTAATTCAGTTCATTTTTCCTTTTGCTCTGTCATCCGAAGCCACTCAAATACTGGTGGGAAACAAGCTGTCTAAAACCTAGAGGCCGAGTGCTTTTTGCATTAACAGGTTCTACTGCAGCAGAGGAGATATTCTTCCATCTAGAATCAGGGCAGCTGCATCTCGCAGGCACATTCTGACGGGCACATGGGTGCTGGGCCCAGAGGTGAAGCAGGTCTGAACGCAGCCTGAAGCTCCTCGGCAAACAGATGCCCTCAGTGTGGGAGTCAGTGCAGAGGAAGGAAGCCCTCTTCCAGCCCCCTCAAAGCTCCACTGCCTCACAGGGCTGTGCAGGCTGCGGCTTCCCTTTGAAGCCATTTTCTGTCTTATACAATGGCTTCCTGCAGACCCTGCCCCTAACCTGCAAAATGTGTGGGCCTTGAAATGGTGAGATTTGTGAAGAAGCTCAGAATCTACTATTCAAACTGAAGTCAGACTTCAGGGAACTCAAAAAGAAAAAAACATACAGGCTTACAGCCAAATGAGAAGAAGTAATTATCTTTTTGTGTTCTATAAACACCTATATTCAACAGGTCCCACCACCTCTACCCCAGTTCCAAGACATTTTGCGAAAGGAGTTGCAAGATTTCTTCTCCCACTCACTTCCAAGCCAGAGCGGGACCCAGTCCTGCTACAGGCTCACTGGTTGACTGTAAAGCAAACTCTCGATTCCACACTCTGACCTTCCGAGCCCCTGTGCAGTAGGTAGAGGGGGAAACAAACAAAACAAACACAAAGCATTATGGTAAGTGTGGGCAAGTCAAAACTTTTCAGACATCTTCATGACTAATAAAAACTACCATGGTTTTACAAATCCAATTAGATTAATCTTATTAAAAATTTGTGTCCTGGGCCGGCCGAGTGGCGCGATGGTTAAGAGCTGGCTTGGGACGCCAGAGGGCCCCGGTTCGGATCCCACATATGAGGGCCAGTGACACTGCCCTCCACAGCTAAGATGCTGAACAACAGCTCAACCTGGAGCTGGGCTGCCGTGAGTCACCGGCGACGGCGTAGGCTGCAGCCCCTGTGGCAGTGGGTTGCCATGGGCTACCGTGTGTAGCCAGCAGCCAGCGTGAGCGGCCAGCAGCCAGCGTGAGCGGCCAGCAGCCGCAGTGAGCGGCCATCCAGAAGCCGGCGACTGATGTGCCTCGCCTGGGAAGAGCGCAATGATGGTGCCAACTTGGGCCAGTGAAGCAACGTCCTCCACAACTAGACTGAAGAACAAAAAACGACAGCAACTTGTCTGCTCCCCTTCCCCTAATTCCCCAGCACTGTTCCCATCCCCCCAACTCCCCAATAAAAATCTTAAAAAAAAAAAATTTGTGTCCTATAGGTAGGAGGCTGGACCTGATGGCCTCAAAGAACTCTTCTAATTCATAGCTCTAAATTCATTTAACATCTAAAGCACATATCTTTACCTCATATGGATAATAAAAGAACACCGCAATGCAAAAACAAAACAAAACAAAACAGAAAACTTTCCAGAGCTTAATAAGATAAAAAATGTTTTTGTTTAATTGCAATTTATTTCCATACCTGTCTCCGGGCAAACAACACTCACAGCAAAAAACTGTCCATCACCACGCCAGGTAACCTGTGGTTTATGGTCATCCCAGGGCAAAGCAGACTCATGCTAAAGAGAGGACGAAACACAAATGTCACTGGGGGCCTTAAATGGCCTACAAACAAGTCTCAGGCTATTCAATTTAAATCTTTTATATGAGGTTTAAGCTACCTAGAAAACCAGCTTCATAGAATCCTCAGTAACTCTTCTAATAAAAGGACCCTTAGACCCAGAAATCATCAATAAAAAAGAACTTAAAAAAAACAAAAAAACACCTTCTCTGGGCATTAAAAAAAAAACTGCTCATCAAGCATGGCAACAGAGGAGAAGAGCTGCAAATCTAGATATTAAAAATAGTGAGCTGAGGAATCTATCAGGTAACTATGACAAGAAAATAAATGTTCTGTTTGCCTAAATATAAGAAGGTAGAGTTTTAGGGCTGGCCCAGTGGCTCAGTTGGTTAAGAGCTCGCTCAAGAGTGTGAGCTCTGAGCAACGGGGTCACCAGTTCAATTCCCACATAGGCCCGAGCTGAGCTGCCAATAGGAGGAAGGATGGTTCAGCAAAAAAAAAAAAAAAAAAAGAAGGTAGAGTTTTTATTTATCATATAAGCTGCACAACAGTGCACAGAAGAGTTAAGAAGATGAGAGGAAGGTGGGTAGGGAAGAGCCAGGTGTAACAGAGGCAGCAGCAGTGAAGAAGCCATGGAAGGCTTCTGTGCTCTGCACAACAGCAGGAAGAGGGGTCTCCAGTGCCACCTGCATATCAATCCTGACGCCTTGAGGACAAAAGCCAAGTCTGTGGGGCTGGGGACAAATCCACCTGAGCACCCACCATCACATTCTAGTGACAGGCTAAGTCAGAATGATTCTAGTGCCACAAGCCTGTACAACAGGGAACAACCCAGCAACTCACAAGTTATTCTCCACGCAACTGCCCTATGGTACGGGACACAAACTTCTGCTAGTGAAGGGTATGAGTTACATAGGATATAGCCAGAAATAATTAAGGACAGACAATGTAAATGGCAGATAGTGTATAATTGATTCATTTATCCTAAAAGAGCAACTCATGGAAATTTCTACTTTTAAGATAAACACAATGCTTCCATTTGCTCAGGCCCAAATCCTGGGACCATCCTCAATTCCTCTCTCTCACACTCCATATCTGATCTTTTGTCAATAAGTCCTGTAGCTCTATCTTCAAAATGTATCCAGAAAGAAGGAAAACAAAGTGTTTCACCCAAGAGGAAAAAAAATCTACTATCCACATATGTCAGAAAAATATAAAAACACGCGTGCGAATGGTCAACAGTGAATGCAGGATAGCAGCCCCTTCTGTGCAGCAGGAAGTGGGATACACAGTGTTACATTTCTACCTGTGATGGCTTATTTTTTAAACTGAGTCTTGGTTATAATTATTCTCTACACTGCAAAAATGACAAAGCAACTTGGCATTAAAAAAAAAAAAAGATCTTTCTAGGATGATTCATTCCCTGAGGTTCTCTAGACAGCTTCGGTTTTACTAAAGCAGAAGCAAGCTGTCCATGTTAGCCTCTCACTGCACACCGAAGGGTTCCTGGTGGGTGGCAGAACTTCTACTGGTTCCAAGCAAGTCTCTTTATCCACTGGCCCAACCTTACCATTTGCATCTGAAAGGCTGCTTGCCTGCCTTCTGATCCATGGAACTGCGTCTCCTTCCTGCCCCATCCAACAGTAATAAACTTGCCTAGAGAACAATGGATTGAGAACAGGCAAGACAACCAGTGAGCTAAATGAAATGAAATAAAAGCAGTTTCATTGCTACTCTTCAAGAAGTTAGGGACCGGTAATTACTTGGGTCCTCTGAGACCTCTCCATAAATTGACCAGCAGTCAATATTTGAAAAACCTATGTTCCATATGACATGCCACAGTGATCTGGAAGACTCTGAAATGCCCTTCTTTTGGAAAGAGCTTTACTGCCACCATATATAGTCCACAGTCCCCTGATGACAGTCAGCAATCCTCACTTCACAAGTAACAAGAATGAAACAAAAAGAATTTACACGCTAGATCCATGAAAAACAAAACACAAAACTCAAAACAAGAACTGGGAATAAAATTCTAAGTGTTCAATTCACTAAGTATATCCGCCTCCCTGTTAGTGGTGGAAGGTGCTGTAGATTATAGAATTCAACCCCTCCTATAGGCGGACACGGGGACCCCCTAGTGGCAGAGGCCAAAACCAGAACACAGGGAGTCTGCCTTCCAGGATGAGATTCTCTCTCAATCACAATGCTTCTCTTACACAAAATATAAAGTCAGAGCTGTTCACACGATGCAGCCCTTCTGTTCCTGGAGGTAGGATCTGGCATCCACCTGCAACAGGTACTGCAGTCATGTCCCTGAAAGCACTGGCCAGATCCAGGACCCAGGACTGCCCTCCTGCCATTGATTCTGATTCTGAAGAAGCGGGCTGTTTATAGTTTCTATAAATTATGGGTGAGCATGACCACTTCCTGTGTGCTCTGCATGGGCACATCCACGTACCACAGCACCTCAAAGCACACCTGGGTACAAAGCATGCTGGGTACAAAGAGCACTGCCTACCCTGGTGCACACCCCTGGACTTCTATCTGTTTCCACAGAGAGGGAAAGGACCAGGGCGTGAAGCAAGAGAACTTTTCCAGTGGCCTCAGACAATAGGAGATGGGGCTACAGCAGGGATCAGCAAACTACAGCCTGCGTCTGCTTTGACAAATCAACTTGTACTGAAACAGCTGTGCCCACTGCTTTATGTATTGTCTGTTACTGCTTTTACACTATAACAGCAGAACTGAGTAGTTCCAACAGAGACCATGTGGCCGGAAAAGCTGAAAATATTTACTATCTAGCTCATTACAGAGCAAGTTTGTTGATCCCTAGGTTAGAGGAGAAATGTCTACTCACAGCTCCACAGAGTGATGGTTTTGTACTGACAAACATATTCTCAGACCTAGCCCTAGCCTGGACTCCTCCTCTCCCTTGATTTACGCTATTAGGCTTCTTATGAAAAAGCCAGTGGGATTAGCCAGGCCCCGGGCACTAACCCACACAAAGGTGTGCTGGGTACTGACTATCCCTATGACTGTCTTCGAAGCTGGATGCCTTCATCCTACCAGCACCAGACCTGTTCCCTGAGCAAGCGCATCTACTCCCAAGGTTGTAAAGATTCCCTACACACCAATGACGTAGCCCCTGACATTTTCCTGCTTCCCATGGTGATCCCATACGGCCTTTTAACCAACCCCAGACAGAACTCACCACCTTGCCCTTACACACCAGCGCTTCCCCACCTTCCCTCTCGGGCACTGGCATCTTTGCTCCCACCACCTGAGCTTCTGGCTGGAGTCCACTAAACGCCTTCTTCTTCACCTTTATACCCAAAGCTTATTTATTTAACTATCTAAACTGGGATTTCTCCACTGGCTCGGCGAGGAGGGGAACCATGCACCAATATTCCAAAAGAGATTCTCAAATAATTCCAAAAAATGTACTCCCATCCTCATTGACAATCAAATTTTTCCCCACACCCACCTTATCTCACACCTGGATTCTTATGGCAACCTCCTACGGCCACCTGCTTCTTCCATCTGCAGCCGTTAATCAATCACTCAATCGTGCATTATTAAAACCTTTAATGGCTGATCACCTATAACTCAAGTGTCCAAATGCCCTGCCAAACTTGATCAAAATCTGTACTCCATACAAAAGCCATTTCATTCCATACTCACGTCCTTCCACCCAGCAATGCTTAAGTACCCACAGTTGCCTGAATAAGCCACGATGTGTCAAAGGCTTCTATGAAACACCCCCGCCTTGGAATAGATGAACTCAACCCTCATCTCCCTACACCAACTCAGCCAAGACTCAGCTCAAGTTGGCCTCCCCTGAAAAGTCTTCCCTCTCCGTTACTCCCTTCCTCCCCTTAAGCTACCCAACACCTGCACATCAAATTATTACTAAACTAATGGGACTCTTTAAAAGTCAAATTATCTACAGCACCAACCATGCTGCTGGATTCATACCTACTCAGAAATTATCACTGAACAAGTAAATTATGTTTGAGTGAATAAACGAGTGGCCGTTTTCTACATGATTTTTCAGAGTTGGTGGAATAACAGGGCATGAGGTTCAGCCTCAGCAAAAGTTAAAATGCCTTCTCACTCCTCCCCCTCCTCAATCAGGCCAGCTATGCGGTGGCCGCAAGTTGGCCAGAGCTTCTTATACTCAGTAAGTATCTTCTCCCCCTTCGATACTCCCACAGCTTTAATGCCCAAATCACCTCAGCTAGATCTTAGCAAGAAAACAATCTGATGGTTCCCAAGAAAATGAAGATTCAGGTCCAGCCAATAAAAACAAAAATCAGCCTTCTCTCTCACCTTTCTTGCTTTCTCCCCAAAATTGTATCCCAAAAATATTCTCCTTGTTCTAGCTAGTACACAGTTCCTTTCCTTGAACCCCCAGCCCAAGTCTGTCCTGGGGTTTGAGCAACAACTACCCAGGTGACCCTAAGCACACATTTCTATCCCCCAGGTTACTGACAAACCAACTCTCAGACCTGGAGAGATACCTGGGGTATGCCTTTTAAGATCTGGGATGGGCTAGCTGGTATTTAATAAATGGGGGTTTGAGTTTCAGAGCTCTTTGGGTTTATGGTATGGGTATTACTGTGCAAGAAAATGATCAAACCTGAGAGGGACGTCGGGTCACACAATGTTTCAAACAAAGCTATACTCACTTTCACCAAAATCATCCTGGTGCATCTGCTGTTCCATGATTGGTTCAAAGTCTTTCGTCATCATAACTAGGGTCTGTTGACCTTGGAAGGGAACAAACAAGAATTATTTTGTTTTCATGTAACAGACTTGCTATTCCCTAAGTTTCTATGGCATTGGAAGCTACAGAGCTGGAGTGGAGCAGTTGATAGTCACAACAGGGCAGACAGAATTCATTCAAAATGTTTTGACTCTCATTTAAAGAGAGAGAGACAGGCCGGCCGAGTGGCGAGTTGGTTAAGAGTTGGCTTGGGACACCAGCTCTGAGCAGCAGAGCCCAGGTTCAGATCCCACATGTGGGCCAGTGACACTGACCTCTACAGCTAAGATGGTGAACAACAGCTCAACCTGGAGCTGGGCTGCCATGAGTTGCCAGCCATGGCATAGGCTGCAGCCTCTGCTGCAGTGGGCTGCCATAAGCTGCTGTGAGTGGCCAGCAGCTGGTATGAGCTGCCAACAGCCGCTGTGAGCGGCTGTCCAGAGGTTGGCGACCGATCTGCCTCATCTGGGAAGAGCGCAATGATAATACCAACATGGGTCAGTAAAGTGACATCCTCCACAACTAGACTGAAGAACCAAAGGACAGTAACTTGTCTGTTCCCCTTTCCTGATTCCCCAGTGCTGTTCCCCTCCCCCAATTCCCCAATAAAATCTTTATTAAAAAAAAAAGGGAGAAAGGGAGAAAGGGAGAGAGGGAGAGAGGGAGAGAGGGAGAGAGGGGGAGAGGGGGAGAGGGGGAGAGGGGGAGGGACAGGAAGGGGGAAGGTGGGGAGTGTGCGGGAGCGCGCACGAGCGCGCAGGCATGCACGTTCTGACTGGATAAGTCACATGCTGCTTACTCTCAGCTATTTCTGGAAGGTTAACCTAAGGGCCTACATAGCTCTCCCTCACTAACTTCAACACTTGAGTCACCAAGACCTCTCTTCACACATATACCTCATCGGGGATACTAGTTTCAGAAACTCATCTGAAATAAAGAGACTTAAAGGGAAAAAAGCAGTTTTTAAGAGCTTGTAAGACCTCTTAAAGTTGTAAGAGGAGCTTTAGAATCTATTTATATAGCAATCTTCCTTTTAGAACAGGTTAAAAGACTGCTGACACTTTAACTGCAACTAAGGATTTAGCAATCTCTCCAGGTTTTATGACTTTGTGTCTCAGCTTCAAAGATTGAAAAAGTTACATGAAACAACTTTTTTTTTTTAAACATTTTTTTTTTTAATTGGGGAATTAGGGGGATGGGAACAGTGCTGGGGAATCGGGGAAGGGGAACAGACAAGTTGCTGTCCTTTTGTTCTTCAGTCTAGTTGTGGAGGACGTTGCTTCACTGGCCCAAGTTGGCACCATCATTGCACTCTTCCCAGGCGAGGCAGATCAGTCACCGGATTCCGGACGGCCGCTCACTGCGGCTGCTGGCCGCTCACGCTGGCTGCTGGCTACACACGGTAGCCCATGGCAACCCACTGCAGCAGGGGCTGCAGCCTACGCCGTCACTGGCGACTCACGGCAGCCCAGCTCCAGGTTGAGCTGTTGTTCAGCATCTTAGCTGTAGAGGGCAGTGTCACTGGCCCTCATATGTGGGATCCGAACCAGGGCCCTCTGGCGTTCCAAGCCAATTCCTAACCATCACGCCACTCGGCCGGCCCAAAACAACTTTTTAAAACATTTTAAGAGGTAAAACTTAAGGGAAAAAATATATCCCCTCTAGATTACAATGCTGGTATCATTAGTCAAACAAAATTTTTGAAACCTAAGCCGTTCAAAACTCAGGGCTCTAAGATATCAGGAGTCATGTTTTATAACAGTCAGAGTTAGGGATCAATGACAAGCTTACCTGTAGCCAGAAGCACCAGCTCTTGGTCAGGACTCCAACTCATGACAGAAATACCACTGGCTACACTCCCAACACATTCCAGCTGAGACAAGGAAAAATTATAAGGGAGATTTCAGAACACCACTCTCAGTAAATATTTACTACAGCCTTACTCAAAACAACTAAAAGCGGGACACACAAATGTGAGTTTCTTCAATGAACGTTTATTCAGTACCAGGTATAAGAGACGAGGCATGACACAGGGCACAGGGACTGGAAGTGACTAGGGCCACTCCATTCCTCCCTGAGTTGTCTCATGAGGAGATGAAAAATTGACTCTACAGTGGGATTAGGACTATAACTGAAGTCTCTGGAAATTAAGTGGGGGCTCAGGACAGGGACTCACAAATAGCCCAGGAAAGTTTTTCTAACAAGGTGTCCTTCAGGGTGGTATTTGGGCCAGGAAAAAAAGATTGGATAATTGTATGTGTGTGTGTGCGTGCACACACGCGCGCAATGTTGAAGCACAAGTTATAAAAAGAGCAGTTAAAAATCAGCTGCAAGTAGAGCATACGGTATACGTATACACAGGAATGACGGGTGGGGACAGGCTAAAAGGAATCTGGGGAACAGACAGTGAAAGGTTTGAAAAGGCACAAAAGGAACATGGATTCTTCTTGCAGACACTGAGAAGTCACACAGAGGGAGGATCAGCACCACTGATGGAGATCAATGGACTGGAGGAGCTCAGTAATCAGGAAAAACTATGAAATGTTTTGAAAGTAAAAGCATACCTTTTAAATATGAGAAATACTAGGGAAGTTGTACTTGACAGCTTTGGTATTTCTCACCATGAATTGAGAATAAGATATATTACTGCACTAAATGGAATGGTTAAAAGCGAAGGTGTCAAATTTAGACTGCCAGGGTTCAAATCCCAACAACTGTATAACCTTGGCATAGGTACTTAAGCTCTCTGTGCCTCAATTTCCTCTTCTTAAGAATGGGAAAACAACAGCCTACCTCATAAGGTGAAGATTAAATAAAATTTTGCATGAAAAGCACTTGAAAAAGTGACTGGCACGTTGTAAAGTGAAATAAGTCAGTCAGAGAAAGACAAATATCATATGATCTCACTTATACGTGGATTCTAAGGAACTGAATGGATGGGAGAAGTGGATGGAGATAG
>NW_017731374.1:2637531-2654718 GCF_001890085.2 Hipposideros armiger
GGCAGTGGATGGGGGGAGGGGGGTTGTTACTTTGTGAGGGTGAAAAGGGTAACTATTGCATTGTTCTGTACACCTGAAACTAACAATAAAAAAAACAAAAAAACATTTAATAAATGTCAGTTTATAATAATATAATACTATTATTATATTATTAGTAATACTATAACTCTTGTTGCACATTGTTAAAGAGATCATAACTAGGGGAGTAATCAGAGAAGTTTAAACAGAATCAGGCAATTCTAGTGTGAAACTCTTGCTGTTAAGAAGGACAGAAATCCAGAAACTCAACCTTATGCTAGAGAAAGAGGCAAAATGGTTGAAATTTGTCTCCCTAGGTAGCCATGAAATATGCACCCAGTGCACAGAAACAGTGCATTACCGTAGTACCGGGACTCTGAAGTCAGCCATCAATGAGAGGCTTGAGAAGCATTCATGACAGAAAACATAAGCCATATAAGCATTTCAAAGACTTCCTAATTGAGGAATATAAGTTACAGCTCGGGATGAGATTTTGGTAAGAGGTGAGCTACACCATACAAGCATGGCCAGGTTTTTTGTTTTTGTTTTTAAGTTACAATTGTTCTGGTTAATAGGTGCAATAGATAAAACTGAGTTTTAGAAGAATCCTGAAATATAGCTAAAGCCATACCTATAATTTTTTTTTGTAAAGAAATATTTAATGCGAAGATTATAATTTGCAACATGCATACATATTATGGCTCCTGAGTTTTTAAACTTTTACACAAAACAAGGACTTATTCGAGGACACTTGAGATGTACTCCTCACTGGACTCTTCTACTTTACCTGGTGTGTGCTGAGATTGCAAAGGAGGACGTCTCCAGAGGAGGTGGCCACACACACAGACTCCTGATCCAGCAAGTCCTGAATCCCGACGATGCAGCCGCTTCCATCCTCCGGGAGAAAGCCTTCTGCCACCAAAGGAATTTCATTTCTCACCTGTCACCAACACAAACACACAAGTAAATTAAGCCAATTCACTTTCAAGAACAATTCATAACATCTCCAGAAACAAAATACTTTTTAATGTTTCTTTTATAATATAAAAGCTTTCAAAATATTTTCCCTAGATTAAAACCCAAACTTTCATTTGAGAAATCTCACAACCCTATTATCTCTAACAAGAAAAATAGTTAATGCAACCTTTGCCAAGCAAACAAAAAACAAAAGCAAAAAGCCTGGTCTTTGTAAAAATGTCCAATAAAAGATAATAACTATGGTGTGCTAAGATTTCTATAATATGGAGAAAAGGGACTAAGAATGTAATCATCTAAAATACATTAGTAGCAAAATATAATCAAGGGAAGATTCTAGAATCCACACAAAGAGCTTTTAAATATATTCACATGCTCAGGGGCCAGCAGTGAAGATTCTGATTTAGTTGGTATGGGATGGAGGTTGTAACATAGTTTCAAAAAGGCAGTTTTCATTTGCATTTCCAGTTAAGCACCACTGTTATAAACAGTACATGGTAGAAAGGGTAAAAAAAAAATGAAGGGCACCTACACAAAATAGAAGGTCAGAGCTTTGGCAACTCAGATTTAAAACAGCAGGTAAGTTAAAGGTAGGTTACTATTTAAGATGTGTCTAATATGGTATCACTATAAAGCAAAGGAAGCGTTCATTTAGGGCAGCGGTTCTCAACCTGTGGGTCACAATCCCTTTGGGGGTCGAACGACCCTTTCACAGGGGTCGCCGGGTACTCATATGTGGGCGTATCTTTATGTGGGCGTATCTGCATGTGGGCCTGGAGACGGATAGAGGAGCGGTGTCTTGGTTCCTAAGACCATCGAAAATATGTGTTTTCCGATGGTCTTAGGCGACCCCTGTGAAAGGTTGAGAACCGCTGATTTAGAGGATAAAAATTCAGTGAAGATTTAAAAACTATCTGAGGAAGCAAGTTTGGAAAAAGACAAGTCCACAGTCATGCCCAGTACTAGCATTCTCCATAAACGGCTCACTTCTCTTGTAACAGGGTCCACTTCTATCAGTCCATATTCTGAGCCAATGATCACTGTTCTCTGTTCAGATCGAAGAGAGAAGCACTGAGGTTTCCCCGGAGCCTGAATATCCCTGAACTCCTGGGTCCGAAATAACTTCAGATTTCTCATGATGAAGCGATTCCTGAAAGAAAGGTACAAATACACCTTGATGACGCATTCCTTTCTCAGAGAGCAAAAGATTTAACATCAGTTATTCCTCAGGAAAGTTGAAAAGAACAAAATGAATGGGAAAACATTTTATTTTTGAATCCTGAGGATATCATTTTATAACCCGATAGATTAATAAAATCATATAAAATATATATATTTTATATTATATATATATATTTGAAAAAAATCTGTAATATATTACTTTAATATCACCAGGTACATTTATTTACAAACTGGCTTTATACATTCATTAAAAAAATTAAAATTTAAATAAAAAATAGAAATAAATATAAGTATTTACTCTTCTAAGAGGAAAAATAAGACACTGTAAAATTACAACAGTTTACTTCAAAATGATGGCCTACACTTGGGGAGTTTGATGACCTGGTATAACTATTTCACGTAGCTCCACTTTCTTGGCCTGGTTTTCAACAGGCAATAGCAAGGTGAGAAAAGAATGATAAATAGGAAACCTGCTTTGGTCTGGCAAAACTAGACTTGCTTTAATGCATAATATTATCTAAGTAGGAGAAAAACAAATGTCAATGTGCTGGATATTTATATTCAGATCCTTTAAGGTTTATAATTGAAGTCCCTAAATTATGCTAGGGGTGACAATTACACAGACCACACTGGCTTTACTGCCACCATAATCCAAGGCGAATTCTTTTATCTTGGCATTTCACACATATGACATTGAAAAAATAAAGATGAGTTGATTCTCCTACAGAACAGTTAATGTTAAGTATAATATGAATGTTACAACATCTAATATGGGTTAAGAGGAAGGCAAAGCCATACATGGTGGGAGTAAGATAGAAATTCAAGGCAGACAGCGGTTTTCTAAGTTTTGGTGACATGCATACTCAACACTTCTGGAAATTATTCGAACCTGTATTACACCATGCAGGTTTTTAATTCATATCCAATTCTATATAGAAAGCATATAAAATTATATAAAGCATATAAAAGTCCTATCTCTTTCATCTTTAAACATCATAAAGATGACCACTGACATAGATCTGAAAGAATGGGTAGATCTGAAAGACGGGTAGATTTGAGATTCGAGAATGCCTGGCAAGTCTGGCCTATAGGGGAGCAAGCAAGGGACAGGGCAGCAAGAAATAAGGACAGGTAACAGCGGGCTGGATGTGTAGCTTCCTGGCTGTCTTTCATGCTGGTTTATCTAATAATCATATGCTGTTACTGTTGCCATGATCAGATCACAAAAATATCTTCACATCCCTCCCTGTGAACTTGGATTCTATTCACCAACAGCCTGTGAAGCCCTAAGGTCCATGGACCCCAGGATAAGAATCTGCAGGATAAGTAGGAGCTAAGGACTCACTTTTCCCTCTTATCTTGCTGTTCCTGTCACTGTCACCTCAGCAACGGGCCTTCATCCTTCCAGGGCCCTTGGACCAGCCTCATCACCCCCATCTTTAACACTCCCAGGATCAGCCTCATCACCCCCATCCCCAGAGGTACTAACCAGGCAGGCCCTTCCCAGACAAATGAAATCCAGCAACACCGGGCTCCCTCTCTGGATTCTGGAGGTATCACCACCGGAAGTCTGAGCCCCAGCTTTACAATGCCTCTCCTCCAAGTTTAGGCCATGATAATCCCATGGGCTTCCCTTGTTTGGATCCCCAACCTTAGTTAAGTGTTGTAGCTACTTCCATCAGGTTACCTTTCATGTTATTTCACTGTTCCCTTTTTGTTCCTCCAACAACTATATAACCAGTGTTTCACTTTAAACTCTGTTAACGTGTGGTTTCTACTTTCCTGACTGGACCCTGACTGGCAAACACAGCGAACCACCTGAATTTTTCTATCCCTGAGCTTTCAGCATCACAGGCGAGATGAGCTCATCATTCCTCTACGATCTCCCCAACTCTCCCAGTCTCTGAAACAACTTCTCTAAATGTTCACACCCATCATCAACCTTATTCCCGTATCTTCTAAGAAGTGTCTCAACGCCTCTGCAAGGCTAGGAAAGGAGTATCCTCTAAACTCCCCAGGACCTGGGCTTCCTTTCTTTTTGCATCCTTTCTCTTCCATCTGCAATCTCCAACTCCCCGCCGTTAATGATTCAACTTCTCTCAGCTCTTACATGTGCTAAAGATCTCTCCACACCATAGATCGCCCCTAATCTTCTCCAAAATTTGACAAGTCCTCCATTTTCTTCCCTTGCCCCTTCATCTGCCTCTTGGCTAATTATCATGCCCATGACTACACGTGCCAGGCAGATCACTAATATACTACTGGGTCGTCGAGAAAGTCATGACGCATTTTGGCATTGAAAAACATAGAAAAATACGTCATGACTTTCCCGACTACCCAAAAGATCTAAATGTCTAGCCCTGACTCTCCCCAAACTGAACACTAAACCCACACTGTCAACCTCCTGATGCTATCACAAGGATGTCTCACAAGTAATCAAATGCAACTTGGAAAACTTGGTATTTTCCCACCAAATGGCACTGCCACTCTCTCTGTTCCCTCAGCTGAAAACCGTCTTTGCCTTTTTGCTCCCACTTTCATATTTAACTATTGACTGGTTACTTCCGTGGCTGTCAATACACTGCTTGAATCGTTTACATAGTATCTAGTCAATCCTACGATTCCATCTGTGGCCCACATCAAACACTGAGCACTTGCTGAGTACTAGGATCTGAAGACAAGAGATGGCTCTGTCATCGCTTCCACAGAAGTCACAGCTTAACGGTAGAGAGGGCCACATAATAAACCACATTAGATGGAGAAGCACAGGGGACAATCTCTCCACGAAAAAGTCGCAGACACGAGGAGAGACCCGCAGCAGTTTTCGAACCTCTAATAACCATTGCCTCCCATAAGATTATATATTAACTGGTTGGCTTTCAGCGGTACTGTCTACACCCGCAAGGAATCCGCTAAGTGTGCAGCCGCGGAGCAGAGCACCCCTCCCGCCCATGGTTGCAGGCGGAGCGGGTAGCAAGCTTGCCGAAAGAGAACTTAAGGCTCGAGGGCAGAGGTGGTCACGCCGCACTCCACTCCCAGGCCTGCAGCAGGCAGACGTCGCGCGCTTGGCGTGCCCCTTCTTCAGGACAACCCCTGGAGGACAGGACCCGATTCCGTGCCTACACCCCGGATGGGTCGCTAGAACGCTCACCTGCGCCGAGCTTCGAGGGCTCCCAAAGAGAGGTGCGTCCACCCTCGCCTCCCGGGCCACGCGCTGCTGGCCTCCCGGAGCCCGCCCGGAGCTGCGCACGCGCCTCTCCCGGTCCGCGGCTCAGGCGCTCCCGTGGCGCGCACTGGGGCTCCGGGCCGCTAGACCCCCGCGGTAGCGGCTGAAGCCCGACGGAGCCGAAGCGGGTGGGAAGAGAAGGCGCTAGCGAGACAGACGGGACTCACGCCGAGTGGCGCGGGAGTGACGTCACTGGGCTGAGGGGGCGTGGCCGGCCTTATCCGCTGGTAGCCCCGGCAAGGCTGCAGGGGAGAAGCTGCGTTGACCAACCCCCCTTATCCCTACGCCCTCCTGCCCAGCCTATTGTATTTCATCTCCACTTGGACGCCAACCCCAAAGCCCAGTAATTGGCGCCGGTGGGAGGAGCCTACAGGGCCAGGAGAACAGCGCGCATGCGCACGCTGCGAGCCGCGCGCCGGAAGGACTCCCTCCTCCCCGGCCTTCATGGAGGAAGCACTCGGGTCTCCGAGGGCGGAGGTAGCGGCGCAGGAGGTCGCCATGGCTACCGAGCCGGTGGCGGCGGAGCCTACGGTGCCGTCGCTTGTGGATCGTTACTTCACTCGCTGGTACAAAGCCGGTAAGTGGGGAACGATGTCCATCTCTCCTTGGCCGCATTGGCCGGATGCTCTAGGGACTATGGCGACACATCGTAAGCCACGAGCGCTCTCCCCGGCGCTTCTTCCTCAAGGTAGAAGGAACTGGGCCTCTCTGTTGCCCTCTAAGCCAAGGGAATGGGCATTTTAAAAGGCATGGAGGAGGACTGAAATGTAACAGGGCGAATTTGGGGGCTGACGAGTGCCGGGCGGGTTCCAGGATGGGTTGCTTGCGGGAAGATGTGTAAAGTGAGGCCCCGAGGTAGGCAGGGGCTGGATTGCATTCATCTTGAGCGCCTGAAAGGATTTGAGGGCACAATTCTATAGGAATGGCGATATATAAACGGATTTAAATGATCAGGTCGAAACTCAGGTAGAAGCTGTAGGGATGGAGAGAAGGCGGGTTAGAATAGAGGCATTTAGAAAGCAGAATCTAACAGTTTAAAGAGAAGCCGCCGGTGTTAAACATTTGCCACTGAATAAGTAGGTATTCCGTTGTACTGTTTTTGTACCCAGTAAATATGTGGTAGGATCGTATTTACTGGGACCCTCCTAACCCCTACTTGCTCTCTTTGATACAGGGATAATAGGTGTACTCATTTAAAAAAAATATTGCAGTATATGCTTTATGAGCCAAATTTAGGGTGACTAACCGCCCCAGTTTACCCAGGACTGAGGGGTTTCCCCGGAATCCGAGACATTCAGCGCTAACTTTGGGACAGTTCTAGGCAAACTAGGAGTTAGTTAGTCACTGTAAAATTGACCAAGAAAACCTACACTACTGTATTATATAAAGAATGCATTGCTAATCGCGTTTTAAAAATAGAAATAATGAGTGTTCTCATTTTAAAGTGAGGATAAAGCAAGATGGAGCAGAGTTAACAGTCACTTTAACATTGAATGAATGATTCCATCTGGGTCAGGTCTCTTTAAACACTTCATAGCAAGCCTTTTAGGTATATCTTTTTGAGTAATGAAGGGATACCAGTGATCAGTATATGTACAATCTTCATAATTAACTATCTCTATGAACCAAAGGAAGTGACTCTACAACTAACAGACTCATTCATTCTTCTAGATGTCAAAGGGAAACCCTGTGAGGACCACTGTATACTACAGCACTCTAACCGGTAAGCAAACTGGAAATTTTAAATTATCAAAAAAAACTTTTTTTCTGGTATTATAGTCTGGTATGGTCTTATGTTGAACAAACATTCAGTAAATGATTAACTTCCACTGTGTTGAAACAGTATTTATTATAGGTGTTTGGTTGACGAGAATGAGCCTCTGAGTGCCTATTCACTCTAAACAAAATTGATTACCCACACCCCCAAATGAACCACCACATCCTCAGTCAGCTACTGTCTGAAGTCACCAGGCGGTGCCTACTCCCTGAAGGGCCAGCGCTAGGGGAAAGGCCTAGGTGGTATCCTGTACATACAGGCATGCTGTACTTCTCTTCCACCTCAGCGCTACCTCAAGACCATCGGTACCCTTTCCTTCTCTGGGAAGCAAATTCAATCCCATTTTCTTCTATTTTACTGTTGCATTCCCTTTTACATTTAAGCTCTGATAATAACCAGGGGGAAATGGGGGAGAAATGATAGCGTAGCTAAACAAATGTCAGTTCAGATACTCTTGTGCTAGTAGGAATACTGTGTTATACCAGGAAGAATTATATGAAGCAATAATACAGGATCAATTTTTGCTCCTTGTAGAATATGTGTCATCACATTGGCAGGATCTCATCCAGTTCTTCAAAGTGGAAAAACAATTAAAAGCATTTCCTATCAAATCAGTACCAACTGTAGCAGACTTCAGAACAAGGTCTCTGGGAAATTTAAGCGGGTATGTTCCTATAATTCTCTACTTAAATCCTCTGTATCATAATAATGATAAATCCAGTCAGTCTTAGAATCCAGCAATGTATGCTCTGCACACTTCCTTGGCAGTTTGAGGTGCTATCTTAAGAATATTTTAACCCTACAGAAGTTCTCAGATGAAAAAACTGAGGCATTTCAGGAGGTATATAGATTCTGTCATTTTAGGTTCTGTACCAACACCCTTGTTATCCTGAGGATGAGGAAGGTGGGTCTTTGAAAGGATAGCTCCAATGCTAATATAATGAGATATTTTGTCCCTTCTAGTTTTATTAAACCAGTATTTTGAATTCTATAAAATTTTAGGTGACCAACTCTTTACCATATATTTTCACATGTAAATTAAAAAGAAAAAGCAATTTCCTGAAAAAGTATCAATCTGAAAAAATACCTACACAGTATGTGCTCCTTAGCATTTTCCATTCCTTAATGGTTGCCAATTTAACATGCACCTAGTCACACCCTCTACCTTCACACAGCGCTCATCTGTACAAAATGTTATCTCTACCCTCTACACCTGTAAACAGGATGGACACATTTTATTAAAAGAGTATTACTTTTAGTGGCTCTATCATAGTGGATAATTTAGTGGATAATTACTGAGTTCATACTAAGAATTTCTGTTAATAACCCTCACTGTTCTAGGAGACATTTATTTGTACTCCCTTTTGTAGGCCTGAAATACTCTTAATAACATGCTTTATAGTTATTGAGTTTACCTCACTCAGGAAACACATGGACTTAGCAAAGCATGGACCATTTTTAAAAGATAAAGTCTACAAATTACAAGTAAAACAGTTAGTGCTTGTGAAGTTCTTTGATGTTCCTGATAAATCTTTGTCCAAAATTGTAATGCTATAGTTACTACTGAAGAATAGACAGGGACCTGCAAGCGGAACCTGCTACAGATAAGGTTTGATTGGATCTCAGCACTGCCAATCATTTATTCTTTCAAAGGAGGTCATAAAAAGGAGTCCAAACATTTCTGCTCTTTTGACACAGTCCCAGTGGTAGACAAACCCTCTGGGATGAATCCCCAACCCCTCCTCCCAAAGGGGGAACCACACTGACTACTATTTTGAAATGAAGTGCCTACGTGCAGAGAAGAGAAGCCAATGTGATGATATATGCATGTTGTCTAATAATGTTTTGAGTGGTAAAGATCATAAGGAATAGCATCTTCCTCTAATGCTTTTTTCACTACAGGAAAAATTCTTGGGGAACAAAGAGCAACATATGAGACATGCTTGCAGCAGTTTCCCATGAGCCTCCTTGTAGGCATTTGTCAGAAACTCCCCAGATACATCTACAGGGTGGAGTACAGTAACCATGAAACAATAACCATGCCATATCATTCCAACAGATTTATGTTAAAATGTATTGACTTCTGGGTTATAGGATAATGGGTAAATTATTATTTTCTATTTAAAAAACTTGTCTGTTTTGCAAAATTTCCTCAAAGTGCATTTCTTTTTAATTAGAAAAATAGCTCTTCAAAAAGTCTTATTGATTGAGGCTAATGAAGAAGCTCCTTTATTAAGTTCTAATATGAATATAAGGTTGGAATCTTAATGAAACTAACTTTGTACAATACTGATGTCACACTCTGTCATGATGAATTTTCCTATAATTTTGAAATCTTTATACCTGACTATATGCAGCTGTCTCATTTAAAGTTGATAAAATATATCCTTAATCTTTAAACTACCTATTATCACAAGTCTTAGTCGGCTTTTCCCCCTAGAGCCTAGGATGAAACCCGGCCCATAACAGGCACTTGTATAAAATGTTTGAATAAATGAATGGTTTTTCTGTACTTAAGTCATTTTTGTTCAAAACACTAGTTCTAGGATTATATCCTATTATAATATTGAGAGCTACCACTCAAAGGAAGGTGAAAATGTACACCAGTCATCACTTCTTCCCTTTTATTATCAGGGGGCACAGTTTCTAACAGAACTCGCACCTCTGTGTAAGATTTACTGCTCCGATGGAGAAGAATACACCATATCAAGGTGAGTTACCTTTTTTATTTGGGAGGGGGGGGATACTTTTTAACCACAATTTAGGAGAAATAAACAGGGTAATATTTTTCTTTAAAACAATTCTTTTTTTAATAGCTGTGTTAGAGGACGGTTGATGGAAGTGAATGAAAACATTCTCCATAAGCCATCTATTCTTCAAGAGAAGGTAAGGGGTTGGGGGGGTGTTTGATCCCATTCACATACTATTTACCTGATTTTTGTCATTTGACAGTCCTAAATATTCTATTTCCTTTCTAGCCATCCACTGAAGGCTATATTGCAGTTGTGTTGCCCAAATTTGAAGAAAGTAAAAGCATAACAGAAGGGTTACTGACACAAAAACAGTATGAAGAAGTCGTGGTAAAACGCATTAATGCCACAACAGCTACATCATGAGGGTTGAGACGGAATAAAAAGCAACATGGCATTCGATCAGTGCCCTGAGGAGAACCAGCGTATGTGAAGAAGCACTTCACAGCCAGCCATCTGCAGGGAGGCCTAGTTTTCTTCTTTTGTCTTGCATAACAAGCCTTGATTCCCATTTTGTCTTTAACCTCCCAGATCAGCCCTGCCATGTGCTCACTCTGGTCGTCTTTTGCTTTTGTCTAACAGCTGGCAAGCAAGGGATGTTTTTCTGATTAAAAACAAACAAAGTACTTTGAGGAAAATTTGTAAAAGACAAAAATTTTAAGTAGCAAAGTAAAAATTTACCCATGATCCTGTAACCCATTAGTAAATCTACATTTTAACATACTTCTATTTGAATGTTACAGCATGGTTAATGGTTTTGCCTCAGTCTTCCATCAGCTGCAAGTTAAAAGGAACACCAACAGGCCTTTCTGACACCGTCTGCTTCAGTGTGACCACAAGTGCAGTCCCGACCTTATGCTCCGCTCCTTTCCCTTTCAATTGTAGGGGAGAGGCAGAGTGTGGAGTGGACCTTCTCTAGTCCTTCATGCCGCTGGGATGGCCATCTTCTCAGAAACAAAGTAGAACTGTAACACTGGCTTCTTAAATAAGGGACACATGAAAAGGCTTTGAAAAATACAAAGGGCTTTCTTAACCTATGGAAATGTTATAATGCAGTGCATACATTGTAGTCACTCAGTCTCACACTATAGTTACTGGGTAACCAGCAAGTTACTGTAATTTCAAAGACCCAGAGGCCTTTGAATAGAAGAAACGCTTTCACATCATTTATGCTAAACAAAAACCAAAAAAATCCCTGAATTTATAGTTTAAGACTATACTTATTTACACTGAATTTTAAATAAAGGGACTTTAAAATTGTTATTTTTTAAGGGCTGCAATACATGTACTTTTAAATAAAACATTTAATACAAATCACTTGATGTGTAAATCCCTTGGTTCTTTATTTTTTCATGCTGTTGAAGTCAAAAGTTATCCCTTCCCCACCCCCACTTGCACTTCAGAGAATATTCTCATTTCAGGTATGTAAAAGTATTTTATAAATAAAATTAAAAATCATTTTTTACTCACAAAAGCTTCTGGTAACTTGAATGCCAGTATGACTGTCCCTAAGTATGCCCACCAGACATGATACGGGTAGTAACTCTACAAACAGTTCACTGACCATGCTGTGAACTGAAAATGTACACGTAAACACAAACCAGTAGATCCCCAGTTTGAGTAGCACAATGATTCCCAAAGGTGTCATGAGACAAAGATACTAAAGATAGGAAAAGAATTATATATCTAGGCGCTGCTGGGTGGCTCAGTTAGAATGCATACTCTGAGCAACAGGGCTGTGGTTCGATTCCCACATGGACCAGTGAGCTGCGCCCTCCGCTACTAGATTGAAGGAAAACGACTTGGAGCTGATGGGTCCTGGAAAAAACACATTGTTCCCCAATAAAGTTTAAAAAAAACACATTGTTCCCCAATAAAGTTTAAAAAAAAATTATCTATTTTACATTAACATTCCCTCACATCATTCACTATTTCTATTGTAATTTAACTACTGCCATTTGGTAACTGACATATCCTATGAGATTTCAAAATGGATTTCAAAGCATTGGGATACAAGCACTATCAAACGAGTCAAAAACAAAGTTAACCATATTATACCATAAGGGCAGGACCTGTAAACCAGTTCCTTCCATCAAAACCCCACCCCACAAAAACAAGAAAAGCTTTAAACCCTAAAATTAAAAAGACAAAAGATGTTTATTTGTTTTAAAATGAATGTTCCAAAGGTACATATATAAAATATGATTATTCACAATTTATTTTAAACAGCTTCTTAGTTTCATCATTCTGTCTTAACATCTTCCATTCTATCCATCACTAATGAGAAGGACAGTTGAATACTTTTGTAAGCTGTTGAGATAGGCTGAGGATTCCAGCTAATAATACTCAGTGCAGACAGGCCAGCTCCTGGCTAGAATTGGAACTAAAAGCCGTCCCCTAGTGAGTTTCTCCGGAATTCAGTGGAGTGAGCTTTGGGAATGGGGGAGGCGTATGTATCACAACAGATAACCTGTGCTGTGTGAGATGCTTGTTAGAGAACAACTGTGTGCTACCTGTGACAGCCAAGAGTGGCCAACCAAGAGGCCCAGTCACACCTGATGGATAGGGGGATTGAAGAGTCCACAGGCTTGAGGAAAGCTGCTTTCAACCAGACTACTGTGTATTTTCTGCTGAAAATTAAGTGTTCTAGATGATAAGCTTAAATAACAAATGGAAAACAGGAAGGTAAAATATGCTAAAGGTGAGCACGTCTTCAAAATAGCTTCTTTGGATTAAACTGTCATTGAGACAGCTGGGATTTTTGGCTTGACTTTTAAAGAACATTATTAGCGGCAATGTCTCATTTTAAAATCACACTGCAATTAGAATTCTAGCAGCTACCATGGCATTTATTAGTTCTTCAAAAAGCTTCACAATCAGTTTCATGATCAGAAAATAAAGCAAGATTTCTGTATTGTTTATAAAATTATTGACTTTCTGAAAATATAAAGGATCATTTGCTTTCTAAAAATGTGTCAGCTTTGCCACATGGCGTTCTGGTGATCTGAGCTCAAAAGCTTCTCAAGTTTTACCATTCACGGAGTCTTTATCTGTAACTCCAACCCATCTGTTGTTTTCCATCTGAAGCTGGAAAAAGTTAAGACAATTAGTTTCTGCTTTCCTTTCAAAACTTGCAAAATTACATAGTAACTATATTCTTTTGTGTTGTCCTTTAAGCTAGATTTTAACATGTGAGCGTAAGGTAGGAAAACTGTCTCACCTTCTTCAGCAGCTTAAAGCAAAGTGAGAGGAGCTGGACCAAAATAGCCATCATGGATCTTGTCTTTGTAATACACTTATCAACCTATCGCGACAAAAAGTAAGCCAATCAAATTCCTTTACAAGGGCTACTTCAGAATTCAGTAAAAAACAAGCCTACTGCTCCCTGGCGTCAGTTGTAACTGCAGACAAGTGATTCTTGCAGTCAAGGCATGAAAAATGGAAATACATTGCTCTTCTGTGGTTGTTAATACTTTATTTGAAGAAAAAGGAGCTGGGAGCTACCCTGATAAAGAAGTGTCCAAGTTTCTCAAGTGCCTACATGAATAACCCACCCTCACTTTTTTACCTTTAGAAACACTTGATTCTGCAAAGGTGCCTTAGTTATTGTCTGGAGCTGGTGGCACAGAGGAATTAGCTTGTTTATTTCCAGGAGAAGCAGAAGCTTGTCATCATCTTTCAGCTGAAATGTAATTTAGGAAGTTATAACAAATCCAACAAAACTCTTATCTTTTAAACCTTAAATACCTTTATACCTTAATAATATACCCCCAAAGTGGGTATTTGTGACATCCCCACCAACACCAGGCAGTAGGCCTGTTACCTGTTTTGAGAACGCTTGTACACTTGAAGCAAGCTTCAAGCCCTCTTCAGCAAAAACCTGGAGGAAAGGAAAAATACCACTGCTTTAGATGGGTGTCTTCTGGAGAGCTGGTGGGATACATACTCTTGGATAATTCTCACATAGAATTTCAACACTGAAACGTAAAAAGGGAAGGTCTGTCATGGAACTCCTAAAATTTTTGTTGTACCCAGGAAAACACAACAGTTTAACTGTATTCAGAAGAAGATTTCCTAGACCTGGTGCAGAATCAATCTCTGGAGAGACTCCTCTGCAACTGGACACCTCGAATTACTTGGGGATCACGTGGACCTATGACACTTAGCCATGCAGATTGTGTCTGGGCTTCTGGAGGGATCTGAAGTTCATCTCATAATATCCCCAATTAGAAAAAGGTGATGAATCTTAGAACATGGGCTCAAAAGGTTAGAATTTTCCTGCTTTCAGCTAAGCAAGATAAAATTTGTCACCCATACACATTCCCAACCAGCCATTTGAGAGGCCCAATTGAGATTGGTTTTTGACTATTCACCACGCGTTACACAATTTAGTAGGGAGAACAGGATGATGGGGGAAAACAGTGACGACTAATGTTAGACAGATAAGATAAGAATATTCAGGATGGCTACTTATAAAAGGTATGTAGAATATTTTAGAGTGAAAGGTACCAGGGGAGTAAGAGAATGAAGACTTAGCTTTAGGTGGCAGCAGTAAGAATGAATAAAACAGGGCAAATTTGAGAGTGATTTGTGAAGAAAAATAACATGTCTTGGTAAAAAATTAGATAAAGAATAATAAGAAGGAGGCAATAATTTGAGGGTTAACTTTAACACTCTATCCAACAGCCTTAACACTTGGCTGTCATTGGATAAACTGATCTCAAGGTCAAATAGTCCTTTGCAGCCTTTCCTATCCTTTAAAAAGGAAACCAGTGAGTTTTACACCTAACATCTAACCTAACGGTAGGATTCACTTGCCTATATGCTCTTCATCATTCCATGGTACCCCTTTCTATTCTACACCTCTTCCCTTTTAACCTGAAAACTCCTTTGGGGCAAGATCGATGTCAAATATCATGGTTTCAAAACCACCTGAAAGCTGATGACTCCCAAACCTCTCTCTCCATTCCTGAACTGTCCTGATACCAGTCTTATATCTCCTACTTGAGCCAAACAAAATGCTTCATTTCCACCCTCTAAATCTGGTGTTGTCCCTCAGTGTTCCCCATCTCAGGAAGTGACACTCGCATGTACCATTGGCCAAGCCAAAAGCCCTTTAAAACAGAAGTGAGGTCATGCCACTGCCCCTCAAAATTCTCAGTGGGTTTTTCATCATACTTGAAAAACAAAGTCTACCTTCTTTCTATGACTAAAGAGGTGGTATATGTTACCAATTTCCTTCTGGGTCACCCCATTCCATCTATATTTGCCTCCTTATTGTTCTTCAGATACCCCCAGCCTACCCCCCAGACCTCAGGGTCTTTACACTTGTTCTGTCTGCCTGAAATAGTCAACCCCAAGATATCCATCCAGCTCACTGTCACTTCGTTAGTATCTCTACTCAAATGTTACCTCCTTAGAGAGGTCTTTTCTGATCACCTTTCTATCACCTCTCTCTTCTTACCCTACAGGATTTATCTCTAAGTACCTCTTCATGGGCATTGCATACTTTTTATTGTCTATCTCCTCCCACTACAACACGCTTCATGGGGGGAGAGGCTTTGTTTTGTTCCTTGTTCTCCAAAGAGCTCCTATCCCCGGGGATCTGACACATAGTACAAATTCCATACATAACTTATGAACAGTGTATGTTCATCACAGTTAGTAGATCATTCAGCAGACATCAGTTTAATGAATAAGCTCACACAGGAAGAGGGTGAGTAGTGCGTCTTCTGCAGTGAAATAACCCCTATGGTGTGGTGTGACTTGGAATGGATATGGGCCAGGGGGAACACCATGAATCCAGAATTTATTCCAACTGTTTTAAGAATAAACGTTCAAAGCAAAAAGACTCACATGAGAATCAGGGGAAATAAGGAATCTTGCAATCCACTTGCTAATCTAAAGCCTCTAACTAAAGGAGAATTAGAGACAGCCTAGGTGGAGTTCCGTTAGACGCACAGGGGCACGAGGTAGGTGTTAGGATATCTGTCTCTCCCTGAATGCCCTAAATCATCAGGATTATGGAAGAAAAAAAGGAAACTAACATGTACTGAGTTCCCGCTCATGGTATCAAGCCTCTGACAGATGCTTTCTTATGTTACCTAAAGCTTATTATTGCATCTCTTGGCTATCAAAGCCCATTCTTCTTCATCTCTATTATATTTAAGTTGTTGTTGTTTTTTTTCCAATAAGATAACCAAAAAAGCTCTACAAAATGCTCCTGCAAGCCCCCTACTTTTCTACTACTCTCTCTAGTACACATGTGTGTGCACAGGTAAGCACAAAAAACATGACCAGTAAATCATTTAGAAACCAGTTATTACCCACTGTTAGTCCTGAGCTGAAGTAGTAGCATAAAATGGAAATAAAACATACCTCTAGTTGATGAATTAAATCCTGGGATGTTTTCAGTGGCCCTTCTCCCCTGAAATAAAATGAATCATTAAGGAGGTAAGAAAGTTACTGCCTGGAAATTGGTTTTATAATATTAAAATTTTAGAGGATTTTATATAGTAAAAGATCCCAAATTTTGAAGAATATTGAATAGATTAACAATATTGTGACTTCATTCTTATAGCAACTTTAATATTACTTCTTAGGGCACTTTTAAAAATTCTAAGTCAACACTACATAGTATGTTAATTTTATAATGTAAAGAAATTTCAAACCGGCAAGTTATACTTAAGTCTTATTTTTTCCTGTTTAATCTTTTCCACTTTGCTTCATCAATTAAATATATGAGATCTGATAATATGGCTTAACCAAAAGGCCTTTGTTACATCACAGAAAGAGGATAAAGCTGAAAATAAGGATATTCTCATTTCTGACTCCAATTTCAATTCTGGAAGGAATTCAGTTGTCTTTGTTGAGTCACGTCATTTAACCTCCCTGGCAGTCTGATTATGTCAGTAATTTTGTACCCAAAGCGGTACATTGTTTTGCATGAAAATTTGTTTTATATTGTAGGCCTGTAATTCTTAGGAATTACTCACTTAAATCTGTCCAAACAAGAGTCTGGTAGGCATCCCAGGTATGATAAAGTTTGAAACACAAAATCATAAATTATAATATAATAAATAATTATAAAAAATAATATAATTTTATTCAATAATGTAATCAAATGAAAAACATTGCAATTTGTCATCGGCCGGCATTCTCGTCGGCGATCACAGGAGGACACTGCAGGATCGCAGGGAGCAGGTAAGGGACTTCTCTGGGACACTGCAGTGTAATCCTGAGTGTGGCTCGGGGTAACC
>NW_017731374.1:2655563-2709071 GCF_001890085.2 Hipposideros armiger
TGAGCTGTTGTTCAGCATCTTAGCTGTAGAGGGCAGTGTCACTGGCCCTCACATGTGGGATCCGAACCGGGGCACTCTGGCATCCCAAGCCAGTTCTTAACCATCGCGCCACTCGGCCGGCCCAAGTTTCAATTCTGAATCTATAAAATAACCATAATGATATTTGTGTACCACTGTCATCACAAGATTAGGGAAGATCAGCCTGAAAACTACCAGGAAGAATTCAGACCTCTACAAATGAAAAGTAAATTACAACAACGAGCAACAGAATGCATTAAAAAGAGTAGCAGACTAGGCATGAGTCAGAAGATCTGAAATCTAGTAGCAGCCACCAGTTCTGCCTGTTAATAGCTATGAGATGTGAGCAAATTATTCCTGTTCTCTGATAAATTGTTGCAAGGATCAAATGCAATTCTGAAGCAGAAACCACTTTAAAAACTAAAAGGCACTCTTAAAGTTGAAACTTTTTATAACTAAAGGACACTAGAAAGTCTAAAATATATAAACTCTTAAGAAATATGAAGTTATATAAATTATTAAGAAATGTACATAAATTATTAAGACAACATTAAACAATAGCCTAAGGAGAAATAAAACTGCCCAGAAAAACTACAAAACTGGATACGGTGAAGGCCAACGGATGAGTCTCAGAAAGAAGCAACTAGATGAGGTAGATAAACTGCAGTCATAAGGGAAGACAGAAACAACTGTTGGGAAAAAAACAGGTATACTGACAATGTGGGTAGAAAACAAAGCCAGCTTGAGATTTTACCACAATCATATTACCAAGTCTTGTCAAAATGGCACAAGGTGTTACCCATTACAGAAAATCCATTTTCTTTTCCTGAACTTCAGTGTCCCTGTCCAATAACTATATTCCAGGAACAAGTCCCACTCCACAGAGCTTCAGTTTTCCCGGCCACCTATAATGCAGCTTCTCAGGCTTCCTAGCCCCTGTGGGGTGCACATCACCCTTTACCAAAATCCACTATTCTGACTCTAAAACAAAAAACGCTGACCGTATCATGCTGAAACATTCTGAAATGAGAAACAAAATAAAAGGGGCAATTACAAGCTTAAAAAAAATATGATGAATCTTTTGAGAAGATTTAATATCTCTGACTACTTTTATTAAGTAATAATGTATTTCTCCAGTATTTTTAAAAATATGGTTTTTCTCACCATGAGCTACTTAGCATGATTCCAGCCGAAAAGATCTTTGTTATTTCAGTTAAGCTGTGCATTTTTTTGTGAGTAAACAAAGGATTTTGATTTTATTTTCGTTTGTAGACTTGACTCGTCAGATTGTTAAAAGATACGAACTAAAGAAGGAGGTCAGAGTTAGTGCTGGGGAGACTCAACCCCAGGAGAACCCTGCCAAACACAGTTAAGAACAAAGGAAGGAAACGACCAAGGGGAAAGGTCGCCAATGGTGGAAAACACGGTAAGATATTGACCAGTGACTGCTAAACACAGACAAGATCACTCAACTCTCATTTCTCCTTCACCACCTAGAAGAATTATCTATCTTGAAAAGGGAGAAGACTCATCAAGAGGAAATGATGGCTTCTTCCCCACTCCTCATCTTTCTTCCACGTGAAGGAATCTTCGCTCGCACAAGATCCCTCGCCTCTCTCTGCTGTTTCATGTACGCTACTCCATAGAAGAGGCAGACACTTGTCTATCTTTTCAGTCTTCCTGGTGACTGTGAAAATAAATTTGACATGGTAGCCCTTTCTTTTCTTTTTCTCATGGAAGTAAAGCTGCCTTTGGGAGATACCTGCTTCTCTAGACGTTTTAAGAGACACATTCTGTCCCCATGGAGTAAAGTTTCTTAATTCTGGAGATCGTGTTTAAAATCCTACCTGTCTGTGGATATAAACTACATTATCCAGTATCAGCTTTATCAATATAAATGTTACTGACTCCCATCTGCCTATTCTTTTGCTTATCTTTTCATTTTGTTCAGAAGATGGGTAAGAGAAAAGAGTGCTATTTATTGAACCCCAAGGTCCATACAGTTGTAGAGATCCTAACTACTTTAATTGAGCTTAAGATTCCAGGCCAAATGGATTACATTCCAGAATACTGAAACAATTTAGGTGTACACCATTGCTAACATTTTCTAGATCAAAATGAGTAGGAGAGAGGCCATAACATTGGACATATCAAGTGTTTTCCAGGTTTTCAAAACTGAAAAAGATAGATTTTAGAGAATTAGTGAAGAGTTTGAAGTCATTCCTTGAGAAAATTCTAGAACACATTATTGAGCACATAACTGATAAGTATTTAACAGCATGGAATTACTATACGTACCATTACTATATATCATATATACAGTACTATACCATGTGTGTAGATTATTATAATGGAAGATTGTGGAATGTGATCAACATTGACTTCAACTAAGCCTTTGATCAAGAGTCTTGTAATGTGGACAAGACAAAGAATGTAGGTCGGATAATAGTCAAGTTAGGGAAATTCTCTGCTACGTAATGACAATCCTAATTCATGGAGATTTAGCACTCTATTGCGGCGGGAGGCCTAATGGCTCTATTCTTTGATCTGTGCCTAATCAATCATTTGTATAAAGATTTAAAAGGCATGTTTTCTAAATGTATTGGTGCTGGCTGGGAGAGATGCTGATGAAAAAAAGCAGAATGCAAACTTATTTCAAAATTATGAAAAGAATAGGATACAAACCTAGAAGAGTATCCCTTCTAAATCTAAATCCTAAATATTGTAAATGTCTTCCTGTGGCAGTCACTTAATTGTCGTAAGAACTAATCATGTAGGCGTTTTACCATGTATATGAAACTGACTGTAACCTATCAATGATTTAACATGACACTCTTCCTTGACACTAGATATTATTAAACTGATTTTAAAATATCACAATGTAACTACATTTACCTAGTAAATAAATACAGAGAATAGGCCACACTGGACATCTTCCGTCCGCATCGAACAATCTCGGTCTCCTGATTCTCCCACTTCTCGATCTCGCAGTTGGCATCAGAGGTGAGCAAACCCAGCTTAAGTCCAAGCTTTGCTATCCTGGCTTTCTCCTATAAAATATGCATTTTGATCACAACAATTTTGTTATTACTGATGTAAAAGGAAGATTAGAAGTTAGACTATCCCAAAGAAAAAGCTCTTACCTCAGCGTCAGGTTTGTCTGGCTTTAATGATTTCAGGTTTGCATTATTCTTCTGCGACAATAAAAAGATTAACATATCTTAAAAGCAGTACAGTTAATTGTGAGGACATACAACAGAACTAGAAAGCATAACAAAGCACCTGTAACAAAATTTTAATGTAAACATTTTCAGTCCATACTTAAACTATATTAAATTGTTTAAGTCTAACTAATAAAATAACTAATTACAAGTACTTGACTAGTGTGTGAGTTCAGCTTTGAACAGGTCATTAGAATTCTGGGGCCAGGGAAAGCACATCAGTGTCCCCGAAGGACTTAAAGACTTCAGCAGTTTTCTCAGAGTCCGGTTATTATACCACCAAACCTTCCTGGCCCCTCTGTTGAATTATTCTTATGAAATGATGTAATAAAATTAGCCACTTTATGTAGTCATCTATATGTTCCTAATGTTATGAGTCTGGAATTCAATTCCTTTAGCCAATCTTGCCCTTGGAGGCTAAATTTCAGCACCCTAGTTTCACTGACATCCTGACTCCCGCCCCTCTACCCAGGTTGTACAGGAGATAATACTTAGAATTTAGGGCTTAGTATTTGAACCAACATGTTTGATAGGCCTCTATTTATGAAACAGCAAATTTGCTCCTATGTAAGCTATTTGGAACTCAAACTATACCTCCCCTCGGAGAGAAGAAAACATTGTGTGGTAGTCATGTTACCAGGCTGGCCCATAGATGCCTATTTAACCAGAAGAATAGAAACCACTACCAATAGCAATGTTTCTTTGAAAAACATATTCAAAAGTTCTCTGGAGATGGCAGCCCAGAGTGGCCATTGCTCTCATGCTGCGAACTGGTGGGAGCTAGTAGGGGCAGGAGTTCCAGACAGCTGGGGCTAGTGGAGGTAAAGGGGCCAGAAGAGGCAGGGAGCCATTCTTTTTTTAGGAAACATTTATTTAAACAACACACACACACACACACACACACACTCACACTCACATGTACATAAAATATAAATTACAATAAAACATTCGTGTGCCTGTTTAGCTTAAGAAAAGATCATCACCAGTACCTCTGAGGTACATGTGTACCTGTTTTTTTATTTCCCTTATTATTACCACGAGTTGTCACTTGTTACCAGCTCTTGTCACTCATTTTACTGTCATACAGAACAACCTCAACTTTCCCTTTTTTTCTATCCCATAGTTTATAATTGCTCATTTAATGTAGCCGTTTTGAGATTTTCTAATACTGTTCACTATAGAAGAAATGGGAAAAGGTACAGGACAGAAAATAAATATAGGGGAACTATGACGTTACACACACACACACACACACACACACACACACACACACACACACAAATACAAGCTGCCTCTTATGTTCATTATAAAATAAATAGAGATTATCAGTGATCTCTTGAACTGGCTCTTCCTTGTAAAGTCAATCATCTGTATCTTCTTCCTTAATCTAGTAGACTATAAAGCAATTGGTAAGGGCTTTGAGACAGTTAAGAATGCCCTACTGATTTTTAGGGTTTATTTTATTTAGAAGTTTACACTCCAACTTGTTCTTTTAAGTTTAGGTGTGTTTTCATTATTTTTATTTTCACTTTTAGAAATTATTATTGAAGTGTTTAATGAAGACAGAAAGGGAATTGCCTGAAAAGATACTGAAACCTTTTTTTTTTTAATAATGTAACCAAGTTTGCCATCTAGTGGACACTATTTTGAAATGCAGTCAGATACATCAGTTTCAGTTATATAAAGCTATACATTTCAAGTCTCTAAATATAAATAGGAGGGCATATTTTCATTGAGGTAGGGAACATTAAGAAAGTTCTTAGCTTGCAGAAAATACCAACATGACCTTGTGAATTAGACCCAAGATACGAAGAACATAAAATGTCTTAAGATTATGACTTCTTATTAATCATAAAATCTGCTTCCTAGTCCCTCAGCCCTAAAATCCAACATGAATAATCAGAATAGTGGTTACATCTAGATTGCTATTCAGAATAACAACTCTGAACAATTAGCATTGAATATCGTGTTTTTAGTAATGTCGGTTATGGGGCGGGGTTGGGGGGCGGGTGTTAGCAACAGGCAGCAAGAGCATATTTGAATTCTGAACAAAAGCATTCTGAAATGTACAAAACTCCTCCACTTACCATTGGCTTTGGAAGTGAAAGGTAGCCATACTTCTCTCCTACAAATAACATATATAATTTAAAACACATGTTCTATTATTCACATTTTAATTTTAAAATACTATTAAGCAGGACTGTTAGTACATTAGTTTTTATAAACTTGTCTATTAATTATATATGATTCAGAAATAAAATTGTAATTTGATTGGTGAACATGAAGACTCACAGCTGTATCTCTGAGGGAGCTATGTTGGCCCATCTCCACCTCCTCCAACAAAACGGCAGAAGGGCACTATCTCACGGACATTTACTTACACTTACAACCAGTTTCACTCATAGTGGATTCTTTCGTAGCATCCTGCCTCTAATGAAACCAGATTCTTCTTTTTTCAGTACCCGTTACTGGTGCTTGCCTCCTTTTCTGTACGTACCAGACCAAGTCATTCACACCTAACCTCCTAATGTATTCTCCCAGTCGGAGAAGAGGACAACGCCAGTGTACAAGAGAGGAAGATGAACGAATGCAAATGACAGACGCTTGCCTGGGAATTAACACAGGGCAGGAAAGACGGAAAGGTGTAATGCCCACTTCATCCCTGTCCTTTCATCTTTCTAGCTTCTGGGTCACATATAAAGTCAGGCTACAATGGAAGCTAGAGTTTTTTAAAAGCTAGTTTGTTATATCTGGGATAAAAATTCAAGATGAGATTTAAGCAGTAATTGTTTCTTGATTTCAAGGAAAGTGTGCTCAGCTATAACATATTGGGTGGAACCATATAAAATTGCTGATATTCAACCACTTTGAAAAACAAAAAAGAGCCATTTCATACAGATCTGCCTAATAAAAGTAAATATAATGTAAAAACACTAAATCATGCCTTTTCTTATAGAATGACTATTTCATGAACAGGGCAAACCTGTTCATAACACATTTAAAATGTCATCTAAGTATGCTGTTGAATCTGGAATCCACTAGCCACATGTGTCAACCAACCAACTGAAACATGGCCAGTCTGAATTGAGATGTGCTGTAAGTGTAAAATGCATACTGAATTTTGAAGATGTAATATAAAGAAAAAAAATGTAAAAGATGTCACCAATTTTTAAATATTGATTATAAACTGAAATGATAATATTTTGGATATGTTGGGTTAAACAAAAATATTATTAATAAACAAGTTTTACCTGTTTCTTTTTAAATTTTTTCTGTGCCTCCTAGAAATTTTAAATTACATATGTGGCCTGCATTATATTTCTGTTGAACAGTGCGAATCTACAAGATGAACTGTCATTAAGGGTCAGCCCTAATGGTTCTTGGAACTATTAATAGCTTTATGATTCCAATCATTTCTTTGTAATGTCATAATTGTAAGGGAATTTTACTCATAGTTTTCTGGTCTCAGACTTGTGAGAGGAAAATAAAATTTTAAAGAGGAAGTGGTAATTTCCATGCCTTGTCTCCTAACCCTGATATAAAAAGTGCCTGATTTCGCTGTGAGGCGATTAACGTTTCTTCAGGTCACTCAGAACCTCAAATTTCACCATCTATCTTAATTAACAGTGTGAACCCCATACATAATACCCCTAAAAAGTGCTCTTCATTAGCTAGAGAAGAGGGCATAATCATTGCTTAAGTATAATTAATTAGCTTAGGTGAACAATCTTCTATTATCTATCCTTGTGATCCTCCATGGTGCCCGTGACCCTGAAATGTTCACATTTACTCTACAAAAGGAAAAAAAAAAAAAAAGCCAACAGTTTCAGTAGCTCTTATTTCTGCAAGGTACAACAGAGCTAAAGAAATCAGGAGGGGCCGGCCGAGTGGCGCGATGGTTAAGAACTGGCTTGGGACGCCAGAGGGCCCCGGTTCGGATCCCACATATGAGGGCCAGTGACACTGCCCTCTACAGCTAAGATGCTGAACAACAGCTCAACTTGGAGCTGAGCTGCCGTGAGTCACCAGCAACGGCATAGGCTGCAGCCCCTGTGGCAGTGGGTTGCCATGGGCTACCGTGTGTAGCCAGCAGCCGCAGTGAGCGGCTGTCCAGAAGCCGGCAACTGATCTGCCTCACCCGGGAAGAGCTCAATGATGGTGCCAACTTGCGCCAGTGAAGCAACGTCCTCCACAACTAGACAGAAGAACAAAATGACAGCAACTTGTCTGTTCCCCTTCCCCCAATTCCCCAGCGCTGTTCCCCTCCCCTAATTCCCCAATAAAATCTTACCAAAAAAAAATCAGGAGGTAGGGGGAAATAAATACACTAGAAAGAGAGCCCGTGTATAATCTGGTTTGCTACCATTACCGCTCACCAATTCTTCATCACCTGGCCGTTCCGATCCCTAGGGCCCTCTTTTAGTTACTGCATTTTGCTCCCTGTTCCCATCCTTCAGTGAGACTCAGAATACTTTACAAATATGAGGATAGTTGCAAAAGTGGTCATTCTTCAGATAGTTTTCCTCAAATGCCACGTAGGCAAGGTTGGCCCTCTTTCCCCAATTCTAGTACAAACCAAGAAAGTTAATAAAATATCAAAAAAGATGCATCTGAATTATTTTATAGTTAATTTTGTAGTTGTTTCTTCCATACAAGTCTATTGCTATTGATTCTAAGCACAGCAAGAATGCAGTTACTCAATTATGTTTAGCTATTATATCAACTTAAAGAGGTAGTATAAACAAATAATTTCTGTCTCTGATGAGAACACATTATAAACATTAGAAGTAATTGGGAAAACAGGACTATTTGGGGAAAATATACTTGGTTCAGGTATTTGATTTATAGAATTATTTTGAAAGCACTAAATCCTTTAATACTCCCTAAATCAACACCACAGTTCTGCCATATTTGCTTCTGAGTTTATACCTCAAGACAAATTAAGTTCACAATTAAGTTCAAAAGGCCCTCTTGCCTTATGAAGGTACCAAAATGATTTCTTATGAAAACCGAATTGAGAAGTACTGCTCTCATTTTCGATACCCAGAGCTTTTCTGCATGTCTACAGAATAAAACGAATTCTCCAAGGACATATAAACCTCATTATTTCACTGAAGATATGCTACGCTATTCTGGAGGGGCTCTGTATGGCATGATCAATCCAAAAAGAATTAATGTCCTGAGACCCACTTAAAATGAATCCTTAATCACTGAAGGATAGGCAGATTATTAGCTAACCTCTGAAGTAGGACTGAAATATTCTAATCCAAACCCAATTGTCAACCTTGAAACCTCTCATATGTGTACATTCAATTAATCATCAAATCCTACCAACATTAGTTGTAAAATTCTTCTTATATCAGTCCTCTTATGTCCATTTCTACTGTCATCGCCCCATCTATCTCTGGACGGATGACTCCCTCGTTCCAGACCCCTACGCCCCCCAAAGAAGCTCGTATTTATCCACAAGCATGTTCCTCTTCCTGTACCCCCCATTTCAATGCACAGTAACCCATGCCTCCCATCTGCCAAGTGATAAATGATGTGCAGAGCTCTGAAACAGGGCGACCACATACATCCTTAAAACCTGAAGCTTAGTCGTATTAACTCTAAGACAGCTCAAAACAAAGGAAGTTCAGCTTCCTGAAAGGAGGGATAGTCTGCAAGCTCTGAGAGATTGCTTCGTTTTAACATTTGTCGAAAATAATCTCAAATTCTAAATGCGGACACCTACTCATTACTATGGGAAAGTAGAGTCTTTTTGATCTGGTCCTTTCTAATATGAAGACCATGGCCTCCCTGGAGGTTTGGGTGAAAAACAAAGAGGACAGAAGACAAGTATTGATTTCTGAGTTCTTCAGACAAACCCAGGAGGCCCTATTGTAAAATTTAAGTGTCTCAGATAAAGAAGACAAAAACCTAGCTCTCAGATGGACTTCAAATATGAGAACACTGAGGGCTCTTTCTCATCGTTTGCCAATTAATTGGTTGGCTAAATGATGAAGTGTAAACATATCTGATAATTTGGGAGTCGAGATATCCAGGGAAGTAAGGTGACTAGATTACAGCAAAGGCTTTTAAGTAATGGTTATAACACGAGTTATGAGAGTAGCAGAGAGAAATCAGGGTCCGAAAAATACACTCTGTCCTTCATATGGAAAGTAGAGGGCACAAGGTAACAGGCAGGTCTGTCATCACCATACAGGACAGGGAGAGCAACGCTGTGACACTGGACTCAGTCCAATTAACAATGGCTGACCCAGAGTTGGACTTCTCTGTGGAAAAAGCTATTCTTGTGAGCTTCATGATAAAAGTTGGGATAAAGAAAGGCAGTACAAGAACTCAAGCAACTCTATCTCAGTTAACCCCACCTAAGGATGCCTTCTGAACAGTGATGTTCTTTACCATTTAAACAATGGATGTCCCATTAATTGAATATAGCAGAGGTTCCCTCCTAAACAAGGATTTCTGGTCAACCCTAAGGAGGTTAAGGTAACCCTGTTTTTCTTCCTTTCCTTCCTTTCCTTCCTTTCCTTCCTTTCCTTCCTTTCCTTCCTTTCCTTCCTTCCTTCCTTCCTTTCTTTCTTTCTTTGTTTTTTTTTGTAACCCTGATTTTTTTTTTAGGGTAAGTTACACAAACCTAAAGAAGAGATCATTTACATAATATCCAGCTTGGGAGTAAACTAAACTACAGTGACCATGTAGCCCAAAAGTAAGTATAGGATTTTCCTGTTTTAACTCGGGTCTATCTGCAGTGGATACTAGTGCTAAGAAACACGAGGGAGGCCACTTCATTTCCGAAACAAGTCGTTACGGCTAAGAGATCATTGATCATTCTTCTTTAAATGTGGATTAGTTATATCACTTTACCTTTTAATACATGAAACTTGCCTCACATAAAAACCCATGTAACTGTAAGTACTCTATAAAAGCATCAAAGTGATATGCCATTCGCACTAGCCATCACAGAAATCTTTAAATGTAGAAGCATGGTAAACTTTTCTTATACTTTATAAATTATGTTACATCAAAGTCTACCATTCCCTGATGTTTAAGCATATCAGCAATTATCCCAAAAGGATATTTTCAAAAATATGAACTTTAAATGTTCATATTCAGTATAAATAAATATGGAATTTGATATTATTCTGAGTTTAATTGCCATTTTATTTTAAAAAAAAGAAGCATGCTTGACACTAACAGAAGCCATTTGAAGAGAAAAAATATATAAAAGCACATAAACTACAGAACAGACAATACAATGGGAAATAAACAAAATTCCCAGTTGATATTAAAATAAAAAGTAAAAACGATGCCTTCCTGTACATTGTATGGTGCTATTCTACATGTTGTCAAAATACCAATGAACTTACCCACCATAGGAAATATTCCAAGATTACGGAGTCATCAAGGAAAGAGATTCCATCCAAGTGGAAGGAAAGCAATTCAAAAATCAAATAACTACATTCATTTCATTATGAAATTAGTGGAATTAAATCAGATAATTACTGTCTGGCAAAAGAATCTTTGTACTACAACTAAAAAACAATTTAAAAGATAAAAAATGACAATTGCAATAGGAAAACTAGAGTGGTAATATTAATTCAACAAAATCTACACTGTTATACAACAAATTTTACTGCTTAAATACTAAAATAAAGAACAAATATTATTTTCATAATTTTTGTGTAAGATAGTTTACTATAAAAATAACTCAGTTGGGTTATGACAAGATAATTCATTTTACATCTGAAGCTTGGCATTAAAAAACTGAAAGAGTTACTTGAAAATAATAATATATTTCAACATATGGACAATTTCTCACCTCGTCTTCCTTCAAACACGTCATTGATTTCTTTCAGCAATGTTGACATGTCACTGATTTGGGATTCCCAAGCTTCACAAAATACATCTAGGTTTTCTTTAGCAATTTTACTAGATGGATGCAATGTCAATGTTTCAGCCGCAGAAATGATCTAATAAAGAAACACATTAAACACAGGTGGGAATTTCAAAATCTTAGCTCTCAGAATCTCATTGGAGACCAAATTTTGTCTGTACTGTTCAAATCGATTCAATCAACAACTATGAAGTAATTTCCACACATAAGCCCCATGTTGATCAATATGGAGATTCACGGGAGAACAAAACTTAGTTTCATATAATCTTATCTATCAATGAATAGTAGGCATTATTGTATACAAACATTTATTTGGGGAAAATTATCTTTTTTTTTTTAAAGATTTTATTGGGGAACTGGGGGAGGGGAACAGCACTGGGGAATCGGGGAAGGGAACAGACAAGTTGCTGTCCTTTTGTTCTTCAGTCTAGTTGTGGAGGACGTTACTTCACTGGCCCATGTTGGTATTATCATTGCGCTCTTCCCGGGTATGGCAGATTGGTCGCTGCCATTGGACGGCCACTCACAGCTGGTCACAGCGGCTCTTGGCAGCTCACACCGGCTGCCGGCCACTCACACTGGCTGCCGCCCACTCACGGTAGCTTATGGCAGCCCACTACAGCCTATGCCATTGCCGGTGACTCATGGCAGCCCAGCTCCAGGTCAAGCTGTTGTTCACCATCTTAGCTGTAGAGGGCGCAGTGTCACTGGCCCTAATGTGGGATCTAAACCAGGGCCCTGCTGCTCAGAGCTGGTGTTCTAAGCCAGCTCTTAACCAAGCGCCACTCGGCCGGCCGGGAACAATTATCTTTATTCAAGGAAAACTCTGTTTCAACAAAGTCATTTCCATAGCTTAATTCAAAGAGATATGCTCAGACTACAAAGAGTGTATTGCACACAATAGTAGAAGAGATAGGAGTTGTAGTGCTGGCAGTAGTAATAGCAGTAGGTAGGCAGTAGCACTAATGGTAGTGGTTGTGATGGTGGGAGTGGTAATAGTCGTAGTAACAGCAGTAGTATTGGTGGGAGTGGTGGTGGTCGTAGTAGTGGTGGTATTTAGTAGTAGTGGTCGTGCTAGTAGCAGTAGTAACAGTAGCAGTAATGGTAGGTAGGTGGTATTAGTATTGGTAGTGGTAGTAATGGTAGAAGTAGTAACATGCACACACGTATGAGAACATGGTAAGTATATTCTTGAGATACTGTGTTACGTGCTTGATAGGCATTAACATTACTCCTCAATAACAAAGAAAATACTACTCTTCCCAAATAAGCTTTATTCCCATTTTATAGCTAGAGAAGCTGACGCTCTGAGATACCAAGTAACTAATAGAGCAGATCCCCAAATTAGGTTGTTTAGATCAATGTCATTACAATGTAACAATGAGATGTCACAGGAACTTAACTCTTGTTTGTATCAGTTAGCCTAGGGTAAACTGGTTTTGTTATACATAATTTTGTTTCACTGAAAGTCACAGAACCTATCAATGGATGTTCAGTGAGGACTTATTACACATGGCTATTCATCACCTAGTATGTGCCAGGCACTGTACCCATGTTCCCTGGGAAAACAGGTGTGACCAAAACAGATAAATCTTCAGGGACTCACATTATAGAGAGAAAATAAAAAATATGTAAGCCAATATAAGATATTTTGAAGACAGTGATATGTATAAATATAAAGGGTAAGGAAGATGGAGGGTGTTAGGTGGTCACATTAAGTTAGGTGGTCGGTGAAAAGGCGGCATGTTAAGCAAAGAAGGGCAGAAGATGAGGGGCGCCACAGGGAAATCCAGGGAGAGAAGTTTGGGATGAAATGGGAGCATTTCTGGTGTGTTTGAGGCCAGTGTGACTGGACCGACATGGAAAACAGGAAGGTGGTGAGCGGTCATGTGATGGAGAAACATACACAGTAAGGGCTGGACTTTACTCTGAACAAGACAGGAAGTCATTGGAAAGCTTTCAGAAGACTGATGTGATCCAAGTTATGCCACCTTGAGAAAATTATAACTAGGTGCTCTTCCTGATGGGCACAATCCCACAGGCACAGGGCCTGACAAGCTGTTGGCAGCTTTATGAATAGAACAAGGTTCCCCATCTTCAGAGAAGGTGGACGGACACATGGCTTGCCAGCAGACTACAAGCTAGATTTCAGCACTGTTGCCCTCTCAACCAGGAGCCACTGCACAATGTGCAAATTGTTTAACTGTGCCTTGGATACAACCTAACATTTTAAAAGAAATACAAAAATGACATTGCTAAAGCAGAGATATCCAGAAATAAATACAAATGTCCTTAAATTATCCCTTTGTGAGACAGATGGCAAAGAGTAGGAGTAAAAGCTGAGGCGATAGGAACTGAAAAAGCTTCTCGAGTTATAGAAGTTGACAATAGGTTCTATTATCATCCTTAGGAAGAAAACCTGGCTTTTCCTAATATCACTGCTGCAAAAATACTGTAAGTAGAGAACTGCAACCAAGAGGTGACTGCATAGGCAGGAGAGTCAAATCCTTTAGTGCTACTGAAATACATTTCTAGCCCAGGCAAGTGGGATGACTCCCAACTGGACAAGCCAATATGAAAGCCTTGGTTTCTCCCAATAGACGGAGATTGTCTGGTTATAATAAATTGTTCAGCAGATGATCAATGCTGGGAGTTACTCATATATAGTTGAATCTTGAACAACACAGGGGTTAGGGGCCCCGATCTCTGCACAGTCAAAAATCCACGTGTAACTATGTAGTTCCTGCTTCCATGATAGGCCGTGGACACTGTTCTCTACAGAAGAGCATATGATCACCCCTCCAACACCCAACATGGCGGGAAGGCACACGCCACCACCGTCTCTAAATCACTTTTGCCCTTCTCAACTATAGATCCAGGGGCTTGACACCTAATGCAATTAGAAGGTCCTTCCAGTTCACCATGACAAATGCACAGGGACACCTGGTCCACTGGACTTGGGGGCTTAGGAAGGAAGTTCTGTCCCTCACGTTCTTCTTTCAATGAATTTGACAGGGACAGTGGTAAATGGGATATCAATTTTTTAAAGGCTTTGAAAATTACGAAGACAAATGTAGAAAATTCAGAAAAGAATAACTCACTGTTCTGCCAAACAAGCACAAGAACTTTCATTCCCACAGTCATTTTCTTATATATGTGCATTTCATATAATAGCAATTATAGTATATATACAAACCTGTGTGCTGCTCTGATCACCTAACTTTGTAACAAAATGCTTTTCAATGTTGCTAATTCTAGTTATCATAATTATTATGGTAAGTCATTATTCGCCTAACTTAAGGTAGTTATTTTGCTTCCAATTGAATCTTATTATAAGTAATTTAACAAACATCATTTTTTGTTTTGTTTTGTTTTTTTGTTTTTAATCTCCTTATGTCCTTAGGAATTACTGGGTCAAAACATGTCAATATTTTTATGGCTTGTTACATAATGATAACTTACTTTTCAAACATGTTCAACCTGCATTGTAAAGAGTTTCACTAAAATAGATAAAAACTAGGGCATCAATTAAATGGTGCCAATCTCCAGTTTGGCAAAAGAAGAGCTAACCCAATAGAATATCAGCTATCTTCTAGCACATCAACAACAAAAACCCCATTATCTTCATCTCTCTTGCTAGATTTGCCCTGTAGTTACGCAGAACCATTTACATCTTCCTTCCACACAACTTGTTATGACGCTTAGAGAAGACTTAATACAGAAGGAACAGCCTGCCGTCGTTGATCATACCTGTTGGCCAGTCACCTGAAATGTCTCCTCTGCGTGTATACAGGTTATTTCAAGAGGTTCTGTCCCAGAGACATGTCGCAACAGTCGACAGGTCTACGAGAAAACATTTCTATAGTTCAACTTTCACATTCTCATTCTTCACAATACATAGTACCATTTTATACTTAATAAAGAACATAGAACATCAAAATCTATAAAAATAAATGTGTACATGAATGAGAAATATAATACTATATTGGTTACCAACAGATTCTCTAGGAACAAAGCAGGAACAAATAGGGTACGGCATATTTTTTCCAATTCCTATGTGGTCATGGCAAGGTGGTCATGGACTATTAGAACCAGAAGGAATCTTTGCAAGGATCTAGTAGTACCTACACATTTTATGTATGAAGATACTTGGCTCAGAGAAGTGAATTGCCCAAGGTCTCTTAGCTAAACTAGGTCGATTACTACAAACTACACTTTCTGTCAACGAAACACATTCCAATAAACTTTAATTCAAAAAACAAAACAAAAAAACAAACCCCACTTTCCTTCATGGTCAATTAATTAAAACACTTTTCACTGGAGTTAACACTGGGTTAGGCAAGGCTGATATAATAAGTAGAGAGCCTGTATCAGTGAAAATTATTAAATACCTTGAGGCTTAAAACAAAAAATTAAAAAAAAATGTTTTTCATCTTTTAAAAATATTTGCTGCAGGATTCCTATAAGTAGCAAGTTTGCTTACAGTCATAGTACCTGATTTACAAACAAAACAGCATCAAAATTATTTTAAAAATAAGATGTATTTATAGTCATTTTAAGAATGCTTCTTAGAATTTTTCTGATATAATCAAGAGAAGTAAAGGAAGCTAGTCCACTTCGTCTAAAGGTTCCTTCTAACCATTCGTCTTGGAGATCTGATGAGCAGGGTAGATTAGGTGATGTGAAGAAAGCTACATGGTTCATATCTGTGCATTTATATACATGTTGGCTAGGGCATACCTTCTATATACAAGGTATACATGGGTTAAGTATACGAGCATATTTTTTTATTAGCAGATATCTGACATTCTCAATAGGTAAAAGGCTTAGAATACCCATTAATAATTGGAATTATAACAAAAGTGCAGGAAAAGCACCAGTAACACATAACAGAGATTTGGGCAGAATAAGAGAGGTTCAGAGAAAGCCTATTATACTGAATGTCTTCTCTTTGTCCCTCCATATCCACTCTCCGTCCTTTTCAAAACCACTTTTTGCCCTGGAAGACTGACCTCTGTGGTCTGCGGCTATTTTGGGCCAATGGAATAGACCAGCAGGGATGAGGAAAGGAAGAGCCTTTATTCCCATGTCCTTTCCATGTGGGGACATCTGGGGCTGTCTCTGTGTACAGTCCTAAAATCGAAGCCTCTTAAGGTAGCCCTCTGGAAGACTCGATGCCCTTCAGTTTCTAGTAACCACGTGCTACCCTGTCAATTTGGGCTTAGGGGTGTTACCAGCTCTGCTATCACGATCCCCAATGACTGCACTCCCGTGGTTTCCTCCACACCCTGTCTATGCAATTGTAAATATCTTCTTTATAAAATTATCCTAATTTGAGTGTGCCATCTCTTTCCTGCTGAGACCCAAGACTCAAATAGACACAAGGTATCTCCACTGCACTGTTCCAAAGTCTAATTTCTCTGAGAGAGTAAAGAAAAGAAGATTAAGAAATACATTTATGGGTTCTAGCAATTTGGGTTGTTTTGTTTTGTTTTAGAAGCCAGATTGTTATAAGAACAGAACAGATAAACATACCTTTAAAATTCCAAAGGACAGAAAAATGCTTGTGTGAGTTAACCAAAAACTGTATTGGCATTAATATTCCCTAATAATAGCAGAGGTATCGTGAAACCACAATTTCTTTAACAAGTACGTTTATTACTCACCTCAACAAGCTGGTCTTTCTGTTCCGAAAGTTTACAGGCGTATTCGGCCAAACCTTCTAAATTTCCTTCTACTCCAGTAAGTTTTAATGCTTTTAGAACCACATGATCAGCGTGGTATTTTAACAGATCTGCTGCCAGCTGAGTTGCTGTTCTATGAAGCTGCAGATGTGGGGGGTGAATGGTGATAAAAGAAAGAAAACCCACAATAAAAGTTAGTGACCAAGCACCTCATAATCATTTTAAAAACAAGAGTAGCAACCTCAACGCAGTCCCCGCTTGATCGGTTGAGGGGAAAGTGTCAAGTTCCCTGTGATAATAGCAGTTGTGTAGCTTGCAAGTTCTCCCGAGGGCACAATGATATCAACAGTCTTGAGTCCCCTGGTGTTGGCAGTAATGCTGTCTGTGGAAGATGAACTGGTCCTCCTGGCAGAGTAGCCTGGTCCCTTTTTCATCCTACTATCAACCAGCTCTTTCCCACATAGCTTCTCTCTTACCTTAAAAAGACACTTCTGCTACTCTTAAAGTTAGTGAGGAATGGAACGCTATTAAGAGAATGGTACGCAAAGTACTAAGAGGAAAATAAAACAGTAGTTTGTGACCATTTGGTAAGTTTTTTGCCATACTTTTGAAAAAGTATCAATGTGCGAGTCAGTCAATTAGGTATTCCACCAAATTTTATTAAATATCTATACCATGACAGGCACTGGAATAGAGACACTGGACATACATAATAAGTAGGACACCACCCCTTCCTTCAGGGGGTTACAGTCTAAAACATTGCTAACCGAGCTTTACTCTCTATCTCTAACTCTTGGGTCACAGGAGAAATGATAGATAAAAGTTTAGGTAACAAAACCCCCAAGGTTTTATTTGACTGTGGGTGGAGTGGATTCTAAGCATGGCTCACTCAGCCTGGATATCTTTGGGTATTATTAGCTCCAACACATTCTCCTTATCCTGTCTTTTTAAAAAACAATGTGACAGTTTATGTTGAGGCTGTCCAGAAAGAGATCATTTTTAATAACACTGTCCCCAGAAAAATCTGACCTTGAATTAGGCCTATTTCAAAGAAGTAACTTTTCTTTTTCCTGGAAATAATCCAATGTCAATTCAAATGATAGGACTTTCTACAAAATTAACAATAGGGTAGTCCACATTCATGCAATCAAGTGGGAATAATTACAGTCAGAAACAAAGACATGAAAACATACTTTCCTTTGGAAACTAAATACCACATAAGAATTTTAAAAGATTTTGTTTAGCCATCAGGGCCTTAGAGAATACTAAAATTGGCCCTTTATTTTACAGACTATGAAACAGGTCCTTAGAAATTGAGTGATTTGTCCAAGGTCACGTACATTTTACAAATGGTTCTAGACAGAGCTTATTAATCACCCTAAGAGAAGAAGGGTGTGTAACATGAAGTTTCTGCTCTATGAGCATAGTGACAGAAGCTTTAGAGATATATCTCTCTTAATCCTTACAAAAAGGTTTCTAGGTTGATGTGGTTATACCCATTTCAGAGGTAAAGAAAATGATGCCCATCACCAAAGGATTTACGCTCTACTGATAGTCACAGTTTCAAACAATAGTTTAGATAAAATTGAGTAGGCCGGGAAATAATGGGTAGGCTTTTTTTACAACAAGAGAAAACCACATCCTCTATGTTTAAAAAAATGGTAAAAAAAGGTTTCAACAGAGGTCGGTACCAAGTAAGATGTAAAACAGGTCATCATGTGTATAATTTGGAAAAGAAACATCCAAAAACCAATTTTATTCTCTTGAGCCCTTGACCCACTTCAAAAAATATAAAAGAATCAAGAAATTAGAGATAAGGGAGAGGAAGGGTTTTTGTGAGGAGGGTCTGTTTGGAGAGCTGGTGGTGCTTATTATGAGTCCCACCTTCAGGCACCCCCAAAGTAGAGGGAGCAATGTGACACGTGACTTGCAGTAAGCGGAGGAGAGGGGGACAATAGGAGAGCCTGTGAAGAATACATTCAAGTGTCCATGAGACAGGAAGTCAGCTTTAAACCTCTACTGAGCCGAAAGGCACCGTCAGGAAGAACTCTCTGCCTCCCCACTTCCTGTCTCTCCTCCCTGTGCCACGCCTGGCAAGGTCAGGAACGGAGACCAGGTGAGGGATGAAGGGCGTGGAAAAGAGCAAGAGACCACACTTTCCCCCAAAACTCCTAGGTGGGGGACAGGAGAGAAGTCCTATGATTGAAGGAAGGTTGAAATAACGATTACTAGGTTGGAGTGAACATTCTCATTTTTGAACTGAGATGGTGTTTTATGACCTAAAGCAGGGATTGGCAAACTTTCTCAGTAGAGGGCCAGAGAGAAAACAGTTTAGGCTTTTCAGGCCACAGATTTCTATGGCAATTACCTGACTCTGCTGTTGTAGTGAAAAAGCAGGAGGCAATATGTAAGCAAATGGGAGAGACTGTCCCCAAAAACTTTGCTTAGAAAAACAGGCCTGGTTGCAGCTTGCAAATCCCTGACTTACACTGACTTTCAGTGACCTGAGAGTGACCAGGTAAATCATGGGATGACTAAGTTTCCATTCAGAGAACCGAAAGAATATTTTTAAAAATCAACTTTATTAAGTTGTATAATTGGTATACAACGAAATGTACCAAGAGTACAGTTTGATGAGCTTTGAGAAACATACCCATGTAAGCACCACCACGATCAATATTTACATTTCCATTAACCCAAAAAGGCTTCCCACATCCCTTTGTAGTAAACATCCCCCAGCTTCTGACCCCAGACAGCCACCGATATGATTTCTGTCACTATAAATCAGTTTTGATGGTTTTAGAATTTGTTCCAAACAGCAGATATATACCTATATATCTACATCTATCTATCTGTATACATGTATATATACGTATGTATCTAGAGATATATATAGACACACACACACACACACACACACACACACACACACACACACACACACACTTTTGTGTCCAGCTTCTTTTGCTGAGTGTAACATTGTGACATCCATATTGTTACCTATATCAATATTGTTCCTTTATATTGCTGAATAATAACTGGTTTAGTTTGACCACATTCCGTTTTTCAATTCCCCTGTTGATGAAACTTTAGGTTGTTTCCAGTTTGGGGCTATTATAAATAAAGCCGCATGAATATTCATGGACAAGCTTTGAGTGATGGCACTAATAAAAGAGTGGCTTCTAAGAACTGGGTCATGAAGCTCAAGTAGAATAATACTGAATGTCAACTATAATTATACACACACACACACACACACACACACACACACACACACACACACACCCCGAGGGTACCAAAAAAATGTATACACATTTTAAGAAAGGAAAAAACTGTATTAAAATTGTAATACAAAGGGCCAGCCCAGTGGCTCAGTCAGTTAAGAGCTCACTCAAGAGTTTGAGCTCTGAGCAACAGCGGTTCGATGCCCGGCCCAAGCTGAGCTGCCGCTGAGCTGCAAACAGGCAGCAGGATGGCTCAGCTAAAAAAAAAAGTAATATAATGAATGACACTATCATTCATTTGATTAACACCATCTTTTGAGCGAACGTCATACTAAACATTGCTACCGTAATTCAATTCAACTTCAAAAAGTAATACATAGATGACATCCCTTAAAATGTGTACATGTTTTTGGTACCCCCGGGTATATGTGTGGTCACGGGATATAAAGTTCAGCATAAGGAATATAGTCAATGGTATTGACGGCAGCTATGTACGATGCCAGAGGGGTAGCAGACTTGGGTGGGGCGTTATCACTTTGTGAGGAATGTAAATGCCTAATCATTATGTCGTTTTGTACACCTGAAACTAATATTAAAAACTGTAAAAATAAATAAATAACTAGGTCAAAGGAAAACTTAAAATCATTTTCTGGCCATAGGGACATACTAATACTAATGCATTTCATACACACCATAAAATATGAAAATTAGCAAAGAATTAAAAGAGGTTAGATTTCAAACTATACTTACTTCTTTCTTAAGTTCATTGAGGCTGTGACTGATTTTTAACATACTGAGTTCCAGTTCTTCGGCAACACTTTTTGTTTTCTTGCTTTGCTAAAAATTTTAAAAAGCATACATATAGTGTTACTTCCTCTTTTCTGTCTGGTAACTCCAATTTTACTTGAACTATAAATTACCATAAATTTTTAGTATCATTCTGTGAACATAAGAAAACTAGATCTTAAAAATTCACCTGCTTATGGTTAGAATGGAAAGTAAAATTTTAATCATTTAGCTAAATTTTCCCATTCTAACTATAAACAGATTAACTTCTAAAATCTAATTTTCTTTAATAAATTTTTATCATGTGTAAAACTAAACTATTTAATTTGCTGCCTGGAGTGCTCATCTCATCACTCTTAACCTAGTTAAAAACTAAAATCCTATGCATCGTCAAGTCCTTGCCTCAATGTCTCTTTCTCAGAAAGGCCTTCTCAGATCACACAATCTAAATCAGACCTGCTTCTTACCCACTCTAATCTTTTCTCTGATCATTCTAGCATGCAATTACATATTCACTTTTTGATTGGTTGCTGTTGTTGTTTAATGTCTATCTTCCCCGCTAGGCCTTGGTAAACTCCATGAAGGCTGGAGTCACATTGGTTTTGCTCACCAGTGAATCCACAATACCTGACACAGTACAACGGGTAGCAGGTATTCAGTTCTTTGAATGAGTAGATCAAAGTTTCATGTCAGTATCTTCAAGAAGCCTTCTTGATTTCGCCCCCTAAATAAAAATTCATCCTTCTTCCAATCCTCTCACTGCATGATCTGCACCTTCTCTTTGGACACTTACAAAGCTTTTCGTACTCGTCTCGCCCGTTCCCACATTTTTCTACATTGCGAAATTCTTGCAGGCAAAGGTTTTTTATCTTATTCAACTTTAGATTTCCAGTGCCTGGCATATAAAAGGCACTCGGTAACAACTGCTGAAATAAATGAATGAATGAACAATACATCTGGCAGGCAGAATCAGAGATCTGAGGGCTTATGAAATATGTGACACGTGATAATTGCAAATTTAAATATTGATAGAATCAGATTTTCAACACAGACAAGCATTTCGTCACAGAAACTCTTTATACTGAATGTTGGGCTTAAAATTTAACACTGAAGCAATCTGTATTTCAGATTAGATATCACATAGGTAATTAAAACTAAACACAAAATATTGCTTTTATCCCTGACACCACTCTACTCTAGGTTAAGTTTCCCTGTCAATATGAGCATTTGCAATTTTGGGATGCTAAGAAAATATGAGAGAAATCTGATTCATATCTACTCTTCATTCATAAAGTGATGCATTTACAAGGCAGTACACCGGTGCTTTGTTCAGTACACTCTCAGCACATTCACCCTTCTTCATCTTTACTGCCAAAGCTTTTGTTCAAGACTTTCAGATTTGTTCTATCCATGCTATATGTCGAAAACCATGTTAAGTACTTTTTTGACATAGCCTAGGTCTAAGCAATAAACGCATCTCAGGCCTCTGTCTCTCAATTTTGTAATCTAGCCTCTAAAAGAAACTGGGTACATACTCCCATCCTGAGTTGTCCCACTCCCATCACTCTGTACCACTCTTGCCCAATAACCTCCCATGTTTTAAGCATAGCAGCAGCTTGTCTAAGGCTCTTTAAGAGGCTGCCCACCAACCTTAGACCAGCAATTTGTGTAAGAGTGAAAAATCTTCTCCCTGTCGGCTGGATCTACCCTTGTCTTCACTGCATCTATACCTCAATAAATTTTCTAAATCGTTGTGCCCGTAAATCAGCTGTCCTCAGAGTTAAGAGCTCTGCCCGTCTGAATGGCTCTGGGAGTAAGACTCAGGCCCCAAGAACCTCTTGGTTCTTAGGGGTCTACTCTTAGGGTCTACTCCTCTGCTCTTTGCTCTGAAGAAAGACGTTGGGGAGGAGTTTTCCAGAGAGGAGTTTGGTGGAGGAAGTGAGGCCAACAGGGTGAATGAGTGACGGTGATGGTGGCACAGAACCCAGGAACGGACCTCGAAATAATTAAGCACGGTGAGTGCTGGATGGCAGGATGCTTTGGCCAAGTAGGAGGGAAACAAGGAATGAGAGAGACATCCTTGTCTCACTCTGGACCACATTCACGTTCCTGGTGATCAGGTTACCTTCCACATTTCTCAAGACTTTAAGGAAAAGCTCTCACATAAAATTGAATTTCATGAAAAACAGTTCTTACAGCTTGACTCCACACCGATATTAACTGCTGCAGTTCCATCCTCGCATGAGTTGACAGTTCCAAGATGCGTTCCCGGTGCTCATGGCTGGTATAGGCAGAATCAGTGAAGTCCTCTGTACGCTCCAAGATGGCTTCCAATGTCCCCAAAAGATTCTCTTTTGACTCAAAACAAAGACTCTCCCGAAGAGTTTCAATATTCATCTGAGAACAAAAAGGATATATACATCCATATATATCAACGTTCCCCCTAACCAAAATGGACTGTCATTTCTAGCAGTGCCTAGGAAGACACCAGCAATTTCTTTCCCTGTGTGAGGGCTCAGAGGAAATGCTCCCCACACCCCATGATGACTACATTCTCCACTAACCCAGGAGGACACACTGCTTAGGAGCCAGCAATGGCCATGCAGAGCTTCTCTCCAATGGTTATTACAACATTCCCACGAGATCAGTGAACACTAAGGCAGAAAGAGCATTATCATGTAGCAACCGGTAGGAAAAAATGAACTAGCCTTCAGGTACAGGATCTGCACCTGACAAAATGCCAAGGTCAAGTCCTAGCAAATGTTACACCCAAATACGAACATGAACTGAGCCCAGGGGGAAAGGTGTGGAGGGCAGAGAGTATGGGAAGGACTGGGAAAGGCATCAAGTTTTCCTCAATGAATTCAGCAAAACTCTCCTTGTCACCGAGGGGTCTCCCTACATTTTGTCTTATGTCCCCAACAGCAACTCCCTGACCAAAACATCCTCTACCAGCGTGGGCCTGTATCCTCTTTCTGCAAAGTAAAGCTTCCGATATCGCCACCTCCCTCTCATTGGCTCCTCACCACCTATAAAATCAAGCCCAAACTTCCTTTGTGCAGCACAAAACTCTCTAGGGTCCTGTCTTTATATTCCTCTCTGTCTGTCTCACCTCCCAAGCTCCCAAACAACAATTCACTTCAGTCATCCAGTGCTTGGAGTTCCTTCAACATGCGATGTTGCCTAGTGCAATCGTCCTCTCTCTCAGCTCTCTAAGACACACTAGGCCACTTCAAGCTTCTTTAACCTTTAGCCCATGAAACAGGTCACGGAAACAACTTGGGCCAAGAGGCAATAGTGGTGATGATCATGATTAGGGACTCAATGAATGTGCTGAGAAGGAAAGCTTACATTTGTTTAGCTTTAAAGTCCTTTCACAAATACTATTTCAAGTTAATCCTTACATATGACCCATGAATATATCAAGATTTGCGAAGGTCAAGAGGCCATAGGGGAGTGCTTGCTGCCATGTCCTCTCCTGGCCTAGGTTGTCTCCAGTATCACTCCATCCTATGTAGATAGGATTTTTTTTTTAAGCTAAGAAAGAACATGAATAAAAAAGTGAGGTATGGAATTGACCACGAGGCTCTGAGAATTTGAACAGAATTACAACATAAAAATCAGTCAGGGTGACCACACTACTTATATTAGGGTTTTTGATTTTCCCTTTTGAGAGAACACTGATGTGTTTTTATTTTTTTATTTTATTGGGGAATTGGGGAAGGGGAACAGTGTTGGGGAATTGGGGAAGGGGAACAGCCAAGTTGTCCTTCAGTCTTAGCTGTGGAGGGCGCAGCTACCTCAGCCCCAAGTCCAGTCACCATCCAGCTGTCCATTGGCAGCTCGTGGCTGCTCAGCTCAAGGTGCCGTATTCAATTTTAGTTGTGGGTGGGCATAGCTCACCATCCCATGTGGGAGTAGAACTGGCAACCTTGTTGTTGGGAGCACGTGCTCTCACCAGCTGAGCCATCCTGCCAACTGTTGACAGCTCAGTGACAGTCAGCTCAGGCACAGCTCACTGGCCCATGTGGGAATCAAACTGGCAACGCTGTTGCTCAGAGCTCACACTCTTAACCAACTGAGCCACTTGGCCGGCCCCCACTGATGTGTTTTTAAACAGTAACTTACTAGAGTTGCTTTTTGAAGGCCATTAGGTTTTATGGTTTCATAACACTTGTCCTTATATTCAAAGTACTGAACACAGTAGAGTATTCCCTCTATAGATTATATCTTCCATCAGAAAAAAGGTAAGATGCCAAAAAGATAACCACTGCCGATGAGACTGAGTCTATTCATAATAGCTCCACCCTCTAGAACGACTGACGTTAAAGGGTCGGCAGCTAGAGCAGTGGGCAGTGGCCACAGGTGCAGCACTGCCCCTAGTTAACCTGGCCAGAAAGGCAGCGTCCAGGGCAAAAGAGCCTGGCCCTGACCCTTGTTGTTTCGCTAACTATCCTCTGAACTTTGACAAGACAGCTCCCCGCTCAGCCTTTAGAAGAAGAGGAGATTAGACAAATAATCTCTAAGATCTTTTTTAGCAATAAAAACTCAAAGAGAATGGCTGGTCCTTCCTCAGGAAGAGATTTAGGGTAGGACTTGGTAACATATAAACAAACCCATGGGTGTTACTAAAACGTCATGGAATTTGGGATTATTTTGTTATACCTCAAAAATTGGGTATAACAATATCCACTTTAGAAAGGAAGTTAGAGGTTAAATTAGGTAATATTTATTAAGAGCGTAGCCCCTAAAAATAAATGTTTCCGTTATTTTCTTTGACCCCACGTTCCTACTTGGATCTTCACACAATCACAGGTCAAAGTGCAGTAAGATGCAAACAACGCCATCCTGTCTCAGCCTTGCCTACTGGAGAGGTGGCAACCCTTAGCGTACTAGATAACTTCCTAGGGCCCTAGTTTTCCCATCTGTTAAACAAGGAGTTGTGCTAGAGGATTTCCTAGGGCCCTCCCAACTCAGACACTGCTGTTACCCAAAGAGCAGCTTCACCGTCTCATCGACTTCCAATGAGAAGTTCTGCCCTAACGTGGTGGGGATTCTGGAGTCGGACTGCCTAGACCCAAATCCCCCAACTCGGGTGCTTCTTACACGGCGAGGGACTCAATCTGTGTTTCTCAGTCTCCTCCACAGTATAATGAGAATAATAACAATAGCTCTTGTGAGAATTACACACACACACACACACACACACACACACACACACACACACACACAAAGTACTCAGAACAGAGCTGGCACAGAGTAAGTGCTCAATAAGTGTTAGAAGGTATCATTGTTCATTTAAAAATTTTAATGATCATTAATACTATCACTATTACTCTTATTACCATCGCAAAATATCAACCCGATAGCACAGGGAAGAGCAGGAATTCCAACACACATGATTTGCTGTCTGTCATCATCAGTGATGGTAACAGCACTGCTCAAAAGACTTGGTGAGGAACAACCTTCTAAACAGATGCCAGGAGGCTAAGGCTAAATCATATGGTTAAACAGGGCCAGAGAGCTACTAGAACCCAAGACCAGTGTTCTTTGTACAGGCCACACCAAGCCAAACATTACCGATCATTAAGTTTGTACATCGTGGCATTGTTTTAAAGACAAATGTCTGCTTTTATGAAGCATCTATTCTAAAATGTTACAGAAAAATACAGGTATTACAGACAGCGATGCTCCTTTGAAACAGAAAGAAAAAAAATCAAAGTACATTCTCTTTATTCTTACCTTGAATTCTTTAATTCCAGTAAAAATAGTGATGGATGAAATGTCAGTCTCTGCATGGGGTTTGCAGTCAGTCACAATTTCAATGACCTTATCCAATGCCACTTTCATTCGGTCAAACACGCCTTCTTTGTTTTTATGGGCCGATTCACAGTTGGGATGCCTGAGACACGTCTTCAAAACAATTGAAACTTTCTATTTTAAGATGCGATCCATGTGGTAACACACAAAATCTTACAGAGAACATGTCATGCTAATAAAAATGGTTCTTTACCAAAATCTCCCGGGTCCCTGGCTCACCCAGCTGCTTCTCCTCACTACAAGTGGAAGCAGGATGAGTAAAAAGCGATAGCAAGGTTAAGTGAAAAAGGCAGAGTGCGAAACTACAGCTTTATACTTCAATAATAAATTTACTTAAAATTTCTCAAAAAAACAAAAAAAAACAAAACTATATCTTCACCATGATTAAAAATAGTTTAAAATGTTGCCTTATATGTGCAAGAACTAAACAAGAATGAGGAAAAATGAACAGATGATATATGACTGTGGATGTATCTTTGACTTTGAAAAAAATAATGTAAATGAAAAACTAACTACTCAAGAGTCTAGAAACGAACACAGCCTCCCAAGTGGGCGCCAGTGAATTCTGTTTTTGTGGCTTCACTGACCCCAGCATAGAGTAAACATTCTGAGTAGAAAAGGCAATTGTAAACAAACCTGTGCTCATGAGACATTTACTAGTTCATTCTTGAACGGTACCAATTTGCTGGCCAATTGCTGCTTGGAGTGACAAGTTCTTGATTGACAACTTTGTTTAAAGTAGGATAAGGAATTTAAGAGATGAATGTACAGAATAAACAAACTAAGGGCTGACTTAATGCTCCTCTGTTACTTAACAGATTCTAACTTGCCCAGGTTTTGCTAGAGCTGGCTCCCCAACGAGACTGGCAAAACCCTGCAGGCGGTGACCGTGTGGGACAGGCCTGGATTCACGGCACCTGATATACCATCTTCTGCTTAGCTGCTCAATCAAAGCTGACTCCTAGATTAACTGCTGTTTGGAACTGGGTAAGCAAGTTAGCATCCTTGTTAAAGAATAATGGAGGTCTGACTATGACAGCCTATATTCCAATTGATTACTTTGATCTTTTTAAAAATGTAAAATACATACATTAGATGCATTTCATTAGGTTCTCTAATTTACAACACCGTAAAACCAAAGTTTTCTTACCTTTGAAGCTGTGAGAAGCATCATTGTACACTTTTCAAGAACCGCCCTAGCGGCTGCCATTTTTGCTTTTTTCTTTTCATCCTTCAAATCCTAACAATGAAATAAGATCACTGAGCAGTGTAGGATCATGTGAACAATCCAATTTCTTGAAAAAAATCATTTACTCAATATTAACAATACTCGACAATAAGTAACACAAATAAAGTGACAAAGTGAAAAGAAACAACCCAACTAAAGTGTCATAAAATGTCACCACTTCAATCTAAATACATGAACACAACAGAGTGGAAAGAAACAGCTGCCCTGATTTAGGCGGCAGATCCAGGAACTAAGACCTAGGGAAAGGTTCTCAGACTGGTGGCCTTCCACACCTGACATTCTCATGCCCTGTGAACATACCTCACTCTTAACCAGAAACAATCATCCTATGCTTTACTCAATTAAAAAGGACTTATTTAGGGCCGGCCGAGTGGCACGTTGGTTAAGAGCTGGCTTGGGATGCCAGAGGGCCCCGGTTCGGATTCCACATATGAGGGCCAGTGACACTGCCCTCTACAGCTAAGATGTTGAATGACAGCTCGACCTGGAGCTGGGATGCCGTGAGTCGCCGGCGATGGTGTAGGCTGCAGCCCCTGTGGCAGTGGGTTGCCATGGGCTACCGTGTGTAGCCAGCAGCCAGCGTGAGCGGCCCTCAAGCCGCCGTGAGCGACCGTCCAGAAGCTGGTGACTGATCTGCCTCGCCCGGAAAGAGCGCAATGATGGTGCCAACTTGGGCCAGTGAAGCAACGTCCTCCACAACTAGACTGAAGAACAAAAAGACAGCAACTTGTCTGTCCCCTTCCCCCAATTCCCCAGCGCTGTTCCCATCCCCCAATTCCCCAATAAAATCTTTTTAAAAAAGGACTTATTTATTGAGCCTCTATGGGCTATTATTTCCTTCAGAATAGATACTTAGAAGTCAACTCTTTCAGGGGTCATGTCTGATTAACCCCATCTAAATGCTTATTCATTTCAATACGAGCTTTGTTTGTCCTAAACTTAATCGATATGCTGCTCTAAGATTTTCTTAAGATCTTTCATAGACATATAGTATTCCCCAACTAGATTATGAACACAGATGCAAAAACTGTAATTTGAATTTTTTTTCTTTTGGTTTCTCTTCTAAGAGCCCTTGATTGAATGTGTGCTAGCACAGATGGTACCAAATATTGCTGATCAAATCTAGAACCAAATGCTCCTCATAACAATTTGGTTACGGCCATCAATAAACCAGAGGTGAGCAAATATTTTCAATAAAAGGCCAGATAATAAATTTTTTAGGCTTTCTCGATTATAAGGTCTCTGTCACAACTAGTTAATTCTACCATTGTAGTGTGAAAGCTGTCACAGACAATACATAAACATATACTGTCAGAACAAAGCATGGCTGTGTTCTGAAAAAAATTTTACTTATGGACACTGAAATCTGAACCACATATAATTTTCACCTACCACATTGGTCAGTCTTTTTTCATTTGTGAGTTGGGTGGAAAGCCCTTCCTTACAAATAATGAAGACCTAAAGTGTGGGAATGATTTGTCTTTTATTTGTTTTAGTAAATTATTATAGTAGATTCAAAGTTATTTCTATAATATCACTCTCATTCACCTGCATCCCAATAGAGCTTTCCTTAATAGGAAAGAAGGAAACAAAGTTACATCTAGTATATAAGAAACTGCACTCGATACAAAAGTTAATTCAGGTCACAAGGTCATGTCCCAAAGGACTGTGTCCTATAGATGAATATCATCCATCATGAGTATCTATCAAAAATAAAGGTTGAGGTTACTTCTAAAACTCCCACTTTGTCTTTAACATACTGGACAGGGCTTTTTTGCAAAACTATTGTACCTGTGGGTCTAGTTGACAATCCATCAAGTGTGTACACCATACATAACACTTGTAAGCCACACGATACCATATATTGTATGATGATGGCCAGTGAAAGAAAAAGATAGCATCTCAATCTGTTGGAGGACTGGTCCACAGGACAAAACAGAGACCTCCATAAAACTCAGATGGTCCAAGAAGCCCTAAGTGAAGCATCTCAATATAGTCTTCCACTTTCCAGATCAATAGCCATCTTCCAACTCTAGCTACCACCAGGATAGTTCATGCCCCAAACCACAGCCTATTGGAATATATCAAAATACCTCAAGAAAAGGTCAGTTATTATATATTTAACTTGCTGACAAGATGGACTCATACACAAATACCCCAACAAGGAAAAGTCAATCCTGGATATAATGTAGTCCCCTACCTCCCTAAGCTTTGGAACTTGTAGTCTAAATTGAGGAATAAACCGATAAAGAACTAACATCATGGTGTAGAGTTTGAAGTATACAGGCTTTAGGCTCAGATATAACAGAGTTCAATCTGCTAGAGGAGTGACCTTGGGAAGGTTTATTATCCTCTCAGGTTCAGTTTCCTCATGTGTGAAAGAGTAAGAACAATACTTACGGTAGGAATGTTTTGAGAATTAAATTAAATCATGGATATTAAGTAGTTAACACATAGCCAATACAAATAAATAATGGCTTAGGTTATTACTATTAATCTAATGTAGAGTAATTCTAGAAAGATATAATAACAGAATAATACATAAATTACAGAAGAATTATAACAGAGATATGTAACAAAATACTATAAAATATAAATATAGATAGACATAAATATAGATGACTCATTTATTTGCCTGAGCCCTGGTCAAAGAGTCAAATAGAAAGTTTCATAAAAGAAGTACTTGAGTTGGGCCTTGAAGGCAACAGGACCTTTCCCAGTGTGAGGTGGGGGCAGATTTAACTGCTATATGTGTACAAGAAAAGTATGCATGTATTTGGAGATTTTAGAGGGTGTTGTGTACATACATTTTGTCTATCTCCAGTTAGATGTGCAAACTCCACCATTTCATTTCCAAATTGACTGAATATTTGGACAAACTCTTGAAAGCTATTCACTTTCTCTAGTCTTTCCATAGTTGCAAGGACCTGCAAAACAGAGAAATGTGTTTTTTTTTATCATCAGGCGTAGATGTGAAAGAGACGGAGATGTCAAGGCTGCGTACAGACAGGAAACAAGAGACACGTGAAATTCTAGGGGAAAGCTGAGAAGGAGGGGTCGGAGGAGCAGAAGCAGATTCAAAGGCTAGAATCATTGCAGGGGATGATTCGCTTTAAGGATGGGGAGAAAGCGCAAATTAAAATTACTTGGAAATTAAAAGGAAAAAGAGCACAACGGATGACTAAATATACAAGAGAAGAGATCACTTATGCAGCAATTCTGGAGAAGGTAAGAATGGGTAGGATTAAGGTGAGCAAATGTTCAGAGAGCTAGGAAGGGGGTGAGGATGAAAGGCAATACGCAGGCGCTTTAAGGCTCCGTAAACCAGATTTGAGGGAACGCCATTCTCCTCAGGAAAGTGGAGGGAAGGTCATGTGCAGAGTGGCGAGTGGAAAGGGAGGTCGGAGACCTCAAGAGCAGGAAAACAGTTTGGCTCGGTCAGGAACTGCCTGTGTTAAATCAATTAATTGCCAAGAAGCTTTGAGCAGCCAAGAAGGAACAGAGAGCACAAACCTGCCATAGAGGCAACAGAAAATGTCATGCGTTTTCTTGACAGTTAGAACTAAAGTAAATAGATGTCCAACGTATTTTCAAATCCTTTCCTCTAAAATAACAGTACTGGCTTAGTTTTTAGTCCGACCAAGATAGGTAAAGAAAACACAGATATCCTGTGTTTACTTATTTTTAATGAGGATATGATGGATGTTTGGCGTGTTAATCGGCCCTGGCAGCTCAGGAAGTCCAGGCGACTCACACAGATGAGGCTGATTGCCACCCCTGAGCAGAACCGCCGTCTTTCAAAGAGAGGAAGGATTTTTTTCCCTGTTCCTCTGGCACTGCCCAGCCCACCTCTCCAATTTCTTTTTCTCTTCAAGCTTACACTTCCGATTTACTCAACACTCGCCAGGTAGTTTTGTCCCCAAACCCTGGTTGATTGCCCTCCTCCCCGCCTAGGGAATTACCCAGGGAGAGATGCGATAACCCACACCCTGGCTTTCCGGGTGACGTTGGAACACCATTATCTGAGAGTTTAAAATCTATTCTCTAAGTTTTGTGATTATTCAGTGATATTTAGGGAAATTTGGTAGTGTGGATAATTGTGGTTGAGGGTGATTGATTTTTTTTCCTTAAGCTTATAAAGTGTTACTCTTTGATTTGGAAAAAAATAAAAAGGCACCGAGAAATTCAGTAATTTTATCAACTAGGTTTCTACTACATGCATTGTCATGGTGTTTGGCTTTCTTCCTGAATTTGTACACATGAAAAGCTTTCACCAATAAGCCCCAACAAGTAGATGATGGTTTTCTGACAGGAAACATTATTTGCATTCAAAAGTTTAGGGCCAAAATATATGGCGATAGAAGGAGAACTGACTCTGGGTGGTGAACACACAATGTGATATATAGCTGATGTATGATAGAATTGTATACCTGAAACCTATGTAACTTTACTAACAATTGTCACCCCAATAAACTTTAATTAAAAAAAAAAAAAAGTTTAGGGCCAGCACACACATCGTTTCGGAATTACAGGTATAAAGAAACACCACTTTAAAAAAAAAGAAAGATATAAAAAAAAAAGAAAAGAAACACCACTTTTAAGCTATACACAATTAGAGTTATAAACAATTAAAATAGACAAGCATTGCCAAATTACCTACAATTAACCTAAAAAAAACCCCACTTTTTGAACAACCCTGAAAGACCCAGTATAGACACACCAGAAAGGCAAGTACCTTATTTCTCGATGTGATTATCTGCTTAATGACCACTCGGTCTGCCAGCAACAACACTTTTGTGACTGAAGAAAGAAGCAATCTTGCTGCCTTTATAACTCCCGTTTTGTCTGTAAAAATTGTGATCTGGCCATCAGATTCTGGGTGATTCAAGCTGCTTACATCTGTTAGTGCTGCAATTGTTTCTCCTACCAAGAAAGGCAAAGGGAGAAAAAGTGAAATTGGGAACATGACCCACTTCAATTAAAATCCAGGCTTCTCACTAATCTTGAAGGTTATGTGCCCGATGGTAGAAATTCAGCTTTGGAGTCTTATTTCAAGGACAAGAAACAGTTTTCCAGGATGAGCACAAACACTAACACATGAGGCTCTCTAATGACAACATAACAGCACAATCTTAAGAATTGTGACACATTTTCATCTTCACCAAGTTTGAAAAACATAACTTTTGTTTCCAGGAGTATGGCAAACTACATGATAGAGCCCAGGAGGCAATAACCTCAGAAGAACCTATAAGAAGAGCAGCTGCTGAGGTTTTGGCCAGAGTTGGGGAAGGAGGGAGTGTGTGTGTGTGTGTGTGTGTGTGTGTGTGTGTGTGTGTGTGTGTGTGTGTGTGGGGGGGGTGTCATTACACATCTCCACAACCTGAAGGGGATTGGGTTTTTATAGACACCCAGGGAGAGAAGATAAAAAGCTTTGGCCCCTGGGCCAGCCGAGTGGCTCAGTTTGTTAAGAGCTCACTCAAGAGTACAAGCTCTGAACAACAGGGTCGCTGGTTCGATTCCCGGCCTGAGCTGAGCTGCCAACAGGTGGCAGGAAGGGTCAGCTAAAAAAAAAAACAACAAAAAAAAAACTTGGGGCCTCAATAGGAGGCATCCTTAGTGAAAAGGGAGCCTGGCTGAATCATCCACAGGCAAATGGAAACAATGTATTAGCAAGTTTGTCTGCAGGTCAGCTTGGGCTCTGGGTGGGAAAACAAAACAAAAGAAAAGCATCCCTCCAGAGAATTCAAATCACAGGCAGACCTTCACTCAGGCTTGCTGTTTGAATTTATACTTCTTATATGCCCAGCATGAACCATGTTACCAAATGAACTCCCAACCCTCTATAAAAACTCTCCTCTTCACTGTTGCTGTGAAAACACTCTGACCTCTCTAATGGCAATTATCAAAAGCTAAAACAATATAAGTATCTGTTCTCCTCATAAATTAAACCAGGCTGTAATGTTTTTCTAAACCTTACTTTTAACTTAACAAGATTTAAAAAATAAAGTTTTAATCATCTTGCAATGTTCAAAATAATTTTTTAAGTCCTAAATAAACCTGAGCGCATAGTGGATTGATTTTCTCATACAAGCCCTCTTGTCAATACTACTGACACCCAATAATGTATCAGCCCCATGGGCTAAGGATCTTGAAAAAAGTATCTGAATTTTACTGGGCAGAGCACAGGGTGTGACATCATAAAAATTAAGATTAGGCAGATCAGCCTGATAGAAGCATATAAAATAGACCTGAAAGGGGAGATTTACGTCAGGCTACTAATCAAACAACAATTTCAATTGTGGGTGTGAAGTGGAAAGGCTCTTACTAGGATTAGGATGGTGGTCATAGGAAAATAAAAAAAGATGATTTGGGAGTTAACTGAGAAAAGAAAACACAAAATTAGTATCTGAACTGTGTGATAAGGAGGAAAGGGGAAGGGAAAAAAATGGCTTCAAGGCTGTGAGCCTAAGTCACTTAAATAAAATCACAAGGGCATGGGAAGGGAGATGATAACTTTAGTTTCAGACAACAGGAATTTGAAATGACACAGAAAAACCCAAATGATTAAAAAAAAATGATATGGATTGGTTAGATATCATGGCAATAGCTGAAGGTCTATTAATAGATGAAGTTTGTAGCCAGCCTCCAAGATGGCTCCTAGTGATGCCCACCTCCTGGCATTTACATCCTTGTGTTTGCCCCGCCCACATCACACCAGGTTTGGTATAGCAAAAGTGATTGTGTGTCATTTCCAAGATTAGGTTATTGAAGACACTGAGCTAGCCATTTTGGTTGCTCTCTGTCTGGGGAAGGCAGCTACCATGCTGTAAGCAGTCATTACTATAGCGAGGCATACATGAGGGGAAACTGAGGCCTCTCGTCAACTGTCATCAAAGAAGTGAAGCCTGTCAACAACCTTGAGACGGAGCTTGAAAGCACATCGTACAGTCCAGTCAAACCTTCAGGTAACTGCAGGCCCATCTGATACCTCAAGTGCAATCTCATGAGAGACATAGAGCCAGAACCAGCCAGTAAGCCACCTCCTGAAACTATGTGAGGTAATACATGTTTGTCGTGTAAGTTGCTAAGTTTGGCTTAATTTGTTACACAGCCAATAGGTAACGAATACAAAGCATATGTGTCAAATTATACAGAGAAAAAATAGTTCAGAATTAAACCTTAGTACATATAAAAAGGGGCAAGAAAAAGAAAAGTATCCATTTGCATTCTATCAGCAATAGCTGAAAGGATAAAAATGTTTCTTCTGTACCTCTGCAAATATTACTTTTCCTGTAGCTCTCAATCACCAAAAATATTACATATGAGCCTGCACATATGGCATTATTTAACCTTTCCTTTTTGTGTCTAAACTCCAAGCATTTAATTTATAAAGTACATGGATGGTAACATTTGGTCTTCTTTCTCAACATGGTCAAATGCTTCCTTAACATTATAAAGTTGTTCAAAGTGTAGGCTGTTCATAATTCAGTTCCCTGAAAAAGTCACAAAGCTGTCTTATAGCTTCATGGTTGTCACTTTCCATTTATGTGTGACTAGCTACTGCTGTAGCTAGTGCAGAAACCCAAAGTCAGTCAAATACTACTTAGTGAACTCCCACGTAAAATATGAAACTTGACTAGTAGCCAAGTAAAAAGTAAAAACTCAATGCAAGCGTTTAACACAGGGAAAGAAAAGTAAAAAATAACAATGACAATGACAACTAATATTTACTGAGCATTTTCGATGTGCCAAATGCATACACATGCATCGTATCATAACACTTCTATAAATACTAACATTACCCCCATTTTATAGATGGGAAAAACTGAAGTTTTTCAGAAGTGGAGTAGCTTGCCCAATATCACACTGCTAGCAAAGTGGAAGCGTTGGGACTAAAATCCAGGCAGTCTGACTCTAAAGCCTAGTTCTTTATCACTACTTGGTATTATTTCCCTCAAATGAATATGAAATGTCCAGAGGAGAAAATGATTGCTACGGGCTGAGTGAGCTAGAAACATCTGAAGAATGATGGAAGTCTTAAATTTGTACATCTTACGAGAAAATAGGGCATCCAAGCTATACAACTCCAGGACAGTCACCTCAAATACATTTTCATTTTCTTAACCTGAGTGACCTAGTAATAGGCAGTTCTCGAGAAGGGAAAGAACACTTCAAATGAAGAGACAATATGTGGAGCCATGACATCAGATGGCTTCCAGACTCCTGTAAGGGCTGCCTAGGTCTACTGGGGTCAGGGTGCCATGTCCTTGTTTCTCGCCCTATGCTGAGCACAGCGACACGCTACAAAGCCGGGAAGGTGAGTAGGGCTCAGGCTGCCCATGCGTTAGAAAAACAAAGCAAAACACTACTCTCGCTTTCATAAGCGTTGCTAAAAAAACAGTAATACGAAGAACATCTCTACATGTTCTATTGAATTGTCCATTGCATTATGTAATGTCTTTTGTATAAGTGCCCACACAATGATTTAAGAAAAAAGAAATCACTCTCCTCTTGACAAAGCTGGTTTGTTTCCTTTCAACAAACAATGAGACTTATATAACCCTTTCTTTCCCACATTTTTGTCTCGCCTTCCAGGAAGTACAAAGATAAATTTCATGCTTAGAGTACCAGTGTTGGCTGAGGTTTCTAGTATATGTATTTTTTCACCTCCTATTTTAATAGGTTTATTGGGCATATATCTTTTATTGTGAGCTATTTTAAATCCTTTTAAAAATGTAAGCAAAACATAAATTATGAATAGAATAAGGCCATCGTCCCTGCCCTCTACATAAAATCTGTTCTCTACCACAATGAATGACTAGAAACCTAAGAGTCGATCCAGAATCCTTCCTTTCCTTTAATCAATAACTGAATTCGGTCGATTTAACCACCTTAAGGAGTATTTGGTGTACTCTTCCTGCTCTATATCACCAGGACACTGCCTTGGTTTAGCCTGGTGTTTTGTAAATGCTTCCATAAGTCATCTCCCTGCCTTCAGTCACAACATCCTCTGTCCATAAATCCTCATTAGTTCATTTCCTCCATACTACCAGAAAGCTTTCTAACATGAAAATGTCCATCTTTCATCTGGTTCAAAATTCCTCAATCTCTGATGTATAGGCTAATACCCAAAGTCATGCATATAACATGTCGGACCATGTACCATCTGGTTGGCTTCTCCATATTTATTTGGCCTTATCTCACCCACTCCCTTCCCCCCATGGTGACGCTCCAGAAACACCTCCTCCCTCAGGGCTGCCATCGCAGTACATAGTACATCATTTACCCAGCTGTTCACACTCCAGACGTTGGAGTTACCCATGACTCTTCTGTCCATCACATCCACATTCAAACGATCAGCAAATCCTATCAGCTCCGCCTTGACAATATAACCAAATGCAACCTCTTCCCATCACCTCAAATGCTACCAACCAGTCTAAGTCACCATCATCTATCACCTGAACCACTGCAACGGCCTCCTTAACTGGTCTCTCTGGCTTCACTTTCATACCTCCTAAAACCTATTCTCTATACAAGAGCCACCAGTCCTTCTTTTAAAATATAAACGAGATCATGTCACCACCCTACACAATACCTTCCACTAGACCCCTATCACACTTAGAACACGATCCAAAATGCCTGTCTTTGCCTAGAAGGCATACCTGCTTTGGCTCTTCTCTTTGCCAAGAATGCCCTTCTCCCAGATAGCCACATAGCTGGGCCCTCATTTCATGGCAATCTGTGCTCCAGTGTTACTTCCTTAGAGGGACGTCCTGACCCCCTATCAGTAGTTCTCCACTGGAAGCCATGTTGACCCTTCAAAGGACATTTGGCAATGCCTGGAGACATTTTTGGTTGTCACAGTAGGGGAAGAAGGGATCTATTGGCATCTAACAGGTAGAAGCTGGGGATTCTGCTAAACACTCTCTACAATGCACGGGACAGCCCCCACTCCCAAAAGAGAATTATCAACAATTATCCAGCCCAAAATGTCAACAGCATCTGCCTTCTCTAAAATATACCTCCATTGGTCTCCCAACCTTTCCTCTGCTTTGTCATTTTCTTCATAACTACCACTACCTGACATTATATATCTTTGCTCATTTGTTTATGGTTTCACTCACTAGGCAGAGGTATGTCCCCCTTACTAGAATATAAGCGCCATGAGGGCAGACTTCTGACTTATTTGCACATGGCTGTATCCCCTGGGCTTAGAAGAACGCCTGGCATATAGCCAGCATTCAGTAAATATTTATTGAAAGAGCATAAATGGATAAACGGTATTTCCAACAAAGCTGAACTATTGGTACCCACCAAACACCCCAGGTTCTCTCAGGGTTTTATGCCACCAGCTATAGAAAATTGTGGGACATTATGAAATTTGAAGTCACTTTGGTTTGTCTGTGGTAGAGTACAGGCGCGTGCTAATTTTTATTTCCATTTCCTACGTGGTAACAGTAAGCTAATATGCCACCAGAAGGTGGAGTCCACGCCTCATGCCCCTCTTATCTCTTGCATTGGCTCTGTATCTCTCACATTTCAATGGCTGATGGCAAAAGTGGTCATCTACTATCCTGCCCAGTGAAAGAGTTCAATGTTTTAGATTAAGGACTTGAGCGAAGAGAAGTTCAATGTTCCTAGAAGCTAATCAGGCCTTTAATGTCCCAGGTAGCTGTATAACCACAGGGCTAAAGCACAGTACGCAACTTTACTCAAAATAAGACAATAATTTGTCATCATATCCAAAGCAATAAAACTGGCATAAATAGGCTTCGATATCCACACCCACATACCTGCTTGTTTAGCTTCAATACAGGCAATATTTATTTCTTCCTTCAAATCCCAGTTTTCGTTGGCTATCGCTTCCCCTACTTTAACAAATCTTCCAACTGCCAGGTTGACGGCTTGTCCTACACGCTGAATTGCTTGCAGAGTTTTATCAGACTTTTTGGTATTATCTTTATGATTAATAAGTGTGGTGATCTAAAAATAAAAGATAAAAGCAACTTGTTGAAATTTTATCTCCATTTAAGATTTTTTTATTTTTTTAAATCTACATCACAAAGGCCAAGGGAATTTCAGCCTGGCATAGCGGACTACTCTCATAGACTAAATCGATAGTTTAACCCAGAGGCAACCAGCAAAGCGTCCCACATCTCTCCTCAGGACACTGGTTCCATAAAAACAGTTCCCCATTTACCCAAGAACAACCACCTGGGGCACACAGCTCCAGAAGCCCTCCAGGTAATTCAACACATCTTAAAGACAGGACAAAAGTGGGGGAGGATGGACAGTTACAGTCCAACAATACACAGAAGGTCAAAGCAGGCCAGGTCTAGCTTTCTCTCCCCTGACTTGAGCTGCTATGAGGGAAGGAGAGACAGCATCTTCTTCCCGTGGCATCCCACTCCGTTGCCTAGCACAAGGGCACAGCTTGTACAAAATGGTATGTGTGCCACACCTGTGTGCTGAATGAACTAGGTCCTGAGCATGTCCATTATAAGTTATGTTTTATATTAATACTTCTCTAAATTTTGTTGTAGCCTCAAAGTAAATGAAATACCAAGAGTTTGAACACTTGATTCCAGGCCCTGAAAATAAAATACAAAAAGTGACAAGTTAAGCTGGTTGAAACAAATATAAATCTCCGAAAATGTCCTACAAAATTAGCACATGAACTTTGCGGTCAAATAGAAATATTTCAAGAATGTTACATGAAAACTATAGATCCCAAATAGTACGTAAACTATAGATCCCAAATAGTACACGTCCATTGAGCATAATTTTGAAATAGCTTATATAAGTATATTAAGAAAGACCAGAATACAGAATTAAGAGAAGAGGAAAGGAATCGCTCTTTGAACAACTATTGGATTTCAGAAAAGTCATGACATATTTTCTCTATGCTTTTCAAAAGTCATTTATTTATATAAAGAACAAAGATCAATCAATGACATATTGCCTGTATTGTTCAATAACCTTTTGCCATCTTTCAGTGAGCTTCATAATACCTCATTCATTGATGGACCTGTCTTTATTTGTGAAAAACTGAACAAGGTGCTGATTTACAACCTCATCTGAATTGAACGTTATACCACACAAGGAGTTTTGAAGAGAGTGAAACAAGTGGAAGTCTGACGGTGCAAGGTCAGGCAAGTATGGTGAGTGTGGCAACACATCCCATCCAAGCTCCAATAATTTTTTTTTTTAAGATTTTTTTATTGGGGAATCGGGGAATGGGAACAGCACTGGGGAATTGGGGGAAGGGGAACAGACAAGTTGCTGTCCTTTTGTTCTTCAGTCTAGTTGTGGAGGACGTTGCTTCAATGGCCCAAGTTGGCACCATCATTGCGCTCTTCCCGGGTGAGGAAGATCAGTCGCCGGCTTCTGGACAGCCGCTCACTACGGCTGCTGGCCGCTCACGCTGGCTGCTGGCTACACACGGTAGCCCATTGCAACCCACTGTAGCAGGGGCTGCAGCCTATGCCGCTGCCGGCTATTCATGGCAGCCCAGCTCCAGGTTGAGCTGTTGTTCAGCATCTTAGCTGTAGAGGGCAGTGTCACTGGCCCTCCTGTGTGGGATCCGAACCGGGGCCCTCTGGCGTCCCAAGCCAGCTCTTAACCAATACACGACACCTTTAAAATCCCACCACACTGAGAGCATAACCTTCCTCTGATGAATGTCTGCTTTTGATGTTGTTTGAGGTGAATCATCACGTCGGGACCAAGACTGTTTGTGCACCACAGTGTTGTAAACAATCCACTTCTCATCACCAGTTATTAGTCACTTCAAAAAAGGATCATTTTCCTCATGTTTAATGAGCATATTGCATATGTTTATATGCACTGTCAAATGAACTTCTTTGAGTTTATGCAGAACCCAAATATCGAGCTTGCTTATGTATCCCAGCTTCTTCAGGTGGATGTGAACACTTGAATGACGGATGTTCAATGTTCCTGCAATCTCTCATGTCGTGTAACGTGGTTTGACTTGATCAATGCCTTTATTTTGTTGTCATCAACCTCGGTGGGTCTCCCTGACCGAGGAGCGTCGTTGAGATCAAAATCATCAGCACGGAATTTCATGAACCATCGTTGACACTGACATTCTTGTAGAGCAATGTCACCGTAAACTTTATGCAACTTTTCACAAGCTTGATGCATGTTCTTCCCTTTATGGAAGTAAAATAGTAAAATATGGCAAAAGTGCACAATTTGGTCTTCAATTTTTAACTTGTAAAATCTCCAAAACTCAACCAAATCTCTCAATTTTTTTTTAAATTGAAGCTAGAACTGTCAGCTGTCAAATGACATAGGAATAACATAGATGCGAATGACTCTAGTACTTCCAAAAATGAACTAGTGCTATGTGTTGCAAACATGCATCATGACTTTTCCAAAGACCCAATACAATGTGCCAGGCACTTTATATGTACGGTATTAATAGTTTAGAATAAGAAAGGCCTGTGTTTGAGTCTTGGCTCAAATGACCTAGGGGCATTTTATTTAATGTCTCTAAATTGCCTCATGTATAATATTGTTTTTCAAATTTTCAATATATCCTAGATGCCAGGTCCTGCGGATGCATCAGTAGACAAGACCAACACTATCCTGCCCTCATTTGGTTAACTGTCTAGTAGAAAAACAATAATTCAATCATACAAAATATATTTGTTGCATACCTATCATATGCCAAGTAAAAATCTAGGCAATGATGAAATGAACAGGAAAGGACCATGCTCTTATGGAGTTTACATTCTAGTGTGGGGGGAGGCACATAATCACATAAATAGGTAAACAAAAAAATTTTAATATAAATGCCATACAAAATATTAAAACAGGATAATGTGATAAAAATGTATCTGTGTAGCTATGTGAAATTAGCTGATCTTCCTTCATGAGAAGATGCTATTTAAACTGAAATTTAAATGATATTAAGTAGCCAGGCTGGCAAACATCATGGGATAAAGCATTCGAGGGAGAAGAAATAATTGTTTGGGGCGGGGGTGCGGGGGGTAGGCAGGCATAAGGAATGAGGTAAGATGTGGTTAAAGAATGGTGGGCAAGACGGCAAGTGTAGAACCAATATCCAACAGGTAGGCATGGACCAGCCACGTAAGGCTATGAATTGGAATAAAGAGTTTGTATTTTCCTCCAAGTGTGATAGGAAGTCACTTAATGGTGATATAATCTCTGTACTGGTTTTTACGTGTGTCCAGGAATTTTGATATTTCTCCTTTCAAGGGGTGGCGCCTCATTTGCCTCCCTTTAAGTACGGGTTGAACTTAGCGACTCACTTCTAATGAACAGAACCAAGTGGAAGCAATGGTGTACTTCTCAGGGTAGGTCATCAAACACATTGTGACTTCCATCTCACACAGCCTCTCTGGGATCAATCGCTGTGGGAGAAAACCGGCTACTGCACTGTGAAGGACACGTTAGCAGTCCTATGGAGAGTTCCAAAAGGTAAGAAACTGAGGCCTCTGGCCAAAAGAGACGGGAGAGCGGAGGCCTCCCTCCTCCTGCCAGTGGTGAAATGAGAGAGCTCGGGAACAGGTTCTCCAGCCTAACTCATGCATTTGGGTTACTATGGCCCCAGCCAACATCTCGATTTCAATCTCGCGAGACCTTCATTTACAACCACCAGTTAAACTACTCCAGAATTCGTGACCCAAAGAAACTGTGAGATGATAAATGTTTACTGTCCTAAGGCACTATATTTGGGGTAACTTGTTATGCATCAGTAGATAACTAATACATATTTGGTTCCTGGAACTGGGGCAATGCTGTAACAAAACCTAAAATATGGGAGTGGCTTTGAAATTGAGCAGTGGAAGCGGAACGAACTTTGAGGCATTAGCAAAAGATAGATGAGCGCTGAAGAAACTTTGTAGAAGCGTGATGACCATTGGGGAGGCTATGTGTGAAGACTGAAAGAAAAGTGAGAAAAGTTTTTTTGGAAACTGGAAAAAAAGGGATCCTTGTTATGTGTTGGCAGGAAGTCATTCTCAGTAATGTGGAAAAGAGAAAATACATCTAATGAAACGGGTGATCTAGCAAAGAAGATTTCAAGGCAGATTTTAAAGGTGCCACCTGGTTTCTTCTTGCTTATAGTAAAATGGAAAGGGACGGGCAGAAGCTAAACAAAACACTATTAAATAAAAAGAAGCCAGGACTGACTAGATTTGAACATCCTTAGCTTCTCCAGAGGGCAAGTGATGCTCAAGTTAACATGGCTTCCAGGCAAAAATAAAATCCAGGGAACTGTCAGAAAAGCAAGGTCTAAAGATGAAGCTAATAGTATGATTATAAGATTTTATGTTAAGATCTCAGAAAGATTCAAACTGGTGTTCCACAGATCCATTCTGTTAAACAGTTCTCCTAAGAAGCTTAAAGGTTATCTCCCAAGAATCCCAGCAGCAGCCCAAGTTAGAGAAAGGCTTATCATAGAGACTTGTGGGTATGGTTTGTCTAATGGAGTGAGCCCAATCAGATTCACAAGAGACCCATAAAAATGTTAAGATAATTATATTGGCAGAAACACCACCAGCTTGGACTAAAAGCGATAGATAAGTATAAAGTGAAAAGATGCTTTTGAATCCCCCAAACTTCCAAAGTCAGGGAGCAGGCTGAGCAACTATGAAGCTGCAAACATAGGCTACCTATCATGAAAAAGGATGACTCATAGGGCAGTACTAAAAGCCATGAAGAATTACTCCCAGTCCTTGAGTCTTAATCAAGAAACTGCTAACCTGTATCTGGGTAGATTTCAGAATGCTATAAACTAGTGGCTCCTCTTTTCCCCAGTTTCAAACAGAAGTATATAGCATACTTTATTTTTGAACAGAAGTATGTAGGTTATCCTATGCCTCTATCTTCATGGGTTTGGGGAGGGGGTTCTTTTTTTTTCTCTTTTAACAAACTGTCTGCAGTGGTTATCCTAAGCCTGTCCTACCACTGTTAAGTTGGGTGTTTGGAAAGCAGATAACTTGTCTCTTTAGTTCACAGGACTTCAAACCATGAAGAACTATACTTAAGAAACTACCACATACAAGAAGCCTCATCTGAATCATTTTTAGATGCCAACATCTTGGATTTCCAGCTAATGTCATAAAGGGATGAGAGTTTGGAGAGGGTTGGAGTGGGGGTTGTTTGCAGATGAGAAAAATGAATGCAAACAATTTGTGGTCAGAGGGTGGAGTGTGGTGGTTTTAAAATATTTTCACAAATTCTTTGCTATTTCTCCCATCGACAGGTGGAGACTTATTCCCCTCTCCTTGAGTATGGGCTGAACTTATAACTAATAGAGTAAAGCAGAAGTGATGGTATGCTACTCTTGAGGGCAGCTCATAAAGACACTCCATCTTTCACTGTCTGAGATTATTCACTCTAGGGGAAGCCAGTTGCCACATCGTGAAGACAACTGACCAGCCTGATGCAGAGGCTGACATGACTAAGAACTGAGGCCTCTGTGCAGCAGTCAGCATGGATCTGAGGCCTCCTGCCAGCGGACACCTGAGTGGTCTAGAACCACCCAGGTGAGCCACTCCCAAATTCCTGACACACAGAAACCAAGATAATACATGTTTGTTGTTTCAAACCACAATTTGGGGGATAATTTATTTTCAGCAGTAAATAACTAATACAATCCCAAGTGTATATTTTTAAAAAGAGCACTCTCTTCTGGAGGAAAAGAAAATTGCTAAATTGGCAAAAGTAGAAGCAGGGAGACCAGTTAGGAAGCTGTTGCATAGTCCAGGTATTAGATGATGTTGGCTTGAAACAAGGTGGCAATAGTCAAGATGGAGGAAAATGGACAAATTGAGGAATGTCTTAAATACATATGACCTGCTTAATGAATTAGGTTGGTGTTGTCAAAGATAACCTCTAAATTTGTGGCAAGAGAAATGGGGTGCATTGACATAACATTAACATCTCTATGTGGCAGGCACAAAAAAGTGTTTTGCATCAATAACCTAATTTACTCCTCACAATCTTAGGACACAGGCACTACTTTTCCTCCGTTTTACAGATAAGGAAATTGATATTCAAAGGTGCCTGTTTAAGGTCACATAGCTATTAAGTGGTGAAGCCAAGATTCAGAGTCAGATAATTTGACTCTGAGGCCATACTTTTTTTTTCCAGCTTTACTAAGAGATATAACTGACATATTGGGTTGTCAGAAAAGTCATGACGTATTTCGTCTATGTTTTTCAAAGGTCATTTATTTATATAAAGAACAGAGATCAATCAATGATATATTGCTCATTTTGTTTGATAACATTTTGCAATCTTTCAGTGAGCTTCATAATTCCTCGTTCACAGAAGGACCTGTCTTAATTTGTGAAAAACTGAACAAGGTGCTGATTTACAGCCTCATCTGAATTGAATGTTATACCACGCAAAGCATTTTGAAGAGAGCGAAACAAGTGCAAGTCTGACGATGCAAGGTCAGGCGAGTATGGTGGGTGTGGCAACACATCCCATCCAAGCTCCAATAATTTTTGACAGGTGATCAAACTTGTGTGTGGTCTCGCGTTGTCGCAATGGAATGCAACTCCTTTACAATTAACAAGCTCTGGACGTTTCTGGATGATGGATTCATTCAAACTGTCCAATTGCTGACAGTACACATTCAAATTGATTGTTTGGTTCCTTAATAGGAGCTCAAAAAACACGACACCTTTAAAATCCCACCACACTGAGAGCATAACCTTCCTCTGATGAATGTCTGCTTTCGATGTCGTTTGAGGTGAATCATCACTTCAGGACCAAGACCCTTTGCATACCACATTGTTGTCAACAATCCAATTCTCATCACCAGTTATCAGTCGTTTCAAGAAAGGAGCATTTTCCTCACGTTTATTGAGCATATTGCAGATGTTTATACGCGCCGTCAAATGAACTTCTTGGAGTTCATGCGGAACCCAAATATCGAGCTTGCTTATGTATCCCAGCTTCTTCAGGTGGACATGAATGCTTGAATGATGGATGTTCAATGTTCCTGCAATCTCTCGTGTCATGTAACGTGGGTTTGACTCAATCAATGCCTTTATTTTGTCGTCATCAACCTCAGTGGGTCTCCCTGACCGAGGAGCAATGTTGAGATCAAAATCACCAGCACAGAATTTCATGAACCATCGTTGACACTGACATTCTTGTAGAGCAATGTCACCATAAACTTTATGCAACTTTTCACAAGCTTGACGTGCGTTCTTCCCTTTATGGAAGTAAAACAGTAAAATATGGCAAAAATGCAGTTTGGTCTTGCATATTCAACTTGTTGTAAAATCTCCAAAACTCAACCAAATCGCTCAGTGTTTTTTTAAAATGAAGCTAGAACTGTCAGCTGTCAAATGACATAGCAAGAACATAGGTGCGAATGACTCTAGTACTTCCAAAAATGAACTAGTGCCGTGTGTTGCAAACATGCGTCATGACTTTTACGACAACCCAACGTAACATTATGGAAGTTTGTGTATGTGACGATGTGGTACATGTATATACTGCAAATGCTTCCAAAATATATTGCAAATATTACCACAGTACGGTTAGTTAACACCTCCATCACCTGACATATTTTTTTTTCTTTTGGATCTACTCTCTTAGCCACTTTCAAGTATATAATACAGTACTGTTAACTATAGTCACTATGCTGTACATTAGAACCCCAGAACTTATTCATCTTATAACTGGAAATGTATACCCTTTGACCAACATCTCCACATTTTCCCTACCACCCAGCCCCTGGCAACCACCATTCTACACTCTTTTTTGTGAGCTTGGCTTTTTTGGTTTCCACATATAAGTGAGATCAAACGGTGTTTGCCTTTTCTGTCTGACATGTCACTGAGCATACTGCCCTCAAGGTCCACCCACGTTGTCGCAAATGGCAGGATTTCTTACTTTCTCATGGCTAATATTCCATTGTATATTTATGCCACATTTTCTTTATCCATTCATCCAGAGAGGGACATTTAAGTTGTTCCCATACCTTGGCTATTGTGACTAATGCTGCAATGAACACAGGAGTGCAGATATCTCTTCAAAATCCTGATTTCATTTCTTTTGAATATATACCCAGAAGTGGGGTTACCAGATCATATTGTAGCTCTTTTTTTTTTTTCTTCAGGAACCTCCATACTGTTTTTCATAGTTGGCTGTACCAATTTACATTCCTACCGTAAGTGCACAAGGGAAAAACGTCCCTTTTTTCCACATCCTGGCCAACACACATCTTTTGATAATAGCCTATCCTAACAGGTGTGAAATGATATCTTATTGTGGTTTTAATTTGCATTTCCCTGATGATTAGTGATGTTGAACATCTTTTCATGTATCTGTTGGCCATAATGTATGTCTTCTTTAAAACGTGTATTTAGTGCCTCTGCCCATTTTTAAATCATATTATTTGGGGTTTTTTTCTATTGAGTAGTATTAGGAGTTCTTTACATATTTTGGATATTAACCCATTAGACACTTGGTTTGCAAATATTTTCTTGTATTTTGTAGGTTGTCTTTTCATTCTGCTGATTGTTTGTCTTGCTGTGCAGAAGCTTTATAGTTTGATGTTGTCCCATTTGTTCATTTTTGCTTTTGTTACTTGTGCTTTTGATGTCAAATCAAAACATCATTGCTAAGATCAATGTCAAGGAGATTTTTTCCTGTTTCTTCTAGGAACTTTAGTTTCGGGTATTACATTTAATCCATTTCAAGTTAAATATTGTGAGTGGTGTAAGACAGAGACCCAGTTTCATTTTTTTTGCATGTGATTATCCAGTTTTCCTAACACCATTTATTGAAGAAACTGTCCTTTCCTGAGTGAGTATCTGTGGCTCCCTTGCTAAAATTAGTTGATCATATATGTGTGGGTTTATTTCTGAGCTCTCAATTCTGTTCCATTGGATTATGTGCCTGTCTTTATGCCAGTACAATACTGTTTTAATTACTGTAGCTTTGTAATATAGTTAGAAATCAGGAACTGTGATGCCTCCAGCTTTGTTCTTCTTTCTCAGAATTTCTCTGGATAGTTGTCGTCCTCTGTGATTTGATACAAATTTTAGGATTGTTTTTCTATTTCTGTGAAAAATGCCTTTGGAATTTTGATGGAGATTGCATTGAATCTCTAGATAGCTTTGTGTAGCATGCACATTTCAATCGTATTAATTTTTCTGATCCATGAACATGAAATATGTTTTCATTTATTTGGATCTTCTTCAATTTATTTTATCAAAGTCCTAGAGTTTTCGGTGTACAAAACTTACACCTCCTTGGTTAAATTTATTCTTAAGTATTTTATTATTTTTGATGCTATTGTAAATTTTTTTAAATTTCTTTTACAGTTATTTTGTTAGCATAAACACAATTTCTGCATATTGATTATTTTTTATGCTATTGTAAATTTCTTATTTTATTTATTTTACAGTTATTTTGTTAGCATAAACACAATTTCTGCATATTGATTTTTTAAAATTAAATGTATTGAGGCAACATTGGGTTAATAACATTATGAGGTCTGACAACTAAGTTTGTGATTTTGTTGCAATGATGTTGCTAACCTTTTTTGATATCAGAGGGATTATTCATTATGAATTCATACCAACTGGACAAACAGTTAACCAAGTTTACTATTTGGAAATACTAAAAAGGCTATGTGAAAAAGTTAGACGAAAATGACCTGAACTTTTCGCCAACAATTCATGGCTCTTGCATCACGGCAATGCACCAGCTCACACAGCACTGTCTGTGAGGGAGTTTTTAGCCAGTAAACAAATAACTGTATTGGAACACCCTCCCTACTCACCTGATCTGGCCCCCATTGACTTTCTTTTTTTTTAAGATTTTATTGGGAATTGGGGGAGGGGAACAGCGCTGGGGAATTGGGGGAAGGGGAACAGACAAGCTGCTGTCCTTTTGTTCTTCAGTCTAGTTGTGGAGGACGTTGCTTCACTGGCCCATGTTGGTATTATCATTGCGCTCTTCCCAGGTGAAGCAGATGGGTCACCGGCCTCTGGACGGCCACTCATGGCGGCTCTTGGCAGCTCACACCAGCTGCCAGCCGCTCACACCGGCTGCCAGCCACTCACAGTAGCTTATGGCAGCCCACTGCAGCATGGGCTGCAGCCTACGCCGTCGCCAGCAACTCACAGCAGCTCAGCTCCAGGTCGAGCTGTTATTCACCATCTTAGCTGTAGAGGGTAGCGTCACTGTCCCCATGTGGGATCCGAACCTGGCCCTGCTGCTCAGAGCTGGCGTCCCAAGCCAGCTCTTAACCAACGCGCCACTCGGCCGGCCCCCAATGACTTCTTTCTTTACCCGAAGATAAAGGAAATATTGAAAGGAAGACATTTGGATGACATTAAGGACATCAAGGGTAATATGACCATAGTTCTGATGGCCATTCCAGAAAAAGAGTTCCAAAATTGGTTTGAAGGGTGGACTAGGCGCTGGCATCAGTAAATAGCTTCCCAAGGGGAGTATTTCGAAGGTGACTATAGTGATATTCAGCAATGAGGTATGTAGCACTTTTGCTAGGATGAGTTTGCAAATTTAACTGTCCGACCTCATATGTAAATTTCAGGCATACAACTTTATAATTTGATATCTGTACACTCTATTGCATGCTCACCACCAAAAGTCATTTCGTTCCGTTGTCATAGTAGCCAAGAAGAATCTTCAAGCAGGCGATGACATGCTATTATACCTTTATTTTTTAAAATTTATTTTTAATTATAGTTGATTGCAGGCTGATTTTTTTTAATCCTTAAATTTTACTGAATTTGTTTATTAGTTCTACCAGTTTTTTGGTGGCGTCTTTAGGATTATATATATATATATATATATATATATATATATATAAATAAGGTCATGTCACCTGCAAATAGAGACAATTTTACTTCTTCCTTTCCAGCTTGGATACCTTTTATTCCTTTTTATTGCCTGATCACTCTGGCTAAGACTGCCAGTACTATGTTGAATAGGTGTAGTGAGAATGGGCACCCTTGTCTTGTTCCTCATCTTAGAGGAAAATCTTTCAACATTTCACCATTGAGGATGAGGTTAGCTATGAGCTTATAAAAAATGGCCTTTATAATGCTGAGGTATGTTCCTGCTATATCCAATTTGTTGGGAGTTTTCATCATGAAAAGATGTTGAGTTTTGTCAAATGCTCTTTCTGCATCTATTGTGATCATATGATTTTGTTTCTTTCAATCTATTAATGTGATGTATCACATTTCTTGATTTGCATCTATTGAACCATCCTTGCACCCCAGGGTGAATCCCACTTGACCATGGTGTGTGATCCTTTTAAGGTGCTACTGAATTTGGTTTGCTAGTATTTTGTTGATAATTTCTGCCTCTATTCATCAGGGATATTTGCCTATAGTTCTCTTTCCTTGTAGTGTTCTTATTGGTTTTGGTATCAGGGTAATGCTGTCAAAGGCCATACTTTTAAATGCTACCCATAATGCCTCACAAAACCCCAATGGAACAGGTATTACTATCATCACCACTTCACAAATGAGGAAATCGGACATTATGGAGATTAGGAGAATTAGGATTTAAATCCAGATATTTTGACTCCTGGATCTAGCCTCTTAAACACTTAGCATTATGGCCTTCTCTACCTTATGATGTTGATATAAGGATTAAATGAAATGATCCAAGTAGTATTGTGTTTAACACAGTACCCAGTTTATGCTAAGCATTCAAAGGTGTATTATAATTAGCTCTCTTATTTAATCCTTAGGTATTATTCAAGATACAAAAACTGACTAAGGAGCCAAAATCATACAATGGAGAAAATAAAGCTTCTTCAATAAATGGTGCTGAGAAAATTGGAAAGCCACGTGCAAAAGTGTGAAACTAGATCATCTGTCACCATGTACCAAAGTTAACACAAAATGGATCAAAGACTTAGATATAAGACCTGGAACAATAAACTGCATAGAAGAAAGCATAGGTACTAAATTTATGGACCTTGGTTCAAAGAGGATTTTATGAATTTAACCTCAAAGGCAAGGGAAGTAAAAGTTAAAATAAATGAATGGAACTACGTATCAAATGAAAAAGCTTCTGCACAGCAAAACAAACCATCAACAAAACAAAGAGGCAACCAAACGAATGGGAGGAGGTATTTGCAAACAATGCCTCCAATAAGGGGCTAATATTGAAATATATAAAGAACTTGTACAACTCAACAACAAAAAACCAAACAATCCAATTTAAAAATGGGCAGAGGACCTAAACAGACACTTCTCCCAAGAAGACATACAAATGGCCAACAGATATATGAAAAAATGCTCACCTTCACTAGCTATTAGGAAAATGCACATCAAAACCACAATGAGATATCACCTCACACCTGTTAGAATGGCTATCATGAACAAGACAAATAATAGCAAGTGTTGGAGAGGCTGCGGAGAAGGAACCCTCGTGCACTATTGGCGGGAATGTAAATTGGCACAGCCACTATGGAAAACAGTATGGAGGTTCCTCAAAATATTAAGAATAGAATTACCATACAACCCAGCAGGCCCTCTTCTGGGTATCTACCCCAAAAATCTTCAAACATTTATCTGTAAAGATATATGTAACCCTATGTTCACTGCAGAATGTTTACGGTGGCCAAAACATGGAAACAACCAAAGTGGCCTTGGATAGATGATTGGATAAAGAAGATGTGGTACATATACACAATGGAATACTACTGGCCATAAGATAAGATGAAATACTGCCATTTGTGACAACATGGATTGATCTTGAAATTATTATGCTAAGCAAAATATGTCAAGACAGGAAAAGTCAAGAACCAAATGACTTCACTCATATGTGGGATATAAAACTGAAAGCAACAAAAGAACAAGATAAAGAAACAAAAACTCACAGACATAGATAACAGTTTAGTGGTTACCAGAGGTAAAAAGGGAGGGGAGGTGGCAGAGGAGGGAAAAAGGGGTCAAATATATGGCGATGGAAGAAGAACTGACTCTGGGTGGCGAGCACACAAGGCAATATATAGATGATGTGTTATAGAATTGTACACTTGAAACCTATATAACTTTACTAACCAATGTCACCCCAATAAATTTAATTTAAAAATGAATAAAAAAAGAAAATTGGCGCTGAGTGAAATTATGTACTGGCTCATACAGCTAAGAAGCAGCCTAGTTTAGAATGTGAACACAGGTTTATCTGACACCAAAGCCCACCCGGTACTCTTTCCTTTAGTGGATGTTTTCAATTTTCCTGATTTTTTATTTTTGGAGGGTTGCAGAACACTTCCTTCAAAATATGGTAGCTAAAAGTCATTAGGCTATCATGTCAAAGAAGAGTTGCTGTGACTCTTTGAGGATGACTGTGGGTCATGGTGCTGGGAAACAGCAAAACAAATACGAATCCTATAGCACCAGTTTAGTTTTCCTCCGCACCTGCTAAGCCCTAGGGAACTAACTCCTAGTACCACCTGGAGAACAGAGGGCTTGACAACCACTGATTATTCTAAAGGACCACCTTGGGAGAGACTCCAGAGAGAAAAGGAGCTTCAGTTGTGTTTATTAAATCCCTGATTCAGGGCCGGCCGAGTGGCTCAGTTGGTTAAGAGCTCGCTCAAGGGTTTGAGCTCTGAGCAACATCAGTTCGATGCCCGGCCCAACCTGAGCTGCTGCTGAGCTGCCAACAGGTGGCAGGATGACTTAGCTAAAAAAAAAAAAAAATCCTTGATTCACATAAAGCTTTAAATTTTCAATCATAAAGAAAAGATTCTACAATTAGGCTAAAATGCCAACTATTGTTCAGTTCTGAAACACATTTTGCTTTCACTACAAGCATCCTCCCCAGTGCATAATTAGGTGTGGCTGTCTTTCTTACTCCAAGCAGTCGAGAAAATGTTCAGTCCAAATATAGCATGCCCTTACAATTGACAGAGGAGCTAAGTCAATTTATAAAATTTCTTACTAAAACTATGTTCAAACTTTTAAAACATGTACAATTTTAAAAATTATACATGTTTAAAAAAAAGATGGGAAAATTAGGAAAGCCTAAAGAAATGAAAATTACCCATAATCCCACTAGTCTGTGAGTATTTGAGCGCAATTTTTTCAGTCTTGTTTTATACATATACATACTTAACCACACAGCTTTACGAAATTAAGATCAAACCTCAATTTCTTCATTGTGCTAAAAATAAGACTAGTTAACATTTAAGGTCAACAGTAGTGGGCACCATTTTATGTGCTTAACATGTGTTAATTCATTTAATGGTAGATACTATTATTACCCTCATTTACAGATGAAGAACCTAAAATATGGAGAAGTCAAGGATTTGCCCAAGGTCACAAAGCCAGTAAGTTGCCTACACGCTTAATCACTATGTTTTCCCTTTCCTCCCAGGATTGTATTGAGGATCAAGGGAAAGAGAGCTTGAAAGCGTCTCGTTAATTATAATGTGTCCAATAATATTCTAGCTATTTTTCTACAAAATAGGAGGCTTATTATATTGGGAGTCAGAACCTGGAGTTGCCCTGCACTAGAGTCTAGAGCAGCAGTTCTCAACCTGTGGGTCGCGACCCCTTTGGGGGTCGAATGACCCTTTCACAGAGGTCGC
>NW_017731374.1:2712551-2720816 GCF_001890085.2 Hipposideros armiger
TTAGATAACTAACTGTCCCAGATCCATTTTTTAAAAAGTTCTTCCTTTCCCCACTGACCAGCAGTGCCAATTCTGTGATTGATCAAGTTTCCATATATATGTGGATCTGTGTCTAGACTCTCCATTCTGCTTCATTAGTGTATTTGCCCATCTCTATTCTTATACCCACATTGTCTTCATTACTATAGCTTTATAATAAGTTTTGAAACCTGGCAGAGTAAGTCTATTCACTTTGTTTCTCTTCTGACTATTCTTGGCTCTGGGTCTTTCATATAAATTTTAGAATTACCTTCATCAAATTCTACTTTCAAAAATCCTGTTTTCATTAGAATACGTTAAATTTATAGATCAATAGGGAAAATGGATGTGCCTATATCAATTCCTCTAACCATGAATACAGTACTTCTCTCTCATTTATTTAGACCTACTTTGGCTTTTCATAAAATTTTTAAATGTCCTTCACAACGTTTGGCATCTCTTTTATTATACATGTATTCCTAGGAACCTCATTTTTATTCTAACTGGTATTTTCTTACAACTCATTTTTCTGCTTGTTATTAATGTAGAGAAATGCAGTTGTTTTGAGTATCCTACATTCAATGAACTTACTAAACCTCCAAATTTTCATAGTTTATGTGCAAATTCTTGCATTTTCTATGTAGATAATTATATCACAATAAGTATCTTCATTTCTCCTTTCCTATCTTTCCACCTTTCACTTCTGTCTTGTTGCACTGGTTAGAATTTCCAGTACAGTGTGGAATAGAAACTGTGACAGCAGGCATCCTTGTTTCTGGTTTTAAAGGAAATGTTTTAAATGTGACTTGTTGCCATGACCTTAACTGTAGGTTTTCTGTAGATACATTGTATCAGGTTAAGGAAGCTTTCTTCTATGACTAGTCTGCTCACTGCTATTTATCATGATTAGAAGTGGAATTTAATTGAACGATTTTTCTGCACCTATTTGTAAGAAAATACAGGTTTGGAATGTAGAAAATTATATACATGTGTCTAATATTGACTCAACCTGCATTCCTAGAATAAAGCCAGTAACCCATAACTTTTTACTTGGAGAGTCAGAAGAGGTTAGATGGTATCAGAGTAGAGACTACCGGATTAAAACTCACCAAACTGTCTGTACAGTGCTAGTCCCACAGGTTCACCTCAAGGCCATCTCCTCTATGGCATCATTCCTGACTCCTCCAGGCCTTCTAAGAGCTTTTAGAGCATTTACTATTGATGGTGTTCATTTGACACTTGGCATGTGCTATTCTACCCATGTCCTGTCTCTCAACTAGAATACAAGTCCCTCCAAGAGCAGCAACTAGCAAGCACACAACAACAGCTTTCTTAACATGCTTTAAATATTCTTGTGGATAAGATGGTGACGCATGAGCTGGATAATCATGCACCATCCTTAGAAAAGGAGACTCCTGGACATGCGTTTCTAGAAAGCTGCAGTTTGAATTCACTAACATTTGCTGAAACTTAAAAAGCATTTTTAATTGTACTCCACACTTTCCTGCTTTGTTAACAGTATTCTGGCCGTGCTATATTTTTTTTACTTTAAACATGATTTAACGTCTTGTTGAGGACAGTCAATCATTAGGAAAATCAGTTAAGGTGCTGTGCTAAAGATATTGTTGTGGGTACATAACGGGTGGGATGCAGAAGCTCAGCTATGGCCCTGAAAGAGTCATTAACAGGGAAGGAAAAAAAACCTGGCATTTCCCCGCCACCCCCCTTTGGCATTGACCTCTGGTTACGCAGCAGCGATTCACACATTCCTCCTCCGAGCTCCTACTCGCCTCCCACTTTTACCCCAGAATTACACAACACAGAGCTGTAGGACTGATACATTTTTAGCAGTGATACTGTGAAAAGATACCATTTCTCCGGATTCCAACAACCTTCCAGCTTCTTTTTCCATGTGGACTCTCTTTGTACCTACGACTAGCTGACCTCACCGCTGCTTCGAATCTCTAGAAAGGACACAACATATGGTGCAGCTAAGAGCATATACTCTAGAGCCAGGCTGTGCCTGCCTCCAAATCCCACTTTGACATTTATTGTTGAAAGTCCCATGACAAGTTATTTAACTTCAGTGCTCCTCGGTATTCTCATCTACGTAATGAGAATAAACATCTACCTACTTCATAGGATTGTTACAAGAATTAAATGAGTTAATATTTATAAAGTGCTCAGAACATGGCCTGGGGTGCAATGTTAAAGAAATGAATACCACGCTCTTATCTTTGTGTCTCTTAAAACTACTCCAGTATTTTTGGTTGTGGTTGTATTGGTAATGAAGGTGGTATTCTTTTTGGGGAATGGGGCAGTGCAGACATTACTAACTGATCCTGGCTTCTATGAGACAGCGAAGGCAAGGGGGAGGGGGCTAGTCAGATGTTTTCATTCACTATTGGGTTAGCCAGTCTAAAATGAGCACATGTGAAGAACATGGAGCTGTTTATTTAATTGAGCATAGCAGGAATCTGGGGACGTGCGTGACTACTGTTTTCAAATATTTGCAGGGCTGGGATGGAGAAGAGATAGCATTCAAAATTGTTTGGACCAGCTCCGGGATCCCTTACCACCGAACATGTTTAAGCAAGGGATGGGTGGCCAGGTGTCAAGGATGCTGTAAAAAAGAATTTTTAAATTTAGAATCAGATTCCCTTTAAGATTCCTTCTACCTCTACAATCTTGGCAAAGCGTGAGTCACGAAGACGTTGCCATCTAGCTGAGTCACACATCGCCAACGCTCCTCAAGGCACAGGATCCTTCCCTCCCGACAGTGCTTGGCACAGACAGGGCAGCAGATCTAGGTGAGGAATTCTAGCCCTCGGGCTGCGCAGAAGGCGGCTCGCCTTAACAAAAACTTCTCTAACGCTACGCGCGTCAATTAGCTGATGCAGACTTCTGGTATGACTAACAAATACAATAAAGCATGTATCCCAAAGGAGATTTGGCAAGAAGGTGTGCATCCGGATGAACTCTCGGGCAGTCCCTTCACTTCACTCTTCCGAGGCGGGACAAAAGCCGACAGAAGTGAGCGGGCAGGTGACGGGGACGAGGCAGCGTGGCCCGGGGTGAACGCGAGGCTGGCGAGCCGACACACACGCAGGGGAACGGCACAAAGGCCGCCGGCAGAGCACGCTGGACTCGCGGCCGGGAGGAATGCCCCAGTCAGAGTGGCCAGCAGTCCGGGCTGGGGCTGCAAACGTGCGCCCGCCGTGGGTTACAGGAGGGCAGCGGGGGCCCCGCGGGGATCCTGTCTGCCTCTGCGGAGCTAGGCTTTGGCCGCCCACCAGCGGCGGGGGCCTCGCGGGGCTGGGCCCGCGGGAACCGCAGCCCCAAGGCGGGTCCTATGGGGCAGGCCAGGCAGCGCACCTGCCGGNATTCATAACAGTAGCAAAATTACAGTTATAGAGTAGCAACGAAAATAATTTTATGGTTGGGGGTCACCACAACATGAGGAACTGTATTAAGGGGTCGCCACATTAGGAAGGTTGAGAACCGCTGGTCTAGAGAATGCCTGAAAGAACCGGTAAAGAGAGCAGAGAAGGCACCCCACGGGGAAGAAAGAGAATCTGATACACTGAAGAACTCTTATTGTGGAATAAAAGAACTAGGGCTTACTTGATACCTTCTAACAAAGGGTGTCAAGAAGTACCAAACACTAACAAAGTATATCCTTGCAGTTAAGAGCATGATCCCTGGTGTCACTTTGCCTGGGTTTCAGTTCTGTCTCTGCCATGTGGCAAGTTATCTAACGTTTCTGTGACTCAGTGTTTCTCACCTGTAAAAACAATAATAATAGTACCCATCTCATCAGGTCATTGTGGGGAATAAATTAGTGAATGTAGGTAAAGTACTTAGAATAGTGTCTGGTCTATAGTGAACACTACACAATTGTTAGATATTACACTGTTAACACTTCGAGAATCTCATGTTAGTGATGTTATTCTTATTTTCTAGAGTAACTGACAGCAATCTCTTGATTGAAATGGGTTTTCTTAGTTTAACTACTTACTTTGTGGGGAAGCAAGAAAGTAAGTGAAGACCACCAGGAAGAAAAAAGAAAATGGTGGCAGCCCAGATAAAAGAATAAAGAAAGCCTTGGGCCAGCCTAGTGGCTCAGTTGGTTAAGTGCTCACTCAAGAGTGTGAGCTCTGAGCAACAGGGTCGCCGGTTCGATTCCCGGCCTGAGCTGAGCTGCCAAGAGCTGCCAAGAGGTGGCAGGATGGCTCAGCAAAAAAAAAAAAAAAAAAAAAAAAAAAAAAAAGAAAAAGAAAGAAAGCCTGAACTCCCTGGGATCTGAAGACTAAGGGAGACAGCCCAGGACAGAGAAGTTCTTCATCTCTGGGCTTAACTCGTGTGGAAGAAAAGGGGGCACATACTAAACCTAAGGAGCTCAGGAGATCCTCCAAAGACTGAAAGTAACCACACAGGATGGTGTGAATGTAAAAATTCCTAACCAAAATCGGGTCATGGTGGATAGTCACGTCTAGACCTGTAGCTTCCTTAACAAAGGTCAATCTTTACCTTTGAAATTGTCTTTGTGCATCTAAGATAACAGACCTTTGAAAGGTCAGAAAAATCTTTTCCAGGCCCCTCAAAGGCAACCGCCAGCACCAGAGCAGGAGACCACATTGTTATTTTGTTGCCCACATACCACCTCTATCTGTTGTAAAGGTTAACTATCCTGTACCCACCAACATAAAAGGAGTACGTGTCTCTACGTTTTGCTTTTTATCCAATCTCAGAGATTTCCTTGCTGTGCTTTCTCCACCTCCCTAACCTACCTACCATCAGTGGATTTCCTCCTTAGGTCTCCTCCTTTTGATTCTAATGTATAAAATAAGCTGCAAAATTTGCCATTCTCCAGAGCATTTTCTCAATCCGTTGAGATTTTTCTTCCCGGCAATTGTCATCAGTTTTGCTCAAATAAACTCCTATAAGACTTTTTCTTAGGCTGGGCGTTCGTTTGTTGACACTCATCATCAGTAAATTCTTAAAATTATCAGATCTAAAAATCAGCTAATCAGCTACAGAAACCAATATGGAAGAAAACACCAAATCACGGGAGGTGCTTCATGGGGCAGGAAAAAAGGGCAGTTTCATTTACTGCATACACCATTTTATTGTTTGAATTTTGTGTGTTTTATCTTTGCAATTAAAAACACATACATTCACATACACAACTCGGCAAAGAGGGACCCAGGTGTGCTCTGTTCATCTCCAGCTTAGTGAGACAGGATCCTGAAAAGCTGCCAGGACAGTGCAGAGAAATGGGAAGACGAGGTGAGCTGTCTTAGAAATAAATGTAAAGGGTCTGTACAATGGCAAATGAAGTAAATCTGTCGTAGGCAGGAAGACCAGTGGGTGGTGGAATAACATTCCACATTAGGGTGGAGTTGTGTGGCAAATCTCCCTCTTCCCTTCCTTGGATAAAAACAGTGTAAGACTGCGAGTGGGAGTTTTGACAGGAAGAATAAAGTGATTATTAAAGAAGGTGGGGGAGTTGTTCTGCAGAAAATATGTTTGGGACTTAATCCAGGGCTTTTTAAAAACCTGTGAATTTGAAAATAAATATATAGCGGATGAGTGTATATAACAGTTTATATACACTGTACAGTTTAAAGAAATGACAGGAAGACATATGCACCCGCCACCAAGGTTAAGAGAACACTGCCAGTATCTCTGGCAACCCATGCGCCCTGTGGGCCCCTCCCTTTCTACATCACCCCCTCTTTCTCCCCAGAAGAAACCAGGGCCCCGACTTTGTGCTCATCATTCCCTTATTATAACTACTGCACATGCTATATCCCTAAATGATAGATGGTTTTGTTTTGCCTGGTTTTGAACCTTTAATTTCTTTTTCGCTCAACGTTATGTTTTTGAGATTCATCCATACTGATAATTACATTTAGGGTTCATTCACTTCACTGCTGTATGGTATCTCATTGTATGAACATAGTACAATTTATCGAAACATCCTACTGTTAAAAGATATTTGGGTAGTTCCCAGTTTGGGGCCATTAGAAGTAAAACAACTATTAAAATTCCAATCCATGTCTCTAACACACACGCGGGAGTTTCTCTAGGATTTGGGAGTGGCAGGCTGGGCCACAGGTACTACCCACCTTCAATTTTAACAGACTACATCCATCCAACTGTTTTCCAAAATGGTTGTGCGACTGACATTTCCATCAGCTCCACATTCCTCACTAACACTTGTTTTCACTGTGCTTTTGACTTTCACTTCACTGATTTCTAATGAAGTTGAACATCTTTTCATGTATCACTTAGACATCTGTTTCCTCCCCTACGAGATGCCTATTTTACCAATTTTTAGTGGGTCATCTTAGTTTTGATTCATCAGAGTCCTTTATTTATTCTGGGTACTACCAATCATTTGTTGGTTATTTGTGCTGTAATTACATTATCCCACTTTATGACATATCCTTTCAAATTTGTCAGTCTTTGCTTGGAGAGTTTGTACTTTGGGCATACTAAGGAACCCTTTCTCACCATCAGATGCTGAAGATATTGTCCTATTTTTTTTACCCCTAATAGTGTTATAAATTTTCTGTTCGACATTGACATTCTTAATCCACCTGGAACTGAATTTTGTATATAGTGTGAGATAAGGATCTAGTTTCATGTGTTTCTACTTTAGATAACTAACTGTCCCAGATCCATTTTTTAAAAAGTTCTTCCTTTCCCCACTGACCAGCAGTGCCAATTCTGTGATTGATCAAGTTTCCATATATATGTGGATCTGTGTCTAGACTCTCCATTCTGCTTCATTAGTGTATTTGCCCATCTCTATTCTTATACCCACATTGTCTTCATTACTATAGCTTTATAATAAGTTTTGAAACCTGGCAGAGTAAATCTATTCACTTTGTTTCTCTTCTGACTATTCTTGGCTCTGGGTCTTTCATATAAATTTTAGAATTACCTTCATCAAATTCTACTTTCAAAAATCCTGTTTTCATTAGAATACGTTAAATTTATAGATCAATAGGGAAAATGGATGTGCCTATATCAATTCCTCTAACCATGAATACAGTACTTCTCTCTCATTTATTTAGACCTACTTTGGCTTTTCATAAAATTTTTAAATGTCCTTCACAACGTTTGGCATCTCTTTTATTATACATGTATTCCTAGGAACCTCATTTTTATTCTAACTGGTATTTTCTTACAACTCATTTTTCTGCTTGTTATTAATGTAGAGAAATGCAGTTGTTTTGAGTATCCTACATTCAATGAACTTACTAAACCTCCAAATTTTCATAGTTTATGTGCAAATTCTTGCATTTTCTATGTAGATAATTATATCACAATAAGTATCTTCATTTCTCCTTTCCTATCTTTCCACCTTTCACTTCTGTCTTGTTGCACTGGTTAGAATTTCCAGTACAGTGTGGAATAGAAACTGTGACAGCAGGCATCCTTGTTTCTGGTTTTAAAGGAAATGTTTTAAATGTGACTTGTTGCCATGATCTTAACTGTAGGTTTTCTGTAGATACATTGTATCAGGTTAAGGAAGCTTTCTTCTATGACTAGTCTGCTCACTGCTATTTATCATGATTAGAAGTGGAATTTAATTGAACGATTTTTCTGCACCTATTTGTAAGAAAATACAGGTTTGGAATGTAGAAAATTATATACATGTGTCTAATATTGACTCAACCTGCATTCCTAGAATAAAGCCAGTAACCCATAACTTTTTACTTGGAGAGTCAGAAGAGGTTAGATGGTATCAGAGTAGAGACTACCGGATTAAAACTCACCAAACTGTCTGTACAGTGCTAGTCCCACAGGTTCACCTCAAGGCCATCTCCTCTATGGCATCATTCCTGACTCCTCCAGGCCTTCTAAGAGCTTTTAGAGCATTTACTATTGATGGTGTTCATTTGACACTTGGCATGTGCTATTCTACCCATGTCCTGTCTCTCAACTAGAATACAAGTCCCTCCAAGAGCAGCAACTAGCAAGCACACAACAACAGCTTTCTTAACATGCTTTAAATATTCTTGTGGATAAGATGGTGACGCATGAGCTGGATAATCATGCACCATCCTTAGAAAAGGAGACTCCTGGACATGCGTTTCTAGAAAGCTGCAGTTTGAATTCACTAACATTTGCTGAAACTTAAAAAGCATTTTTAATTGTACTCCACACTTTCCTGCTTTGTTAACAGTATTCTGGCCGTGCTATATTTTTTTTACTTTAAACATGATTTAACGT
>NW_017731374.1:2722779-2728777 GCF_001890085.2 Hipposideros armiger
AAAGCTTCCAGTCCTTCTGATAGGTGACTCGTCCTAACTCCGACTCCCGCGAAAATATCTGGAAGGTGCGCTGGGAGTTGAAACTAACTGGTAGAACAGAACCAGAGTCCGGTCTGTAGGGAGGTGCTTTTACCCTGCGGCGGGAATTCTACCTGTAATCGTCTCTCTGGGGTCCCATTTTCCCTCCACGCTGCTCCTTTTCTGACTGCATCTTTCTCACAAACACTTTGAGCTGGATTGAAGAGGAAATATTTGATAATGTAATTAAGGAGTATCTAGGTGTGTGAAGAAGACAGTGACTTGGGTGTTTTCCAGGCTACTGTTCCTGAAAAGGAAATTAAAGAGCATATGGAAAAGCTTCATCTACTGTTCAGTGCTGTTACTTTTTAAAACTAGTTTTCCCTTAGCGCCTAATACAGAAGTTTCTTAACAGCTGTTCATTGACTGAGGAGGTCATTGGGGTATACTTCTGACTACACTCAAGAGTAAGGCTAAAAAGCGAAGCCCCTGCATGACTGGGATGGAAGGGAGGGCTGAACACTCTTTACCCTAAGGATTCCAGGAGCAAAGCCAAAAGGAGGTTGTCAGAAAGTCCACACCCTCTTAAGGGGTCTAGGCTTAAGCCACAGACTGAGATGCATGAAGAAATATTTTGTAAACTAGCACCTATCTGCCGATGAGAACCTATTTCAGTAGAAAAGCCTCTGAGGCTGGCTAGTGCAGCCTTATGCCTTGGCCAGAATAATTTCTCCACCCATAATGTCAGCTTGATGAGCTGCAGACCGCAAACTCAAGGTGTCAGCACGTTCTTTCCCAAGCAGTGTTGAAATGTGTGATTCACGGTACTTCCGCTGTGGGGTCAGCTCCACCTGCCAGTGCTACACGGGTAGCTTTGGTATTGAGTACAGCCATAGCTTAAGCTTGCTTGTTCATTCAAAATATGCAGTTCCTTTATACAACTTTTTTTTCCCTCTTATCATTACTTCCCGGCCACCCACCTCACCATTTCCTTACCTACCACAAGGCCACCTTATCTTGTGTACTGAGGGACCTGCCTCAGCCTTGGATCCGTTCACCTCATTAAGGTGCCCACATTCACTCCCCAGACACATCTTCCCTTATATAAGTGGCCCATATTTCATAAAAATTCAGTGTAGGCACTGGTACCCAAGGGAAAGATAAAAAACCTAAGAGGCAGATGGATACATCTGTGAAAGTCTGATTTCACTAAAGATCAGATTTCTCAACAGAAACGAGACTAAAGTTACCACCTGATTCATTCAACACCAGTAATTTTATTTCAAAATATAAATATTTTACATTTACAAAGAAGTTACATCAGGAGGTTGTCAAAGCAAGTTAAAGCTAAGAAAGCATTTGTGTGAGAATAAAGATGTATTGTTATATTTGAATACTCTTGTTTACTTTCAAACCATCTCTACCTTGCCTGAGAATGCAGAGATGACACACTTTCCAAAATTACATAAGCAATCACAACAATATATTCAATCTTGGTTTCAAAATCAAATGGTATTTGAAATACACTCCAGTCCCCTAAACAAGTGGCACTGCAAAGGACAAAAGAGGGTTTTCTTTGGGATAGCTATAACGGGTTACACTTTCTGGGTCACTGCCATAAAAAAGAAACAGTGTTGATAATAAGCCAAAATGATCTTACTTTAAGTTTTGTATCCACACCTTTCATTGTAAAACGTAAAGCTGGAAGAAAATTAAGAAACCAGATGTAAAGTAAATAACTCTGGACTTGGAGTCAGAAGTTCTGAAACTGAATTCTGGCTCCATTATTTTGTGGTATAAACTTAAGGGGAAAATCACAAAACAACTTTCTGAGCCTCCAGTGCCTCTGATAATATTGAACACCTGCCTATCTCACAGGGTTGTTATGAAAACTATAAAGTGCCATACAAAAGCATTATTAAAATGTGATATCAATTATTATCATCACTGTATCTGCACATTAATTGATCCTTGAAAAACTTGACAACTAAACACAAATACTGATTTTACACACCATAGGTAGAAAAGAATCTCTACACTTTGCGTATAGCTCTTAACAGCCATTATGTTTTCTTTCTATTATCTCACTAAACGTTATTTATTACAGTTACATGGTACGATGGTAACAGACTGACCGTTCAGAATTTCCATTAAGGATGTCTTCTAAAACAGCTGTAAACTTACTTGAAAGCCATGTTTCCCAAAGGACCAGTAGCGCTTTGAGATGCTCTAAGAAAATGAGGATGGGGGCGCAGTTTAAGGTTGAATAAGTCTAAGTAAACATAGTCTCTATCTCCTGTTATCCTACAGAAAGAAAATAAACTCAGCATTCCTCAATTTTAATTGACCATGGAGTCCCCCCGGACACACACACACTTTTGTTCTCTTATAACATCTAATAACAACCCTTTGCGCTGCGGCTATAAGGAATACATTTTCCCAAAAGCTACTCATCTATGAGGAAAAGGGAAGAGAAGTAGAACAACAGACTGAGAAAAAAGAAGGGTATGCTATTCTGAATTCTGTTACTAACTGGCTCTGTTTAAAAAGCCACTTTAACCTGTGGGTTTTTCTAGAAAGTGACAGTATCACTTAATTACATAAGGCCCATTCTTGCACAGAATTTCTAGGACTCTAGTAGACAGTTTTAAAATGATTAAGAGGCCTGTAAATCAAGTTTATCAAAAAATAACTGCTCAGTGGTTTCAGACAGTATGCATACTTTTTGAAGGTCCTCTAAAAGTCAATGAAATGAATATATTTTGATGGCAAAATATGTAAAGGCAAGAAATTAATTTTAAAAAAGTACTTGTTCTTAGCTGAACTAGCATTTGGAAGTATGTTGTCAGAGGCTCTATCCACTGTGAAATGCCTGCTGTAATCCTCTTATGAGAATCTTGGCAGACCCTTAGAGAAGACTACATACAAGTCAGGGCCAGAATATGTGAAGTTCTGAAGGGTTTTTTTTCTATAAACCTGAGGTTGAAAGCTCCAAATCGCTCACCAAAATTACTTTGCTCTAATCTAACCTCTCATGACCTGAATTTCTGAGTATTTCTTGCCCAACAGGGACACATCCTGAAATGCTAAACACAACGGGAAGTGACAACTAGAAGTACTAGGAAGTCCTGAAGGGTCACAATAGGTTCATGTTAAGACCAAGGTCAACCCTTTAGCAGCCCCTTTTTAACGGGAATAAACAGCTGCTATTTCTAAAGGCCACTGGGGTTTTAAATACAGTATCTCCATAACACCCCTGTCCAGAGTCGATCTACACCAGTTTCAGAGGTCAAGGGAACACTCTGCCAACTAACCACCTCCAATGGAGAGGGAGTTAGGGGTCCTGGCAAATTTAAATACAAGTAAGACTGGTGTCTATGGCAGTGTGACATCCAAAGAGCACCTTCGGCACAGGAGTGTGACAGGTATTTCAGAACTGAAGCAGGACTTACAGGACGTGGCGTTTCTGCTGAATATCATAGGCCTTGTTCTCCCTCAGGAAGAGGAGCACATCTGTGCGGAGAGCTGTCATCGCCTCCCCATTTCCCCAGCCAGCTCACAACTCAGTGGTGAATGTGAACTTAACACTCAATCTTTAATAAAACTGTAAAATGCAATACACTGTGAGAGGACTTCTGTCCTCAGTTTTTACTGAAGCTACTTCTTCATCAATGCATTTTCTCTTCCTACTGAAACTTCCTCCATCGGCCTTCCCAGGCTTTATGCAGTTGCTGGAGCATGGGGGCAAGTTCAAGTTTCCTAGCAGGACCATGAACCACTGTGGGGAACTTGTGTTCCTGATATTTCAGGATGATATGACATCACCGCTAATTTTGGCAGCTCTAAACTATTCTTAGGGCTCAATGTTTCCCCTCTAGGAACCCAGTGTTCATACTAATAATTATAACCAGCAACAGTCATATATTAGCTCAAGTTGAGTTTTTTGCAACCACTTTAAAACAGCTGAAAGCACTCTGGAAGAACATAATTTGTATATATATGCACCCCAGCTCATTGTATGTAATCTTTGCCTCTTATGAATATGTGCTAATTACAGCTATAAACTTACCAGTATACAAGCAATGAAAACTAACCTGATTTCTTTTTTAACCCTTTTAATGCAAAAGTTTTCATTTTAGCAATACACATGATCTGGCTAAGATTTGAGGTGAGAGAAGGCCTTCGCAGGAGTCATCCCATACAGCACTCTGTACAGTGCCGGGCATGGAACCTAGAGTTGGGCAAACTGTCAACAAATGCTTTACTGAATGAATGATTCAGCAACCAACTAAAGAAAAGAATGAGTTACTCGGTGGCCAAATGTAACACTGGGTATTATACCAAATTATAATTGTTGAAGGATTCCTAGTGAAAATGAGAACTCTTCATGTAGTCTACCGTATACACAGTCAAAGACCTCATGGTAGCCTCTCTTCTAGGTGGAGTTTTTCTTCAGTAATATCAGAATAAATTTAAGCTAATTATCACTAAACATGCTTCTTAGTGTGGAGGTGTTTTAGAAAAATGATTTCTACTTTTGTTTTCCAAAAAGATGATCTTTGATAAGAATGCTTTCTCCTCCATATTCTCTTAGGGGCAGACAGAAAGCCTGATGGTGGTTTTATACAGTGGAAAAGGCAGAAAGCTAAGAGCTGAGTTCTTAGTTCATTAACTGTAGGTCAACCAAGGACACCTATTCTCTCTCATAGCACTGAGAAAACTGCATGAGATTTTAGAAGCAGCACAACAGTATGGCAGCGTTTGCAGAATTATGGAGACAGATTTGAGGTCAAATCTTACTAAACTTTATGACTTTTGAGTCGGTCACTTTTCTGAACCTTAGCTTCCCCATCTGGGTGAAGCTATTGTAAAACAATATAAATCTATATGAAAGATGACGGGAAGTGGTTGTGAAATAATACGCACAAAAATACTTCGTAAAATGTAAAGCACTATGCTGGTTATTGTAACATCTGACATATTTTAAAAGTCACAATTTACTTCCAAAAGCATTCATTGAGAATCTTACTATGTGCAAGGCACTGTGCTATGGTGATAGGAAAATACACAAATACAAAATTATACTGCCTATAAGTAATTAAGTGGCAGAATTCCAAAAAATGAAATGGACACATTTAACAAATCAGAGTACTGCTGCACCTGAGATTTTTTTACTTAAAACAGCTGAAAAGAAAAAAAAAATCACAACATGAATTCTATCATATTGTTACCATAAATAGCAGCTTCATAAGTACTGAACTTCCATGTGGCTGGCCAAGTTGTAGACATTTGGCAACAGTGTAATGGGGGTGGAGGGAGAAGAAAGGGTCCGAGGAGGGGCTTCAGTCTGTCTGTCTCCTGTGGTTGCAACATACAGCTATCTGAACTTCAAATAAGCCACCTCACTCTTACATGTAAGATTCGTTCTTTCTTAGGGAGGACCACACATTGTGGGAGAAGAGTAGAAAGCTTCTTTTTCCTGCTCAAGGAACTACATACTCAAAAGTGAAAGAAAGCCCTTTTCATTGAAAAGTGACTGTCATAGAAAAGTTTAAGAACGGATGTCTTAAAACAGGAGAAAATTACATTGTATTCACTTTGAACAGCAGGTAGTTTAGAGCTCTTAATAACTTTATAAATATACATTGTAATACTATAGATAAGCAAAGTGGGAAAATTCCAAGCTATGGCACCAGTGTATAAACTGAAACTTTTCAAGCCATCTTAACAACAGCTCATTAAGTGAGCAAACCGCATTTCCGAGCTCTAAAGCTGTGCTTTAAAATGCAAAGCAGCCCACAGCAAGCTCTCTCTTGTCCATGTATTCTGTACGGAAGGCCAGGGGGCTTCTGCTGCTTTTCCTGGGCTCTGCTTGCTAGGCACAGCTGAATGGACAGAAGGCCACAGCTGAGCTGAACTCACGGTCAAGGTTGAACTTCTTAGCGAAATCACTGCAGTGGAAGTCATGTCACTCTACTGA
>NW_017731374.1:2729908-2748997 GCF_001890085.2 Hipposideros armiger
GAGCCATCCTGCCACCTGTTGGCAGCTCAGCTCGGGCCAGGAATCGAACTGCTATTGCTCAGGGCTCAAACTCTTGAGCGAGCTCTTAACCAACTGAACCACTCGGCCAGCCCCAAAAATAATTTTTAAAGTCTTCAGCTTATACTATATTAATTTGCAGTCACATCATTATATTATGCTGGTCCTTCTTAGATTATCAGTCAAATAAAGCCCATCTTATTTTCATACCTATAACCAAGAATTTAAAAGATTACTTAACGTTTTCATTAGCAATAGACCTAAAAGAGAATATAAGAAGTGTTCCAAAACTTCATGGAATCACTCACAGTTATAGAAACTAAAGATGACAAAAAGTTTTCACTGGGGACAAATCTAAAAATTCATAAAGCAAAACAAATGTCTGAACTTCAGATGCAATTCCACACCCCAGCCACCTCCTTTACACCTCTGTCTTCTCAATGTGCAGTTCACTTAAATATTTAGGAGGGTTAGCCAGGCAGGGTAGAGGTAAATTAAGGACCAACGTTTTTGTACAATGTCAAGAGCATTTCAATATCAAGAGGGGCACAAGTGAAATGTTACAAAAAAGGGATTGCATTCAAGGTGCTGTTATCTCAAAGCTCTCCCAATGGGTGGTGCCCTATGCCTCTGGTACCTCCAAAGCATGCCTCTACCTAACACAGCTGCACTCCCAAAGGAACAGCTTTGAATAAACTTCCTGGGAAACTTCCTGGCTGTGGCTGCTATGGCTTTGAAAGGGTTTATGTGTGACATGGGTGAAACCACCATGTTGAATATATGCTGATAGGTCTAGGAACTGAAATGAATTGCTTCCTTAAATGTTTTTATGCTCGGAGAAAAATTCCCCCAAACTAAAATTTACATACACAGACATGTTTTATATGTATTAATATGTGGTGTGTGCATGCGTGTGTATCTCAAATCAGGGTTTCTCAATAGCAGCACTATTGACATTTTTGTGCATTATGGGATGTTGAGCCACATCCGTACCTCTGCCCACTAGAATTGTGACAATCAAAATGTCTCTACCCATTACTAAATGTCCCAAGGGGAGCAAAATTATACCCTCTCCCCAGAACCATTGCTCTAGATGTCTATTTATTTACATATCTATTTTCATACTCTCACCAAAATTTGTGTTTTTACATTTGCATATAAGCAAAGTTGGCTAAAAACCATCTCACACGACAGGAATTTCAGGTAGAACTTGATTCTAGGAAAACCTGGAAAATGTTTACAACCTATAACTAAAACCGGTCAGCACTATAAAGTATTTTCCATCACCCAACAGGTTTCTAAATTCATCCTTTGACGTTTTTTCACATTTCTAAGACACCTACAAGGTTTGAATCTCTAACTATTCAATGCCTCTAAATTATGAATGAAAAATTGTGCCTCAGGGTAGAGATGCATGAAATAAGATTAAGGCTGTGGTTGGCCTGGTGACTGCCTTCTGTTGACAAGTAAGCTTAGCTGTAACCTTGAAATTCATACCTACTATTCAATTCTGCCTCCAGGCCAAGAAAGCCTCCAGATGGACTTGGAAGAAAGAAAACAAAATTAAGTAAGCTGAGAAAACAGTTACTAAGAGTTTTTCATCTCAACATTATATCTTCTTTAGATGTAGAGGGTGATGATAGTGGGTGTGGGTGTGTGTGTGTGTGTGTGTGTGTGTGTGTGTGCAATCCTATACAAGTAAATTGATCTTAAACCAACCTCAAAATTATCTCCTGGAAAACAAACCCCAAAACACAGAGACGCAGAAATAATTTCTTTAAAAAAATTTTTTAATTGAATTTATTTAAACTAAAAACAACAACAAAACCTAAAAGACAGTTCACCTGTTTCTCCCATCCCTAGCAACCACCAATCTATTCTCTATAGCTAAGAACTTGGTTGATTCATTTTTTAGATTCCACATGTAAGAGATCATAAGGTCTTTGTCTGTCTTTCTCTGACTTCTTTCTGGCCTCACCAACAGGCATGAGGCTAACTATTATAATCAGCAGGGCTCCAAAAACTTGCCCCTCCCTAGATTAGAAAGAAACTCTACATGGACAGTATTTCTAACAACGGTAAATGTCTTATCTAAGCCACCTAAATACAGTCTTCTTTCCCAAACCACAGGATCATTATGCTCCTAAGAACCACGGTGGTAGAACAAGCAATGAGGAACAGGACGCCATGTGGCTGAGGGGACAGAGCACAGGTGCTAACACTGTATAGTTCCTTTACTAGCTATGGGATTTTGCCATGTGGTTTGTCACTTATAATCCTTTGCTCCTTGAAAACGTTGGGGATATGCTTCCCCTAAAGTTTCAATGAGATTTTTTAAATTTTCATTTATGTAAATGTTTAAATCTTTTCCGATGTAACAACTCAAGAGCTGTTGACTCTCCGCCTCCCAGAGGTGCAGAGTAAACTTTGAACATTTAAGAACGAAAGCATTTAAGAACTCACTTTAGTTGGCTTGGCATAGCAGAGTGTGTATTTCCTAACCCCTCACCAGCATGCAGGTACAAAACCTGTGACAGAGCAGATGTCATCACTGTTACACACATCCATTCCCTTCCAACAAATCTGGAATACAGTTCTAAGGCTGGGGCTTACGATGTTCCATCTGTTTTTATCAACCTCGAGATTACATTCCAAAAATCTTTTTATCAGATCTTCTCTTGGTTTCACGAAACCTATGGATTCATCAAATTTTCACTGAGCCCTTCCTATGTTAGGAATGGTAAAACAGTGGTAAACAAGTTAGACATAGCTGCTACCTTCAGAAAGCTTACCAACTAGTGGGAAAGACAATTAATTCAGCACAGATTGATGTCATATGAGTGTTACAATAGAAGTGCAACATGCTATGGGGACACATCGCAGGGACATCTTACCTAGTCCAGAGTGTTCCAGCAATGCTTTTCAAAAGAAACGTACTTTAAGTATGGGCCGTGATACTGGATTTGGCTAGAAAGGAGGTGGTGTTCTTTACCGAGGGAAAAACGTGTACAAAGACGACAAGGCCTTCAGGGAAGTAAAACGAGTTCAATGAGGCTAAAGAATAAAACCCAAGGCAGGGAGCAGAGAGAGATGCGTCCGCAGAAGTAGACAGAAAGAAGGCGTGGGAAGTCTGATGGGCCAACTTCAAGTTTCAACTTTATCTCGAAGGCCATGGGAAGCCACTGTGGGAACTTGAATTAAGTGCTGAGGGACCTAACATTTATGCTTCAGGAAAACCAGAGGCTGTGTGAGGGTGTGGAAAATTACTTTCCTCACACCTTCTAAGTTCTTCCAACTGGGCTAATAATCAAATTAACATGAGACAGATTAACAGAATAGGTCCAAAATTTATTACAGATGTACACGCGGAGGTGCCATAGGACTATGAGGCCCTACGGGGCATTGGCAGGTGAGGTTTCCATGCCATTTTGGACAAAGGAGAAGGACGGAAGCAGGGGTCTGGGATTTCAAAGGAAACGTGGGCAATTCACAGATAGCTGAGAAAGAGCAAACGGTGGTAAACACATTCTTGCTGGGCCACACAGAAACAATGGGACACAGAGGGAAGTTCAACAAACAGGCTTGGCTAGATTTCTCCATCTGCCACATTTCGTTTATATTATGATGCGTAGGTGATTGTTCCTTTCCCTTAAACAGGCTTTTCTATCTGAATTCCTTTAGGAGGAATTCAAGAGGAGAGGGTCAAAGGTTTTTCTGAGTCTTTTGTTTCTTACTAACCAGCTTAAAATCAATATCCCAAAAGGTGTATTTGGGATGGCAAAACTTGGGTCCCTCTCAGCTGCATTATGGGGAACAGAGTGGGGGGAAGCAAAATTGAGGGCAGGGACCAGGGAAGAGGCTATTGAGGTAATCCCAGCCCTGGGTCACACTGCTGAGAACACACAGGAATGACCGGATTCAGGAAATGTGTGAAGCCGCAGAGTCAAAGGAGAGGCACCAGGCAACACAGGGTGAGTCCAATCCAGCTCCCTTCCCAGTCCTAGTTTTCTCCCCCCTCCCCCACCCACCCTCATGATTTCAAACGAGGACGATGGGAAGTCCATTCCAACTGACATTCTTCAAGTTAACACGGTGCTGTTTTGGGAGGACATCTTTGTACCTCATTTTGTAAAGACAAAGAAAATTAACTTCTTGCTCTATAAAGTAGGAAGTGTTAAGCCTTACTTTAATTATCAAATGATTTCTTTTATAAAAGGATACTTTTGATTAAACTTTGGGTATTAAATTATGAAAGATAGTCACAGCCAGATGAAGAAATTGCTTCTAAAAACAGCAATGAGCTACTAAGAACTCTTCGCTAAAGAAAGAAAGCTGAGTTCCTACAGGACCACACTGGCGTTGTCACCTTCTGTAGTGTCCAGGTGTGACAGAGGGCAAAGGCAAATTAATGCAGAGAACAACATTCCTGGAGGAGTTCCTGGAATCTTCTCCTCCTTCCTCCTTAGGTTTTTCTGAGCTTTAATATCCAGAGATTGCTGCTCAGTTTTTGGTAGGAGTGAAATAAGTACATCAAATCAAGTCTGATGATCCTGTCCAAGTATTAAGAAAGGACTCCAAGCGACATGACTGCAGGAGTGTTTTTCATCTTCCTCATGCTTGTCAAACAGCCCCACTGTTAACACAGCCCAGAGAAAGGGATAGGATCTGGTTTAGCCCGGAACCGCTGGGAGCCCAATGTTGTGCTGTGCCCATGGCAGACACCACCATCAAATATTGCATTCACCACTATCCACAGTGAGAAGCAAAGCGAGGGGGTCCTCCCTCCTTCATCTTTCCTTAGGTGGATAGCTGATGGTAGTACACGGAAAGACCGTATTTCCCCATGTATAAGACGCACCCAATGTATAAGACGCACCCATGTATAAGACGCACTTTAATATTGGGGACTGAAATTTGAAAAAAAAATGTATTACACAGTTATTGAACTCAAGTTTTATTCATCATAAAATTCATACAACTCATCACCGTCAAAACTCCCAACCATTAGCTTGTCCTCATCTGTGTCTGACAACAAATCAACTGTTTTCATATACTGCCTCGTCCTCAGTTCCATCTATGGCATTTGAAATCTACAACCACTGTATAAGACGCACCCAGTTTTTAGACCCCCAAATTTTTCGGAAAAAGGTGCGTCTTATACATGGGGAAATACGGTCGTCTTGCAAATGGGTCTTTTCAGCCACCAGTTCCTGTATCTGCAATTAGAAGGTATGTCTGCCTAATGAAATGCAACAGTCCACACTCTATTATCACATTTTAACAACATCAGAGTTCCAAAGCTAAGCCAAACTCTTCCATAGCACTATAGAGACTATTTCCTCACAGACCTTTCATTGCTTCAACTAGGAATTATGCACATTCCAAGCACAAAACTCGGCTGACAGGTGTTCTGGATACATCAGTAACTAAAATGGACAGGGCCCCTGCAGTAACAGCCACCAGTCAGGTGGGGAATGAAAAGACAAATACGCAACCAAGTGTATAAATGAAAATTGTCCATAGAGGAAAGCTACAAGGTGTAAGAGCATTAAAGAGCAGGAAGGATGTAACCTAATCTTGGGGGTAGGGAAGGCTTCTCTGGTGAACTGACATTTGAGTTGAGATCGAAAGAATGATTAGGAATTAACTAAGCAAAGAAAGTTACAGGGAGAGCAAGAGTCTGTCCAGACAGAGAAAGCAGCACATAGGAAGGCCCAGAGTTTGAGTGGATCCTAGGGTATCTGAGGCCCTGATAGGAAGCCGGTTTGGCTGCAGCTCAGAATGCAAGGGGAAAATGTTTCAGGATTTGTGAGACAGGCACAGGTCAGGCCATGCAGGGCCCTGTTAACCATGTTGAGGATTCTGATCTTCCTCCTAAAACCAATGGGAGACCATTTTTGGTAAGAGTGTTATAATCAACTATGCCTCCATTTTGAAAAGAACACATCAGCTGCTGAATGGAGAATGGACTGGAGAACAGCAAGAGCGGAGGCTGAGAAACGAGTTAGGAGACTAAGATGGCCGCAGCAGTCCAGGTGAGATATCCAGTAACAGGGCCAAGCTGAGACCAGAGGGGTGGCACTGGAGATAAAGAGGCAAGGACAGATTTGAGTCCTGACTGAAAGGACTTGGGGTGGCCAGTTAGCTCAGTTGGTGAGAGCATGGTACTGATAACACCAAGGTTGCCAGTTTGATCCCCGCATGGGCCACTGTGAGCTGTGCCCTCCTTAAAAGAGTCAACTATGCCATTACAGCATGAAAGCAATGTGTAACCAATAAAAAAATTTAAAAACAAAACAAAACTGACAGGACTTGGTAGAGATGGTGAATGAGGAGATGGGAAATAATAAGGATAACTACACAATGGCATACGTAAGTGGAGGGTACCATTTATTATGAAGGAAAAGAAAAATCTTTAGCTGAAACACACCAGCTCACCTGCTTTTTAAGTGTGACTATAAGCAAGTTACCCTCTCTAAGACTTGATTTCTCCACCTATAAAACATGGAAAACAACCATTCCTAACCTCATGAAAACACTGGACAGGTTAAGTAAAATAAGACAATGCATATAAAGTTTCATCACAGTACTGGCACACAGTAATTACTCCCAATAAATGTCACCAAAGGTTGTGTTTGTTACTATTCAAGATGTCACTCAGACTTCCTATTAAAGAGTGATGTATTAAATACGTATTTCCTTCAGAGCCTCTCAAAAGCCCATTAGATTGCCAGTAAAAGTATTGTTTAAAAGGCACAAATCTACCTGAAAAAAAGGAAAACAAAAGAGAAGAGGTAAGAGTAACAAACTTTCAGAAGGTGGAAAGCAGACGGACAACATGCCATGTGCTGTGTCCCAGCACACCTTAAATGTGGGATCCTAAGCCAGCAGTGGGAAAAGCCAAGAAACAACCTGATTTGTTCAGCAAAATCCCCCATGAGGCTCAGGAATCGGTGACATCAAGTAATTCTGGAACTGAGGTTGAAGGTGGGGGCTAAACAGAGAAGGACAACTTTAAAGTCTGCTGAAAAAGCAGTAAGACCCCACCGCTCCAATATCCTCACCCACCTCCACTCCGCAAAGCAATTGCCCCTATCGTTTGCAGAAAATGAAGAGATTTCCCCCCCCGGCTCTGGAGAAGGTAAAACAAAAAATCTCTGGACTAGGGAACAACAAGCAGAGATGGGGGTGGGGGTACATACTGACAGCAGGTGGTTAAATGAATATTTGCATCTTGAACACTGTCCAGTCTCTTGGCTTCCAGAGTGTTGTCAGCCAGGCCATCAACCTCTATGCAGAAGATGAGAAGGTCTTTCTCTGAGGAATTTATTAGGCCAAAAGGCAAGCCAAAAAGCACTGATATCGAGGGCTGCACAAGACAACCCTGCTAGATTATGGTAACACACATAATAAGCCACCCACAGCTCCTGAGTAAGTGTCTCACTCTTAGTGTGAGTCAAAAGCCTATCTGATCTCTGATATTATGATTATGTTGTGTTAATTTGGTAAAGGTGAGGGTTTTACAGATATAATTAAGGTTCCTAATCAGTTGACTCTGATCAAAAGAAGAGTATGCTGGGTTGGCCCAGGCTTAATCAGGTGAGCCCTTTAAAAAAGGGTTTAAGCAGAGACAGAAATCAGAAAAAGACTGGCCTCGAGGAAGCAAACATCCATGTATGAAGTATTAATTAAAAAATTGGTGAATGTTTAAATTTTAAAAAATTTATTACAGTAAACGACATATTGCCATTAATCCCCCTCAAAATACCTTCCCTCACTTTGAACACACTAATCCTCATTCTTCCACTTTCTGAAGCAGTTCTGGAAGTCCTCTTTTGTGAATGTCTTTAGTTGTGCTGTCATGGCTGCCTCAATGTCCTGAATCATTTTGGCTTTGGGGAAGAGCCAGAAGTCACACGGTTCCAGATCTAGTGAATAATGTCGATGAGGACACACCATAATGTTTTTATTTGACGAAAATTGCCATATACCAGAAGCGATGTGTGACAATGGAGCCTTTCAGTTGTGATCAGAAAATATGGTGAATGCTGCTGCCCAGGGCCATCCAATGGAAAGGCAGGGATCTTCAATACAGAAAGCAGAGTGTTGAACCTTAGTAACAGTGTGTTACAGTTTCAACTTGTTCAGTGCAGTCCATTGAGTGTGAGGTACAGTTGAGAGAAGACATGTTTTAAAGTGTGCCGTAAATCATCCTCCATCAAGACAACACTCCATGTCACATATTGCTTCTGGTATATGGCAATTTCTGTCAAATAAAAACATTATGGTGTGTCCTCAACCACCTTATTCACTAGATCTGGCACTGTGCGACTTCTGACTCTTCCCGAAAGTCAAAATGACCATGATAGGTAAACGTTTTGAATCGACTCAGGACATTGAGGCAGCCATGACAGTGCAACTAAAGACATTTACGAAAGAGGACTTTCAGAACTGCGTCAGAAAGTGGCAAGAATGATGAGATAAGTGTGTTCGAAGCAACAGGGAGTATTTTGAGGGGGATTAATGGCAATGTGTGTTTGACTGTAATAAATTTTTTTTTTTAATTTTAACATTCACCATATTGTTTAATCACACTTCATATGAATGGCCTATGGAGAGGGGTAACCTCCAGGAGCTACAAGCCTCAGTTCTGTAACTGAAAGGAAATGAATTCTGCCCGAAGAAAGCAAGCTTGGAAGAGGACCCCAATCTATAGATGAAACCCCCGCCCCAGATGACACCTTGACTGTAGTCTTGTCAGATACTAACCTGTTGTGCCTGGACTCCTGACCCATGGAGACTTTAATATAGTGAAGGTATACTGTTTTAAGCCACTAAGTTAGTGGTACTCTGTTATGCATCACAGAAAATTAATATAGACCTGTATACTAAAAAAGGTAAATTTTATTTATGTAAATAATACCTCAATAAACAAGACTGAAAAAAATGATAGCAGAAATGGAAAGCTCTATGGAGATATTAGAAGATAAAGTAGGAGAAATCACCCAGAAAACAAGACCAAAATACAGAAAGAGAAAAACAGCAGAGAAAAGAAAGTGACATGACCTGTGTATGAGGGTAAACACTAAAATAAGGAAAGTTTCTTAAAGGGAGAGAACAAAATCATCAATGAAATAATTCAAGAAAAATTTCAGAACTGCGTAACATAAGTTTCCAGTTTTAAAGGTCACAAGGCACTTGATGAAAGTGCCAATCAGAGCAACAACAAATAAAACAACAAAAAAAGAACATCCTATAGGTTTTCAAGCAGTTAAATTACAAAGAATCAGGAATCAGAATGGCTTCCAACCTTTAACAACAACTGTGGAAGCCAAAAGACAATGAAGAAGTAAAATTCTAAAGGGGAAAATGAATTTTAAACAGAATTCATTCTCAGGCAAGCTATCGATTAAGTATGACTGTAGGGACAGCTTCTTTCACACATGCATCGTCCCCCCAAATTGACCTCCCATGCACTCTATGCCAAGTCTACAAGAGGATGTGCTCCACCAAAACAAGGGAATAAACCAAGAAAGCAAACGTTACGGGGAAGCGTAAGGGAAGTAAGGGTTCCAACACAGGAATGTTGAGGGAATCTCCAGGGTGACAGCTGTACAGCAGGCAAAAGGACAGCACCCCCTGGAGCAGATCAGAACTCCAGGACTTCTTCGGGAAGATGAAACTTGTATTGGGTTATCGGGAAAGTCATGACGTATTTTTCTATGTTTTTCAATGCAAAAATGCGTCATGACTTTCCCGACGACCCAATAGCACACCAGACGCAGCTGAGCATGCTGAGTGAGAGGAGAGGTAAGCACCTGGTGCAAAGCTTGGGGCTGGACTAATTAGAAGTATGCAGAAAACAAAGCAAATAGAAAACGGTATCTTTATAACTCAAAGGAACGCAAAAAGTTATATAGGTGAGGAAATATAGTAGAATATACAAGAAGGCTGAAATATGAACGTGATGTCCAGGGTCAAAATAATGTAAACACTGAATACTGATCTAACCAATAGCGCAGCGTAATAATATTGGGAGGTGAGTAGTAAAAGATAATTTCTCACCTTCTAAGTGGGAAGTAAACTGATAATGCAAATATGTGAAAAAAATATCAAGAAATAGCAGGTTATTTCAAGCTACAGAGGTGAATGTCAAATATAGAGTTGAAAAGTGGTTCCTCTTAGCCAGAAAGGGGAGGGGCAGAGAGAAGGAGGAGGACTGCTAGTTTTCGCCACAAGCTTTGCAGAAATTTTTGACTCTCTAAGCTACATTCATACACAACTTTGAAGGGAAAAAGGTGATGGCTATACTGGCCCTCACATTATTTTGTTCATCCCCCCATACCACCTAATTAATATTCTACCTTCAGAAGGGGACAAAAGAAATCATTTGCCTCTAGAAGAATTCATATTAGCTACTTTTGTTTCATCTTTTGTTTCATCAAACTAACTCTTGCTTTACCAAGAATCATTAAAAGTTTGTTTTAAAGTAATAGCAAATTCACTATACTCTGCACCTAAAACTAATATAATTAATATAATACTATATGCCAACTATACTTAAATAATGCAACAGAAAAATACTGACAAACCAATTTCCTTTGTGCTTCTTGTATGGGGAGCCCAGGGAGTGGGGCAGGTCTCCAGTTAGCCAGTGCTCTCTGCCGCTGTCAAGTAACTGTCCACTGGCCTTGCAGGCACCCAAATACCTGCTCTGGAGAGGCAACGGCAGGACAGGGTATCAAAGTGTCACCACCTCCAAAACAGTGGAGCCTTTGTTAAAACCACCTAAGTACCTCTCCTTTTATTCTTTTTGAGGAAACTGATATTTCCTTGCCCTTAAGTAAGTGCCTTGCATTAGCTGAAATGGCCCTCTAGCCAACCAATTCTAACTCGGAAACTTTATTCTACTTGCTCTGAGTTAAAGGACCATGTCTTCCTTCATGAAATATAACACAATACAAAATCAGCAGACCCGTATTTTAAAAGAATTTAATAAAATACAAGTTTCATTAAACACGTTTTTAGAATCAACTTGTTAATGACTTCTCAATTACACTAGAATACCCAACATAAATAAACAAACAAACTGTTTTCAAATTGAGAATAAGGACAATGCAGTATAGTCCCTGAAAAGTTAAAAAATTCTTTATTCTGAGACTTTACTTTTTCATTAAAATTCTTTCTTACTTTTCTGTTAAAATATAATTTCTGGTACAGCGATATAGAAAAACTGTTTTTGTGAATATCCAGTAAAGTCAAACCAGATTCATGTCCACCAAAAAAGAGGTACAAGAAAGTTCATGGCAGGTTGATTCATAACAGTCATAAACCGGAAACTACCCAAATGTCCATCAATACCACCATGAATAAATAAATTGTGCTATATTCGTACTCTGGAATACTAGATAGCAATGAAAAAAGAACGAACTGCTATATGCAACAACACGGGTGAATTGCACAGATATGATGCTCAGCCAGAGGCCTGACTCAAGAGTGTATAGTATATAATTCCTTTTATATGAAGTTCAGAAAAAAGCAAAACTAATCTAAGGTGACAGTGGTCAGAATATTAGCAGAGAAGGAGTCTGAATGAGGGGGGTGTGGGGAAGGCTTCTAGAGGAATAAAAATATTCTACATCTTGATATAAGTAGTGTTTACATGGAAGAAGTATATGAAAAAATCATCAAGCTGTGTATTTAAGGCGTGCATTTCATCATATGTAAAATATACCTGAATAAAAAGTTTTTTAAAAGTATGAGACAATCAGAAAAATGTTTCAAATTATAACTTATATTACATTATAATTTTATTTTATGAAACGGTGGTTATAGTAGATGACAGCAATTATGATTTCAATGTCTGTACTTGCAAAATAACAAGTTGCAACTCCATATTGGTATACTCATAATTTTCCCCTAACTTTTGATTTTGAAAAAGTATAAACCTACAGAAAGACTGAAAGACTAGTACAATTAACAACCATCTGTCCAACTAGAGTCACCAATTGTGAACATTTGGCTAGTCGCTTTCTCCCTCTCTCAGTTTGACATCTCACGCCTAAAGGATATTCTGCCATAAAACCAAAGTATCATTATCACACCTAAGAAATTAAACATTGATATAATATTATTTAATATACGGTCCATTATTGATTTCTCCAATTGTTCCCGAAAGTTCTTTACAGACTCTTCCTATCCCCACCCGAGGATTCTGCCGCAGGTTCATACATTGAATTTGGTTGTCCTATTTCTTGGGTCTCCTTTAATCAACTATACCAAGTTCCAAAATGGTCTTTTAACTATTTATTTTTGGTCTTCCATGGCATTAACAATTCTGACCCAATTTAGTCTGTAAATGTTCATGGTATATGAAACCCAAGTCTGCAAACAATGATTTCTATTTACTTTGTGTTGTCTATAATTTTTAGCAGAGCAGGGGTTCTGAAAAGACCTGTATGCCGACAGACTATGCAGATCAAAAATACAGAGGCAGGATAGGTCGATTTACAGACGGTTTATGCTCATTCGGCTTTAACTCACCGCTGAGTCTGAGCAGGCCATGGGGTCTGGTTTGGCGTGGGCCCTGAGTTCGTGGGACTCACGAGCATGGCACTGTAGATATTGGAAGCAACCACAAGTATGCAGAGAAGGATGGGCCCGATGATTGCTCCTTCCAGACCGAGGTAGTACGCTCCGCCAGCCACTGCCAAGCCTGTCAAGTAAGGATGGCCGCCTCTGGAATGAAGAGCACATACATTAGCTCACGACTTTTAACGATCATTATCCTTGGAGAAAATCTGAAATACATTCTCTACGACACCAGGCTTTCGACTACATCATCAGCTTTCTTTAGATTATCTCAATGCGGATAACTGAACATTGCAATACTACTGAGATGCAAGAACTGCTGTTGCCTACATAACATGTCTGACATTTGCCTTTTTACAGGCCCAGCAATTGAAGGAGTGAAGTCAGTAATGTTAACAGGTACCTTGCATCCATTACATGGCTGCCTGACCTGGGTTAATGGGGGCTTAGGACTGCCTGGATTAGTCACCTGTTAGGTTCACTTCCATCAAGGACAATTAAGTGGGCACAATTTAACATGTAATTCAATTAATTATGCTTTTTTAAAGACGACAACAATACAATAGCATCCCTGTTACTCATAGGTTAGATGTCTGGCAACCTCCTAAAATATAGTTTTTAACACAGGTAATGATACAAAGCCTCCTGAGGAAAATACCTGTCACAAAAACCATTATTTTTATTTCACAGGGGAGTCATAATTGCCCTCCAGCTTATCCCAGCATCACTGACATAACCGGAATGAAATACGATGGGTTATAGCAGCACAGCACACTGATAGTGATAACAAGTGACCACTGACATAAGAGACATGGGGAAGTAAGTTCTGTTTGTTTCTAGTTTTTAAACACAGATGACTAGAAGTTAGTGAGGGGCAAATAACTACATACTCTGGAAGGATATTCTGTATTATATTACAGCTCAATAAGTAACATGTAAGGTGAGCCAGTCTTCAGGAAATCAATACATTATATTCATAATTTATTTGTCTTATTCCAAAAAAAAGGATTTGGGGCAGTATTTTATGTATACTACATAAGTAAGCTTTTCTCCTAAATAATACACTTAAGGAAACTTTCTAAATATAAAAAATGCTTAAGGTTTAAAAAAAAAGTGGGGGAGCTTTTAAATAATAGCTTAATTTATTAAATTAAATAATTTATGTAAAATCTTTCATTTCATGCTGGTTAAACCAATAAGGTTATTTTATTACTGAGATAAAAATCACATATAAATCTTAAATTCTAACTAGAAACCTTAATATAAAATTTATAGTCAAGTTTAAAGAAATGAATTCACTTACCTATAAATTATATAACCAATCTTACTATTTAAATTTCAACTCTTAAGCAATAGTTAACCACACTCAGATATTCTCCTTTTAGCTCTAATCTTCTCCCTCAAATTTTAGGCATAAAAGTTCCCATAAAGCTTGCTTATGGAGTTACTTGTTTCTTTTTGCTCTAGAACTTTGGGGCTTCAGAGTAGTTAGTTCTACATCATTTGTTTCCTAGTTTAACTTACTAAAGAGACAGCAAGGTGGGATATAGTTTATCTTTACATAATTTCAAATTAACTGAAGGGCACTTTTTCTGTAAATTTGGAACCCCGTCTACAGTTATTGTAATGATGGGTTTTGCTTAAAGAAAATTTAGTATGTTACCTATTATGATAGTTTCATTTCAGTAGGCCACATCCTGAATCTGAGTAGCTGATCAAACTTCAACATTTTTTTACATCCTAGATTCTAATTAGCAATGTGAATCTGAATACATAGCTAAATGAGAATTAGCTTGTTTACTTAATGCAATTTGAAAATAAATATCAAAATCTACAAAAATAGATATTTATTATATTATATGGCCAAAATTTGGCTTCTGCCTTAAATTTAACCTGTATTCATCAAAGAACTATAATATATATCTTAAAAGAGCTTACCTTGTCAGACATTAATTTGATGCGATTTTATTTCACATGGCAATCACCAGACATACAACCTAAAATTCTTTTTCTACAAAAGCAAAGAGTTCTGAAAATAATAACTAATTTTTTAATTTACTTAAAAAATTCTAGTAATATTTCTTTCCTAGGTTAAATGTCACTAAATCAGAAGATTATTCACAAGTTTGTTTTAACTCAGGGTCTCGTATTTTATAAATCATACCATATTTTGCTGGGTATAGTGCGCACTTTTTTGCCCAAATTTGTGAGGGAAAAATAAGGATGTGCGTTATACATGGTAGTACTAATTCTATATAAATGTTTTGAATTATTTTATTTATGCTTATGAGTTAAAAGTGCAACACAAGAAATCAATAATGATATCCATATGCAAAGTAATACCCTGGAATATGATAATCGGTTTTGTTAAACTTACAATACAGTTGCAACAACGAAGAGTTCTTGACATTCTATGATGCGTAAATATTGTAAAGTTGTTACCAGTACATGAAATTTCTCGTTCCTTGTTTCTGTTTGTGTTTTGTATTTATTTGTTACATAAAATGTCTTGTACCATACGTTAAAAAAATAAGCGCTAAAATTCCTTTACAATACAAAAAATAAGTACCTAAATGTAAACAAATAAAAATTTGAATTAGAAAATTAAAATGAAAGATTTTTTTCCCCTGAAAGTTTGGGCCTAAAACGTGGGTGCACATTATACACAGCAAAATACAGTACATAACACCAAAATACCTTGCAAACAATATTAATTATATTAAGCTATGATTATATCAGTGGGATCACAGAAGGTTGCTTCACTAAAAAATCCTACCACCTGTCCTTTCACCCATCCCCCAAAGAAAAACATCCTCAAAAATGGCCACAGAAATCCCTAGATATGATTCACCAGCAGCTTCTGAAGTTCTGTGGAATACTTACCCTGATATATCGGAATAGATGGCAGTATCTACAAAGTATGTGGGCAAGAGATGAAACACCAACAGTAAGATGGCTTTGCATCCTAAGCCTTGTGTAAGCCACAGGTCTAAAACTGCAGGTACTGCTGCCCAATACGTCCCCAGAAACGGCACTGCTCCAAGGATTGCTGCTAAAGCTAGTAACAGAGTAAAAGAAGAAAAGCAACTGAAAATCATCATCATCAAAACAGGAACAAAACAGCAGAACCTAAGCGCTAGCTCCTCCTACTTACAAATTCCTACCAAAACAAGTTCAACAAATACCAACTCAAATTTTCAGGGAATGCTATGCCCTTGTTTAATGAAGGTCCAATATCTTAAAACTTGTTATTAAAATTATTTTTAAAGTGTGTGTCTACTTTAGCAAAATTTTAGTGTCCTACAGTTGTTACCCTGAATCAGTGGTTAGTTAATACACAGTCTTATAATGGAACTAACTATAGAGCATTGGTCACAATTTGTACCGAGTACAAAGCCAGATAAGAAATCAGTTTCTATATCTCAGATGAGTATATATACTTTACCTTGCTTCTTTCTAATAAAAAGTGAAATGTAATTTAAAAAATAATAAAAAACAAAAAACCCGCTAGTTAAAGGAACTCCCTTCAAGCTTGTCCCCTTCCAGAACATTATGCTCAAGCACTCTGCAGACAGTTTGGTGCTCCTGGCTATGAGTCCAGCACATGGGAGTTTAGTTCTGGTCCTAACCCCTGACCAGGTATGTGACCCCGGGCAGCTCTGGTTTCTCATCTACACGACAAGGCCATCACCTACCCTGCCTGCCTCACAGAACTGTCAGAAAACACCCTCCAAGTGCTCTTGGGGTGCTCGTAGGTCAGAGGGTGGCTTCATGAACACAAAGTAGGACAGACCCTGCATGAAGTTGGGGATGGAAGGGAGGAAGCAGGCACAGACGACAGAGGGAGAGAACAGTGGTAGAGGTCAATGTGGAAGGCAGACAGGATTAGGAAGCTAAGCCGCCAGAGAAAGAAAGGAAGGGAAAGGTGAGGAGCAGAGAGAACACAGAAAATAAGTAAAAGATGGTCCTGAAAACATCCTGGTGCTTACGGAACACGGGTATTATCAGAATAGATCTCAAGAGGTGTGGAGACAGCTTAGGGGCCCCCCAGCATTAGTCTTGCACCCCCACCCCACAGTATCCTTCATGGGACAAAGCTATCTGACCAACTCATTGCTCCCTGCCAATCAGTTTGACTCAAACATTTATTGAGTGCCAATTATGTGCTGGGCGTTGTGCTGAGTGCTAGAACATTCATTCAACAAACACTTCTGCAGTGCTTTCTACGTGCTGGGTATCATTCTAGCTACTGGGGATATAGCAACAAAAAAAATATTACAAATCATATTTCTGCCCCAAATCTGGACTAGATTAGAACTCAAATTTCAGTATTTTAAACTTGACAAAGATGACATTTCCAATGCATGTAAAATAGTTTAACTTTGCTTAAGTAGAGGACAGTGGAAGTTATGACACAGTTGTTACCTGATGGTATGAAGACAATATTGATGCCAAATATAGTATGCGTCAGCCAGGTGTACAACCCATAGAAGCCAGCCATTTTGAGGGACGCATCAAACACCCCTCTAGGATGCCCAAAGAGAAAAGGAAAAGCAAATAAACATAGTATCGTATTATGATTCAGAAAAATCAGCATTTCTAGCTTTCTGGCTATTTCATTACAAATCTGTTAATAGCTTCAATTTTTCCAATGCCTGAGAATGTTGTTTTCATTTTGTTTCAAAGAAACATAAAGACTTTATTTTAAAACCCAGAAATAAGTTGACTAAACTGTTTTTTAAATTTCCCTCTGGTGAAAAGATAAATGAAATAAAATGCCTTACATTCCCCTCCTATTTGCTGAAATATTAAGTCAACTTTTCATTTCTAAAGCAGACCTTTCACCGGCAAAATAGAGGGAAAGAAAATGAAGTGTGAGTATCACGTTTCTGCAGATCAAGTTAAACACTAAGACATCCGGGCCCTAGCCAGCCCTCCCCTTTGGGAAGAGCAAGTGAGGGATAACATGACGTGTATTTATCGGTCTTTCTCCTGTTGTGAACAAAATTTTCCCATATTTCTTCAACTATGCAACCAAGCAAGCCTACAAAGTAACTTCTACAAATGCTATCAAAGAGTGCAGGTCACTGGGAAAGAATTGATGGGAAAAAAAATCAAAACAACTTATTAACTCCAGAGTAAAATCAGAAAGGAAAGTACACGAGGGGTAAAAACAGACGTGCATATTTAGTGATTAACAGGAGTGAAGCACATGAATATCTGCAATCTCGGTGCTTCATCTGTGCTTTTCAATTGGAAAATTATTAAGGTAATACTTTATAAGGAGGAGAAAAAAGCAACTGCTCACAAAGCACAAAGGCAGCAAACCTTAAGTTATCCCAAGGTATCACAAAATGACAAAAACCACGATTGTGCAGGGCACAGGAGAGGGACACTCATACTCACAAGAGCAGGAAAAGCTGTCTGTAATTTAAAAAGCATAGGCTGTGGCAGCAAAGGTGACAGTGTACACACAAAAGGAAACACCAAGCTTTTCCAAAGCATCCCAAGAGGTGTGCTGTTAGGAGCACCGCCAAGCCCTGCAGACCAGGGAGTCAGTTATTTAATAAGGTTGTGAGACATGGATTTGGTGCCAGAGTGGCTCCCCAATTGCGAAACCTTCTTTGTCATCCTGACCAGCAACTCTCACTCAAGCATGTCTTAAAGTAGCCATGTGACCCCTGACAATGAGGATAGAGCTTAAAGAGGTATCAGAAAGACTGAAAGGAAGGGAGGCAGCCCACAGGAAATATAAAAGATCTGAACAGTAACTGAATACAGGAGACAGAGGAAAAGGAAAATGGCAGAGGTTCAAGTTAAACCTGAGGGGAAAAGAATGGCAATGTCTCAAAGACACAGACAAGTGCAGAATGGGAAAGGCATGGAAGGAAAGGGAATACATTAGTTTGGGCAAAGGTTAGAAAAACGCATGATGAAAATGCCCTGAGGCAGCTGGAAATAAGAAACAGGGCTTAACAGAGAACCCGGGACAGGAGATTTGAGATCCACCAGGCTGGATTAATCACAGGAAAAGATACGATATCCCCAGCGGCGAGCCCAGCGAAAATGGGGCAACGGGCTGGTTCTCATGAGGGACCTAAGGACAAAGATACAGCAGCCAAAGAGATAATGAAATCATTTCTGTAGGAGGAAAAAAATCACTAGAGTGTAGTATTCCCAGGGACCGAGAGAGAAAGAAGCTTTTGAGAAGGAAGAAATAATAATAAGATCAAATATCACAGAGAGATTAATGAGAATGAAGTCTAAAAAAAAAGCAGAGAATGTGACTAGAAGTGGGGAAGTCAATGAGAAAACATACAGATATGGTGCTTTCATCAACCTTATATTATTATTATTATTTTTAAGATTTTTATTGGGGAATTTGGGGGATGGGAACAGTGCTGGGGGATTAGGGAAGGGGAACAGACAAGTTGCTGTCGTTTTGTTCTTCAATCTAGTTGTGGAGGACGTTGCTTCACT
>NW_017731374.1:2752607-2756641 GCF_001890085.2 Hipposideros armiger
TCCTCCACAACTAGACTGAAGAACAAAGACAGCAACTTGTCTGTTCCCTTTCCCCCAACTCCCCAGTGCTGTTCCCATCCCCCAATTCACCAATAAAAATCTTTAAAAAAACGAGTGCGAGCTCTGAGCAACAGGGCCGCCGTTTCGATTTACACATGGGCCAGTGATACTGCGCCCGAGCTGAGCTGCTGCTGAGCTGCCAACAGGTGGCAGGATGGTTCAGCTGGTGTAACAAGACTGCCTGTTCCATGGTGGCCTACACCCACCCGCAACTAAGACTGAACTTGGCACCTTGAGCTGAGCTGCCGCCCGGATGGCTCAGTGGATACAGCATGCGCTCTTAATAACAAGGCTGCTGGTTCGACTCCCGCATGGGATGGTGGCTATGCCCCCCCGCAACTAAGACTGAACTCGGCACCTTGAGCTGAGCTGCCGCTCGGATGGCTCAGTGGATACAGCATGTGCTCTTAACAACAAGGCTGCTGGTTCAACTCCCGCATGGGATGGTGGCTATGCCCACATGCAACTAAGACTGAACACAACAGCACCTTGAGCTTAGAGGCCACGAGATGCTGATGGGAAGCCAGATGGCAACTGGTGCCCTCCACAACGAAGACTAAAGAACAACAACTTGGCTGGTCCCCTTCCCCAATTCCCCAACACAGTTCCCCTCCCCCAACTCCCCAATAAAATCTTTAAAAAAAGGAAAAATCTAAGCACTCAATTCACTAAAAGCCAAGATGTTGGGTGAAAATTCATTTTTGGTATCAATTTCTATTACATATTACTTTGATATTCTTATGCAGGTCAATCAGGTACTTAACAGTCCTCAAAGCCAAGAGACCACACAACAAAAAAGCCTGGGCGGCTGCGTTACAGCCTGACTCCAGTCCTGGCCAGGACCTTGACTTGATAATGGCTATCCCAGCTGACCACTTCCAAAGGGGAATTGGGGGAATTGGGCTTTAATATACCAATCGTGAGACAAACTGGGGTCCTCTTCATTCTATGAAGGTGAAGTGTTCTAGAAAACAGAAGTAGCTCATGGGGGTGACAGGCAGAGAACCAGAGGAGCAATGAAAGATGAGACAAGTCACGTGTGCAGAACTCATGCGTCCCACACGGGCCTCGGCGACATGGGGGCCTGGATGGGGAGGGTGTACACCCGAGTGATCTAGTGTACTACAGATCCAACCATTCTGAGTGGGTTCTTCCTGTCTTTTCACCAGAAATAACTCAAGACCTTCACCCTAAGCTTTTTTTTTTTTCTTCCCTCTTAACTGAGCTACACTCCCAGTTTAACAGATTCACTTGATTTCTGACCAGAGGCCTCTTTTCTGGGTGAATGAGGGGACTTAACAGGGAATCAGTGACATTACATATGCAAAGCATGTTAACGCAGAGCTTGACACACAGTGGGTACTCAGCAAATGTTAGGGTAGAGGATGGATCGAAACAAGGAATGAGACTGGAGGCCAAGGGCCCAGATCTGGGCGACAGCTAAGAGAACAACAGTGGGAACTAAAGGGGTAGCAGTGAGGAAGAAAACAAGAATGAGGTAAATGAATGAGAAATGTTACAGAAGGAGGACGAACAGGACATGGATTCAGTAAAAAGAACAGGGAAACAGAGGTCATGAGATCTGACAGTTCTGGCTCTGTCACGAACTGCTTTGGAATTCCAGTTCTGCCTCTTACNAAATTGAAGCCAAAACATAAACTGGCATTATAGGCGCAACAGAATATCAAAACTGAATCACCTGTCTCGGTGGCAAGTAAGTGCAGCTCAATGAAAAAGGACCACACTTGCAGGAAACAGCACAGTTTTCTTTCTTCAATTTCTGGGAACATTAATTATTCGTAATATTCTCACTAAGGAAACGTTTAAGTAATTGTGTGGCTCCTAAATATGTTATATAGTGTTTGCAGTTACTATACATATTCATGTAGCCCAATTCCCCTCTTTATTACTTATGACCTGGCACACAAGCTTCACAAAGCAGCAGTGAAAAACCCTCAAACAATTTCCTAAGAGAATTTTTTAACTCCCTCAAATTCCTGGCCATTTTTTTGTCCTCTCTTTTTTCTCTATCAGCTTCACAGAACTATAATCTGTAAACAATAAAACTCACCAGGTTTAAGTGTATAATTCAGTAAATTGTGACAAATGTATCCAGTTGCATAACCACTACTTCAATCAAGATAGAGAGCATGCATTACCCCAAAAAGTTCCCTCGTGTCCTTTTTTATAGTCAATCCCTCCTTCAACTGTGGGCTCTGAAAGCCACCAGATAGGCTTTCTGTGACTACAGTTTTGCCTTTTCTAGAATCTCATATTAACAGAATCATTCATTTCAGAGCTTTGTTAAAAACTGTGGTAAAATATATGTAACATGAAACTTACCATTTAACCACTTTTAAGTGTACAGTTCAGCAGTGTCAAGTACATTCCCACTGTCATTATGTAGCTTTTAAATCTGGTTTCTCTCACCTAGTAAGTACCATGCTTTTGAGATTCATCCACACTGTTGAGCAGTCTGTTCCTTTTTCATTGGTGAGTAGTATTCCATTATATGGATACACTACGATTTGTTTATCCATTCACCAGTTGGTGGGTATCTGGGCTGTTTCCAGTTTGGGCTATTATGAATAATGCTATGAGCATCCAAGCACAAGTCTTTGTGTGAACATATGCTTTCACCGCTCTACAGTAAATGTCTTGGAGTGGAGATGCTGGGTCATATGAGATCGGATTAGCTTTTTGAGAAACACAAGCAATTGTTTTACTTTCTCAATTCAAAGAAAATCTATAGACCTTGGACGCCCAGCCAGAAGTCACTGTGGGCTACATCACAGCACATCTCCTCGAAGCATAAGACTACACTTCATACTTACAGGATTATGTGGGTAGACAATGGCAGCAAGAACAATTCAGCTCACAAAAAGCTAAATGACAATGTATCTGAAGGCCCTGGTCACTGACTCAGTGCACAGTAGCTACTCAATAAACAATAGCCATTCCTGGTGCTATTGTTGTTATCAGAGTTCTTGAGATCACTATGCTTGATCAGCACTCAGAGTTTGATGACACTGAAGAATCCAGAAGTTTGTACACCAAGAGCTTAATATATCTGAATTGAGATGGTATGGTTAAGAGAAACTAACATTTGCTAAGTACCCATGCGGTAGGCAGAAAATGCCCCCACAATAATGTCTAAATCCCAATGCCCAGAACTTGTGAATATGTGATCTTACAGAGCAAAGGGGACTCTGCAGATGTGATTTAAGTCAAGAGTCTTGAGATGGGGAGATTACCCTGGGTTATTGGGCAGGTCCAATGTAATCACAAAAGTTCTAATAGAGGGAGGCAGTTCTGGTATTAGGTAGTGGCGATAGTTGCATATATTGTGACTATACTAAAAACCACCGAACTGTACACTTTAAAATGGTGAATTTTATCTCAATAAAAACAAATTATAAAAAGAGGAAGGCAAGAGAGTCAGTCAGGGAAGGAGACATGATGACAGGAGTAAAGGTCAGAGAGAAAAGGAGATGGAAGATGCTACACAGCTGGCCTTGAAGGCAGAGGAAGAGGCCACCAGCTGAGGAATGCAGGTGGCCTCTAGAAGCTGGGGAAGGCAAGGAAACAGATTCTCCAGAAAGCCTTCAGAAAGAGTGTGGCTCTGGTGATACCTTGATTGTAGGGCTCCTGACCTCTAAAACTGTAAGATAAAAAAATCTGTCTTTTTTAAGCCACAAAGTTTATGTTAATTTATTACAGCAGCAATGGGAAACTAATACAACCCACTAATACATCCATTGATTCCTTGTTGTACCCCCTCATCCCTGCAGAAAAAAGATTCTTGGTCAGAAATCAGATAAATCTGTTAAACCAGTACAGTATGGTTTTTGTGGGTTTTCTTTTTAAACTTTAATGGGGAACAGCCATGGTCATTGGTTACACATTGCTTTCATGCTACAATGGCATAGTTGACTCTTTTAGGGAGGGTGCAGCTCACAGTGGCCCATGCGGGA
>NW_017731374.1:2759106-2760766 GCF_001890085.2 Hipposideros armiger
CTTGACTGTAAAATAGAGATAATACCATTCACCTCATAGTGTTATTATGAAGGTTAATAATGCAGTTAAAGTGCTAAGCTTAGTGCCTGGTACACAGTAAGCAGCAGTCAATTAAGTTGGTGCTACTACAGGATTGTGTCATTATTACCAATTAGCATTATATCACGCTGAAAATAATGCACACTGTTTCTCTCTTTACCTTCCAAGGTTTGGAAGGATACCTATCTTTGCCTTGAGCTAAAGAAGGTACAGGGTTTGGCGATGCGGAGAATTCAAGGAGCATACCACAAAGCTTTGGATTAGTTATTTTAAATCATAAGGTACTCATCAGGCTATAGGAGCAATAACTCAAAATATGGAGTATATAATCACTCATCTCTCAGGACTCTAAAATTCAAAGACTGCCAGGAATAATTTACTTTCATAATCAAATAAAACTTTATCTGGCACATAACTAATGACATCCACAATACAGTTTGAAAGGGTTACCAGAAATTATTAGTTTAATCAATGCAATAACATTCTTAAAATCATACCAATGACAAATCATTCTCTCGTTTCATTTACTCACTGATATCAACCCATTAATCAATACTCAGATTAAAGAAGCATTTTCTCGCCTTGCCATCAAAGACAGACATTATGATACTCTTCATCATATCCCTTGAAAAAATTACAACAGCTAAGATTTGTGGCATTTTCTAGGTGTGGTTATGTATGACTTGTACTAGGTGAATACATGGTGCCATCGGCCATTACCTTTCCTTTTATAACTGCTCACAACCCTATGATCAAGCACCTACTATAGAAACTTCCAGAAAACCTATCTCAACTTCACCAGTCTAACACGTATGTGTTCCTCCACTCTCAACCTCAATCCTCTCTTTTGAAAAGATGATGTATGTGCCTGTGCTCAATCTTCTGGGACCTCTCTTTACAGTGATTCTCAAAGATTACTGACAGCTGTTTTCTAACTATTATACATCTCCAGGGTTTCCCAGCTCTCAGCATTTGAAAAGAGCCAAATTCAGAAGGTTCTGGAGTCTCTTTCCGCCCTCTCTTTGGGTAGCTCAGCTGCACTGACTCGGCAGGTCTGGTTTTGCTCAATGGCAGAAGAGACTGATGCCAGCCACTGAGCTAGAGGTTCCCGTTTTTCCATGAGGCCACATCCTCACGCAGAGGCCTTCCACCGTTAGACAGTCCTACCGATGTTCCCAGCCCCGTAGCGCGCAGACCGTTCCGGGGCAGGGCTCCCCTCTACTGGGATGGAGGCCCCCGTGCATCCAGTCCCGTGAGCCCCACCTGAGCACACCTCTCTGTGAATGAAAGATCCAAGTCCATACACAGTCAGCTTTGTCTGCGTCTAGGCTTCTCCCTAATAATCGCTATCGTATATTTAACCTGTATTGCAGCCCAGGTGTGTGTGTCCATGCCTCATTTATACAACTCTATCTCTTAACTCCTCTGCACCAGGGCCTTGAACTGATTTAAAACGATTAGTTAGGCTTTTAATTCTTAACCAGCTCTCTGTCTTCATCCTTCATAAACTCTAAGCTGAAACTGTTATTCTTTCATAGGTTTCCTAATATTTCACTTCAGTTATCAGCCCTCTCTCATTTCTGACCAACAGATGGTTCTTGTGCATTTGTGAAAACTAGCC
>NW_017731374.1:2762491-2775250 GCF_001890085.2 Hipposideros armiger
ATAATTACGCATAAGAGATTGTCTTTCTATTCCAGTATTAGGAGAGATAGCTCTTCAAATAAATGAAAACACATTTTCTAACAGCTTTAAACTCCTTCTTACATATTTTACACAAATAATGTTTATAACCTTAAGTCCATGAGAATTTCTTTCCAAAAATACTTAATTTGCTCAAAGTTAAAAATAGAAATATTGATTAAATGATCGATGCTGATTTTTTTTTTAACCCAAATACTTTTAATTCTCCAAAACTTGTGGGTAGAGGTGGGAAGCACATTCACTTTCCAAATGAAAATCTCACAGTACATACGTTCTCCCATCTAATTCATCAGGACTCCCTGCCCCCAACCCCCGGCATCGGTACTGATAAGCTGTGATCCCACAAGCAAGAGCCATACCCGTGTGCATGCACTCATGTGAAAATATCACACACACTAAATTGCACTGAGGCCGTGACAACATGCAACTTAGTAATGTGCAATATCCCCACCAGAGCAAGCAGAATGGGAGCATCAGGAAAGAAGGGCGTGATGCAGACATTCGGGATACGACATGCTCTAGGGGAGGAAAATGGTTTGGGGATAAGGGATGCATGCCACGAACTCAAAAATTCATGAAATGAAAACACAAGTCACAAATGTATTCCATTCAGAATACGTATTCAGAATTGTGAATAAAAACTGAGGTTCAAAAATTCAATGAGACAGATTATAAAGTAGCCACATATGTCAAAAGACAACGCTTGAGGAATAAAGACATTTTTACTGGCTGGTCATGCACTTAACTCCCAATTTCAATTCAACTTTTAACTTATTAATGGACTATATCGGCTTAAAGACCAGCTTACCTGCAACATTGATGATGACTAATGATTGATGCTTATAAAATTGATGCTTATAATTTGCAAACTAAACTACACTCTCAGGACATTATAATAAATATTGTCATAATCATTTGTATAACATTTTTCCTCGTAAAATCCTTCTCCATGAAGAAATATATTCCACCTTGAACACAATCTTTCAGAATGAAAAGTTTGAAAACAGCGCTTAGAACCAGAACCTACTGCTCTCCTATATATACAAGAATGTTCTTCAGAGGCATCTATGTAAAACCTGTACATTTTTATTTAAGTCTTGAATTTGACCCAGTAAATAAATACACCACAAGCACTTAGACTGCTGAATCATCCTGAATTACAACCTTTAATTTATGTAACTTGATATGGCTGTGGTTAGAAAAATGAACCAGGCTATAACAAGTTCTCTAGTCTGCACCATATTTTTCAGACTCACAAAATTCTAGTAGTTTTAAGAACCATTGGATTATAGTTCTGGTACTGAAGATGGTTAAAAATTTTCTTTGTATTAAAAATAAGATGATAAAATGAATGGGTTTCGTCCCAGTATCCTTTGGACATGGGCTACTGTTAGAGTGCATAATTAGTGTGTGCAAACCCAAGAAGATGGCAAATCTAATTAGTGGAAAGACATATATTTCCTTCTATCTCTGTAGATGACCACACTCTTCCTAATCTCCAATTCCCTCCTTTGCCAAGATCTGAATTCTTAGCCATCAGCTTCATGTGTCCATATGCATAGCATAACAGAACCACACATTTAACTCATGCCCTTTTCCCCCACCAGCTCCTCCTGGGAGAAGGTATCATGGTATACCGGAAGGGTTTGTGCTTTCAATCAGCCGGGCCTAGGTGCAAATCGCAGCTCTGCTTACCAATCATGACATTAAAGAATTAAGCTTAGAACAAAGGAGAACTAAGTTTTAATACCAAATATGTCATGAAAAAAAAAAAAGGCGACTCAATGACAGACATTCTGAGGATGGTTAGCAAGCGGCTCACTCTAAGAAAGCAGAACAAGAGAAAATTCAAGAACTGTGATTTGAAGATAAAAGCTTGTGTGAGAATAAGTGTCAGGACTAATAAAGATATATCTGCTTTAGGAAAATCAAGTTATCTTTCTTGAAGTTCTTTATGGACAAGGTAAATATTTTCCTGTCAAGTTTGGCTTAAGCCACAACAACTAGAGGATTCTGCCAGGCTTTGAAATGGTTGATTAAATGGCTTTATTCTATTAGGAAGGGGGAAGTTTACTTTTCCTTTTTCATAGAGCATCTGCATAACTTTTTGAGTCAGATAAATGTCAATTTATATAAACTAACGTTAATCTATTCCTGGAGTTTTCACCATTGCACTTGCTCAATAAGATGATAACCAACAGTCATATAGGCTTAGCAGAGATGCCAAAGCCAGTAAGCTCTTCCTGAAGAAGAGCTTCACACTGCAACTGCTACATTGGATAATACACTCCCAAACTTGGAATGACTCTTTACATGGATGGCCCCACATGGATACCGAGAGTACCATAGAGGATATGAGCCTTTTTTTTCAATCCCACTCGATGCCCAATCAAGAAAGCAAGATACTCATAAGGCTTTACCCAGGCCTTACTAGTAGGAAAAAGGGAAAAAAAAACCTACCAAAGTTTCCAGAGAGAATATATTTTAGGAGCATTCATCCTATTTGATTGTAACAGAGGGTTTTCCAAAGATCACAGGGGTATCCCACCAGCTATTACATGAATATAGTGAAAAATTAAGCCAAGCTCAGTCAGACAGGATTATTAGGTCAAATCAAGATTTTTGCAGAAGACCGGTTCCAAGCAGTGGTATTTTTTATAAATATATGGAAAGAGAAATGCCAGCCAAAGACTCACTATTCAAGAGACGCTTACCAACCACGTGGCTAACAACTTGTTAGAAAAAGAAGCCCCAATGGACAACGTGAGATTTCATTTGTGTAGCTAGCTGCTCATCCACAGTAAAAATGTAGTGAGGTGTTAATAATGAGTTCAGAGCAATGAGGCACAAGGCTCGGGCATCAGAAAGCTTCTCCCCACTTGAAATGCCAAAGAGGAAAAAGAAAAGGGGGACAGGAGCCAGTGATCTGGAAAGCGTGTATGAAGAATACATGTTAAAGAAACCTCTCATTTAGAAACAAAGCCTGCAATCCATGGGTCCCAGAAGACATGAGGCAAGTTTCTGGCCAGAACCTGTAATGCACACAGAGCTTACGCGTACGACTTGAAGATAACCAGAAACGCTGCATTGCCAGTATCCAACCTATCCCCTGCCGAGGGGATGGCCTGGCTGCAGAGGGAGACAAGAAGAGACAGGAAGGCCACCGACTCCCCTCCCTAAGCAGAGACAGAATTCCTGAGAAGAGAAGGAGCGTTCCGAGAGAAGAGGAGGTGTGCATGTGGTATAAGAAGCAGGTTTCCTGAGCAAGCGACATGATGATGAACAGGCAGAGCAGGAGCCTGTGGGCAGAAAGCTGATAGGGGCAGGACATGAAATCTTTGTAAACCGCAGGCTTGAGAGTAAGACATGGAAACTTTTGAATTGTTTTCTTAACATTTGCACCGTTCATATCTTTTTTCTTACCAACATTTGCACTGCTCTTTTTTTTTTGTTAATTTATTTTTTTTATTGTTAGTTTCAGGTGTACAGAACAATACAATAGTTACCCTTTTCACCCTCTGCTCTTATTTTTTTGAGGCTAAACTCTCAAAAGGAGATAACGATTTTCAAAAATGCCAGTTCCATCACAAGTTTAGCACTGAATATAACTAGGAAGGCTCAAGACAGAAAATGTGCTCCTCAAGGAAAGAGGTTTTGAGGGCAATAAAAATAGCGTAAGTCTTATCCCTACCTGATAGCTTCTTCCACAGATTGGCCAATAATATTAGAGGAAGGACCTGGCTGAGATAGTGGTGTCAGGCTTATCACCCACTTCACTGGCTTGTAGTACTCATCACTGGAACTTAATAGATAAAATAGTGTGGTCAGGAAAATTATCTGCAAAACAAAGGACAGTAGCTCCTAAAAAATCACATTTGGAAACTACAGGAAGGAAACACACATGGAACCAAGAATCTGCTTTACTGGGGAAGGAAACGTTGATATGTTGCTGTCTGTATGTACATACCAGAGACAGTACGAAGTTGAGGAGGGCTGTCCCGCTGTAGAAGAGGATGGTCAGGAGCGTAGTGACAGTGGTAAAAAGCAGGCTCACGTTCCGGCTCATAACAATCCACAGAGACTCTAAGATCTGAGAGGAGGGAACACTGAATGTCAGAACTAATCCTTGGGAAAGAAGTTTCTACAGGTATCTCGTGTGCTTGTAATATACTGTTTTAGTACCATAAACTGAAAAGACAAGAACTGAGTATTATTTTAAATGGAAAAAAAAAATCTGATAACATTTGAACGTTGTTAAGAAAATGCTTAAGTAAATTATGGTAAAGCTGCTCTAAATAATATTAGGCAGCCATTAAAAATATCTCTTATAACACAGGGGAGTAATTTATGATATAGTGCTAAGTTTAAACAGCAGGATACAAAAACTTTATATATAGCATGGTTATTACTATATAACTGATATGCATTGAAAAATACCTACAGGAGAATAAGCCGCAATGCTTGTAGGATCACAAGTGCAGGCCATGAAAATCTAGCATTTATCTTATTAGCTGCCTCCCCTCTTGCCACCTCAAACTTAGATTCATCTACAAATAAAAAAGCATCTTCACTAAAATCACAGTAAAATAAACAGACAAGGAACGTCAAGGGCAGAGCTCTGCAGCTGAAGGTCGTTCTTCAGATAGATGATGACCTTTCTATCAAGACCTACTGACTTCAGTTGACCCATCACCTATAAATTCACTAGAATCAGGTATTAAAATGAAGGATATTAATATATGCTAATTATTACTAAAAGAAAAACGTGCAATACCTACAGCACACCCACATGCTTTCATTTCCTCTCTCTTCATAAACTTAAACACTCTCATGATCATGTCAGCTCTATTCTCAAGCATCCTTCCTCTTAACGAAAAACAAGGAAGCAAAACGTTCAGGAAAACACCTTCCCTTATCGTTTTCAAAACGCTCCCATAAAACTCACAACAGCGCTGTGAGGGAAGCAATGCAGGTATCATCTTGATTTTATAGATCTGCACACTGAAGCTCAGGGGTTTTTAGAAACTTGCCCGAGGGCATGGAGCTAGTATGTAGAACTAGAACTGGGACCAGAACTCAGAGCGTCTGAATTTATTTTGGTGCCCTTTCCAAAACCGTAGTTCTGTTTCTTGTCATATGTTCAAGTTATACCATCTGTGCTATGAAAGGCCTATCCATTCCTTTCCTACCTCAAATGTACCATTTATAAAGGCATATTTTGTTGTCCTCGGCATTTCTTGCAAACCTCAGCTCAGTCTTCGTAAGAGAACTTGGGCAGGCTGGTTTCATTTACAAAAACTCCTTACATAAAATCTTGAAAACGTTTCACAATGCCCACAAAAATATGCATGATTGACTATCTGACCCTGTGGGACAAGGAATGAATGAATAATGCCACTGATTCTAAGAAACAAACCAACAATGACCTTACTTGTGATTTTGACAAGCATTCTTTTGGGAGCCTCAGTCATTCTGGAATTTTTATCAAAAAAAAAGTTTTAAATAGTTTCTGGGTCATACTGATAGGAAATGCCCCCTGGTGATTCTTAAGAAATTAACTGAATACATTAATTGTAGACTGGTAGTTGTCAACATCAAGTAACCTTTCTGTGTACTCAAGAGGATTAGGAAGGGCGGTTCAGAATATAAAAAAGAGCTGTTGGGTATTACAAGTATGCCGGCAGAAAGACACAGATTTCATTTCAAGCTGTTATAGCTCTATTTGACGAAGGAAGGAAAAGTGTGAGTGCAAGCATGGGGGTATTAACTAGAGGAGTTGCGAGAAAACCCCAAAGGAAGTGTAACAGGGCATGGAGGGACTTGCAGAAAAGTCACACCTTTATCTTCATCTTCTATATTAGAAAGCCAAAGGTAATATCTAAAATTGTAAAACCAAAAAAGAGCAGCATAAACTTTTTTTTTTTAGAAATTCAGAGGTAAATACCCAGAGAAAGCTAAAAGAACTAACAGCTGTTTCTGGAGATTGAGACTTAGTGGAGAAGCACAGAGTTGGGCACTGCTATTTTTCTTTTTTTTAAATTAAAAGTCTTAGAGCATTTTTTACTTTTCAGCTATGGTCATCTATTATTTTGATAAAAATTAAAAACGTCTAGCACTGCAAATCTCGACTTTTGGCAACTTGATGAAAGTCACAAGTTTATTCCCAAGAAAATGCTTCTCGTCTTTGTGGAACACCACAGGCTGAGACACCTTACCAAGTACACTATGGAATGACAAGTGGTTGTTAAAACTTAGCAACACTGAAAGCTGTTGCTGCCTTCCATCTTTTGCAAAAAAAAAAAAAACAAAACAACAAACCAGGCAAAGTTGGCTAGTGCACAGGGAAGAAAACCATATTTCCACCTGCCAATGGGCTTCACCCTCAGAAAGGCAGCTCCCTTCTCTAGTGGTCCAGCTGGGGACATTCCTTCTGCTCAGCCGAAAGGGACGAGTACACTGTCTCACAATCTGAGAGCCACGGCCTTGTGCATACGCTTCCTGATTCGGCATCTCTTGGTTACTCTTCAGCCACAAAGGAGGCATTAGGGGAGCTGCACCTGAGCTCTTTGATTTTTAGACCTCTTTCAAGTGCATTTAGAATTTTCAAAAGTGTAAATGTCGTGGTATTAAAAACAGGGGAACCAAAGGCCTTTAAGTGTGTGCAGAAAGCTGGGAATTAGCGTTTCTATTTTTATTTCTAAGTCCAGTTGAACTATAAATGCTACTTCTTACCGAGAGAAACGTCTCAATGTTCTCGTGAACGAAGGAGGCAATGTCCTGCCAGTCCAGCATGTCCCCCAGCCAGCCGTTCTGACGACCTATGTGCAGCTTGTGTCCTTTGTGCCTCCCAGAATGCGTTACGTTCTATGGAATAAAACAGGTCAGACATGAAATCTCCATCTTAACCTAAAGAACAGAATGTATACATAGCCTATTTTGTTTTAGGTCCACTTGAGCACTTTAGTAAGTACACAGAAGTGAAAAATTTTGCATCACTTAAGAAATCAATTAAGAACTCCACCTAAAGACCTGAAAGATATTTTTCTGTTTACATTCTATTAATAGTTACTATGTCTCAGCCTAGCTCAAGTGCTTCCCTCCTAAATACATTTGTGAACACACTTGATTCCTCAGTATATTCAACTGTATACGAACACAGCATTTACTTCCATCTTTCCCCTCTTTTCGTACCTCTATCTTTTTAGTCTCCCATTTTTGCTTTTTTCCTCCTTTATTCATCTCCCTTATTAATCTTCCATACAAGATAAAGAGAGCAGGGAGGAGAGAAGAATATGAAAAAGTACACCTAAAACTAATACAATGTTATATGTCAATATCTCAGTAAAACGGGGAAAAAAAGAATATGAAAAGGAAACGGCGGGGGTGGGGGTGAGTAGACCTAACTTGTCCACCTGGAAGAGAATTACATTTGCAGGAATGCAGGAATAACTAGATTTGAAAGAGATATGAATAAACAAAGTGACTCCTGAGGTTAAAATTCAGAAGTAGAGGTAAGTTCTTAACGTTTTGCATGTGTTTCCATTCTCCCACTTTTGTTAATAGTATAGTGATATCAATCCTCGTTACGCAATAAAGACATTAGGTCCTAGTAAAAGAGGTAAAGAAAGCAACATACATAATCACTTACAAACCTGTATTTTTAAAACACTGACCTCCCTGGACTATAAAAGGAAGCTCAAAGCGGGTGAGAGATGCTAAAAAACTGTTTAGAAGCAGAAGCCCCCGAGTTAGCAGAAGGAATAGATACAAACTTACTATCTACTCTTCAGCAGATATCTACCTAGAGATTCCCCAATTCATTTTAACTCCCAGTCTTTGAAATCCACAAAAACCAACACTGTTCTCCTTCAACTCCTCCCAGGACAAGAGGACACAATCCCAAACAGGACACTAAGCAACAAATTCAAATTTAAAATTAAGCCCTCCTTCCCTACCCCAAGAGAAGAGGTTTACATACGCACTCCTCTCCTTAGAGCAACCCTGGGAAAAATCACCACAAACTCTGCCCCACTCGCTACCTCCTTCCCGCTGGAGACGCATCTTCCGTGACACACCTCCAGATGGCTCACAGGCCCTGCCAACCCTGTGCCATGGCCCCCCACAACCAGTTGCTTTCAAAACTGTAATTTTTATATTTAGTGAAAAAATATTTTTCCAGCATAAACTCTGACGTACGAATTCATAAGCACAAGTAGCACACAAGGTTGATTTAAAATAAAGATCTCTAAACTTTTGGATCTATTTCCACTTCCTCAAAGAGAAAGCTCTCAATGTCTAGTGCTGTACTGTCCAAAACAGTAGCCATTAGCCCCATGTGGTTCCTGCGCACTTAAAATGTGGCTAGTTCAAGAACTGAAATGTGCTGTTAGTATATAAAATGCAAACCAGATTTCCAAGACTTAATATGGAAAAATAAATAAATAAATAAAGAATATATACACACACACACACACACACCCATATTTCATTAAAAATGTTTTATCGGTATAAATAATATATTGATTGGGTTACTTACTGGGTTAAGTAATTAATTCTTAAAATTCATTTCACCTATTTATTTTTAGTTTTTTAAAGTGGCCACTAGAAAAATTAACATTACCTATGTGGCTTGCATTACATTTTGACTGCACAGAGCTCAGTCCAGACGATGAGATGCTGTTGATGATAATGAACAGAGGATGGAATATTGACACACCAGAGGGCTAGTGAGTTCTGCCATGGGGAGTAACCATCAACTCATGCTGACTTTTAGTAATTTAAGATTTAAGACCTCGCATCTTAAAAATTTCAATAAAGAAATTCCAATGTTAATCTAATCTAATTGTTGGGCCTATATAATAAAAGTACATTACTAGTTTACAATTGAAATCTTTAGCTAAAATTACTTACCTTTACAAACCAGGAATGATACAGTCTGTCCCAAAGTTCTAGTACTTGCTTTTCAATTACAGCAGTATTGTTCACCTTATCTCCAAGAATTTTATGAAGCTGGAAGAAATACAGATATCATCTGGTTTAATACTTCAGGCAACAACCCAGTAAAATTAATACATGCTGGGTCTTTACATTTGTTCCAAATCAAACTAAAATGCTCCAGACTATTTAATTGCTTCCAGCCACATTATGTCCTGTTTATAAAATCTACTCCTTAATATTCCCAGTAAATTTCCTCTCCCTCATCTTTTGCTTCTTTTCTCTTTCCTCTCTCCTTAGCTCGCAAGGTGAGCTACTTCAGGCTGTAAAATGGTAAAAATGAAGCCACAATAACTGACTTCTCCGATCTTACCTGCCCAGAGAAAAATCATTCCCTGTGACCCCAGTGCCCATCCATTACACAGAATTTTCATGTTCCATTTATCACTATTATTAAGAACTGCCACAAAACTTTAAGTAAAATTTTAGAACCTTACCTATAAACACAAATATTTCCCTTAGTTTGCTGAGAAATAGCAGGTCTAAGAGTTATGGCTGATCAGACTGGCTTCAAGATTTGTGGGAATAAAGTACACGGAGATAAGATAACCTAGAGAAAGTTTACTCATTATAATATCTTCGCTCAAATTTTACTTGTTATTAAACATATGGTAATATTAAAACACTTTTAAAAGGACACTGATTTGTAGTCCCCCTTTCCTTAATACAACCATTGCCATTTTTTCATTGTCTTTTGCAACTTTCTGCCTGTTTACATAGATGTAATTTAGAATCCTGTATTTTCTTTTCCTTCATAAGCATTTCATATTTAGCCTTCGTCACTACCCTTCATCTTTATTTTTAATGGCTTCATATTAGTTCATTAAGTTTTGATATTATTATTTAATCATTACCAAATGACAGGACATACAGATGGTTCCCAATTTTTAATGTCACAAGTAACAGTGCAATGAACGTCCTTATACACAATATTTTTCTTGTTACTAATAGCTAGATAAATGTACAGGAATCACAGGAAACGAGCATTTTAACAATGCTCTGCATTATTAAACTGTCTTCTATGAGGATTGTACCAATGAATACTTTCCAACATTGTATAGATGAACCAATTTCCCCAAAGCCTTATCGGCGAACTGATAAATTTTTAGATAATAGGTGTGAACTGGTAACCAATTATTTACACTTTACTTCCTGAGTGACAAGAGTGACCATTTTCCATCTTGGTTTTCAAGGCATATTACCTTTTGTGCGGCCTGTTCATACCTTTTGCCCACTGATGCTGGCCTGATAAATACCTGAACCAGTTCTTAGACATATTTCATGCAAATATATCTGCACAATGTTTTCCTTTATATTTATTTGACTTGTTCATAAACCAAACACAAATTAGTGACTATAAAAGGCATTTATATTTGCATAGCATTTCACAATTTACAAATGGCTTTCACCTACACTGATCTTTACAACAAGCCCAAGAGTTAGAAAATAGTTTTGTCATTACTTTTGTTCTTTTCAAAAAACAGATTTAGAAAAACAGACCTGTGTCAAGCCCAAGGTCATGCAGCGAAATGGCAGAGTCAGAATTAAAAGTCCTCTAAGGTCCTTTCAACTATAGCCTTTACAACCTATGAACAAAGAACACCTGACAGCAAATGACCCCAAATAATTAAAAAAAGAAAACAATTACCCCAGTCTAATTTCCTTTTGTTACTTTAAATTTGCCCATTATATATTATTACTGTCAGATCCTCACAGACTTCCTACCAATTCTTTCTGCCATTTTTCTATCAGTTTCTGAGATCCACTTTAACCAGAAGAGAACTAAAATGGTTACTGACAGCCTCTTTTCTAGACTGTCGGCACAGTGGCCTTTATTGCAATAAAGCACTATTTCAAGCTGACATCTCCTTGAGCAGTCTCATTTCCAGCACAATGGTGAATAACTCTAAAATACCATAACTATAATAGTAAAGGCAAGTTCAGCATAATTTTACAGCATGTTATAAAACACGCTTTTCAAAACTGTGGTGCTATATCAACCATGGCAGAACCTTACAGACCAAGAAAACTGTCCTGCAACATTACAATACATATTGCAAGCTGCACGGAGGACTCAGCCAGAGGGCAAGGAGCCTACTGGACACATCACTGCCACTAGAAGCATCACTAAAGCACACATACCGTTGGTGGCATGTGACATGCTCTTTGCATACGAAAACCAACCAAGCATTAAGGGCAGTCAGAATGCCACTGGAGAGTTCTATGACTTAAGGCAAATAACCTTATCTATGAAATGGGGATGATAAGTCAGTGGGCAATTCTCTGTCTTCATCTTGTGTGAAATCTCGGCAGCATTTGCCACAGCTGACCACGTCCTGATTGAAACATTTTCTTCTCCAGGTCTTAACTATCTAGTAGGTATCTCAAACTTAATATGCCGCGAACAGAATTACTGGTCTATCCGAAACACCTATACCCCATTACCACGTCCAAGTTTTTCCATCTCCATAAATGGCACAGCTATCCTTCTCGTTTGGCAAATCGAGAATCTCCTTCCCATTCACTCATATCCAATCCATGAGTAATAATAAGTAATACCTCATGGATTTTTGAGGTCAGAACAAACTAAAACTACCAGGGATGCCAAAAAACATACACATTTTAAGAGATGTTATCTATGTGTTGCTTTTCGAAGTTGAATTGAATTACAGTAGCAATGTGTAGTTTGATGTTCGTTCAAAAGATGGCGGTAATCAAATGAATGCTAGCGTCATTCATCGTATTACAATTTTAATAGTTTTTTCCTTTCTTTAAATGTGTGTACATTTGTTTTGGCACCCTCTGTATATATCCCCAATCTGACCATTTCTCTCAACTTCGAAACACTTCCACAATCCTAGTCCAAGTCATCAACATCTTACCTGAACTATTAGAAGACTATTTTAACTGGACGCCCTGCCTTCTCCATTCTTGCCCCCTTCTCCATAAAGCAGCTAATCTGAGCTTTCAATATCCTAAATCACATCATACCCCTTCCTGTTTCAGGTCACAGAATGTTTACCTTTGTGACTGAAAGGCTATCCTCACTTCTCGCCCCGTCACCACAGTCCCTGTTCCAGCCACACAGGCCTTCCTTCTTTCCCTCAACCAAACTTGTTCCCATCGCGGGGGCTTTGAATTATTGCCCCTCAGCTTGAAACATGATTTTCCAGGCTTTCACATTCTGTCTCCTTCTCGTCATTCCAGGCTTAGTGAAAACATCGCCTCAGAGACAGTCTCTGGCCGCTCTAGCTAAAGCATCACCCCAAGTCACCCTCGACCACACGGCCTGTTTACCCTGGTCTCAGCACTTCCAGATCTGAGATTTTTATTTGTTTACAGGTTTAACGTTTGTCTCCTCTCACCAGAGTGTAAGCTCCAGGAGAGTGGTGACTCTCTGGCTTACGGCTTTTCCCTAGCACTTAGAACAGTGTCTGGCATGCTTGTGAACTGGCTGTCCCTTTCTTCATTCTAGTCATGGGAAACGGACAGGGGAAACGCATTACTTATTCTCTTGCTGTCTCAGGGCAGCATCTCCAGGTACCAATTTTAGGATGGGCATACCAGGCAGAAAGGATAGCTCAAGCAAGGATGCTGAGTGACGAAAGTAAATTGGATGTCGAGAAAATAGCAAACTGTGGGTCTCAGTAGAAACCAACAATGCATAGGGGGGACACACAGATGAGGCTGACAAAGTAGGCAGGGGGGAGACAGACACTGTTCACG
>NW_017731374.1:2775760-2784251 GCF_001890085.2 Hipposideros armiger
TCTGCGATTTCAATGGTTCTCTTTTTAAAAACAACTTTATTGAGATATAATTCACACACCTTACAATTTACTCATTTAAGTGTACAGTTCAATAGCTTTTTAGCATTCTCAGAGTTAGGCAGCCATTACTACAATCAATTTTGGAACATTTTCATCACCCCAAAAGAAAACTCCATGCTCCTTAGCAAGCACCCCCCATTTCTCTCTCATCCCCCCCTGCCCCTGGAAACCACTACTCTACTTTCTATAGTTACGCCTCCCCTGTACGTTTCATATAAATGGAATCATCCACCTGCGGTCTTTTATCACTGCTTCTTTTACTTAGCATGTTTTCAACGTCCATCCATGCTGTAGCATGGATCAGTACTTCATTCCTTCATATGGCCAAATAATATTCTATTATATGGATATACCACCTTTACTTACCATTCATCAGTTGATGGATATTCAATGGTAGCTTTTAGATATTATCCCTGTGTCTTCTAAGTCAGGATCACAAATATTTTAGAATTTTTGTTAGTAATGCCCATCTCTCAACTGTATTCCCTTTTAGTTAAAGCACTTAGCTCAGTTCCGGGCACTAGAAAGAGCAAGGGATTTGGAGCCAGTCTTCAGTCTGAAACCAAGCTCTGCCATTTACCACATGACCACTGGGAATTAACCTGGCCTGTGAGTTTGTTTCTTCATCTGTTAAGTGGGTACAATCATTCAGACTACTGGTTTCTTGGAAAGATCAATGAAACAAACTGGACAGTGCAAAGCACACTTACCAGCAGACAATACTAGGTGCCAATACTTTTTTACCCCCTCAAAGCCTTAGCTGACCACCCACGCTCAGTGACCATTCCTGCCGAATGCACAAATAATGAATCGGATCTATCTTGAACAAGAAGGTGGCCAACTTCTCAGATTGTTCAGGCTACTAGCACTATTCAGTATCATCATCAGAAGGTTGAACTGCATTGTATGTTGCTTGTTGACTTGTAGATATAAGTCTATTTTAAAAACGGAAATTGTTCTAAACAGGACCTCCACTTATGCTTTACCAAAGGAAGAAATCACTACCAATGAAGACCGTGCAAAGAGAAAGCCACCGAGAAGTGCTTCCCTTACCTTGTGGGTTATCCATTCTCGTCCATACTGATACACGTTGTTAGCCGCAGAATTGAGGGCTCTTTGGACTACCTGAGCCTCAGGAAGCCAACTAATTAAAAATAAAGAAAGAAAAAAATGAAAAACTAGTGCATTTGTAGAGTACTGCTCCAATAACTGTTTGAACTCAATGTATTTAAACAGTCAGTAACTTACAAACTGTAGATCAGTCATCAACATAGAGACACAAATGAATCACGTAATGCAGCAGGAATTCTTGATTGACTTCTAGGCCTAACTGGCCTAACACTAATATTCCGGATTTCTTTTCAAACTTTCCTTATCTTTTAGACCCACTTTCCACAACCTCCTTTCCACTCTGCTCTACTGGGTCTCTCTGTCCTTCCAGCCCTGGGTCATCTGTCTTATTCAGCACCAGAGGAAGTGCATCTGGGGCACTGGAGAGTCAGCACTAGCATCTGGGACTCAAAATGGTGCTTCTCAAGTGTGGTCCATGGACCAACAGCAACAGAACTGCTGGGAAGCCTGGCCCAAGCCCAGGCCTATGGAAAAAGAAACTCTGAAGCAATCTGCCCCTTAACAAGCCCTGAAGGCATCCTGATGCACGCTAACATTTCAGAACCACTGATCTGAGGTAATGAAGAACTGAGGAAGAATACAAAACAATTAAGAGGGTGAATTGCTGTTTTCAGTTTTGTATCCATTGAAGATCTTTTTCCTTACGATGCAAGGAGGTCCTGAGCAGAGTTCCAGCTGTACAAGGAACCACAGTCCGTCGACTGTACTGCTTGTGAGAGGAGGCCTCCCCACTTTCCTGTTAACAGGCCTTTGCCTTAATAAATAATACAGGACATATGACCACTGCTTTCCAAAGGAGAAAATACTTTCATATATTTTCTTAATTGCTCCTCACAATGTGGTATACTAGAGATGGTGACATTCACAAACTGGTTTGAATCTTTAATATTAACCAGTTAATCCTATAAAATATTTTTAAGCTTTCTGTAAGCTCTCAGTCAGTTCAAATATTTCTCAGCAAGTAAGACAAAACTTTATAGATACTTATAAATGTAATAATCTTACAGTATAAGGATATGGACAGGAAATTTGGATCTCTTAATAGAGATGTGATTTGGGAGAAAATAATTTAAGTAGCTTTTAAATTATTCTAGTATTTATAGCTTCATCAGTGGTTTGAAGGGACTACTGAATATTCTCAATTATATGGAACTACATTTTTACGGGGACAATTATATCCTTTAGTGATATTCAAAAGTGTGAGGACGCAGAGGTATCTGGATAGATTCTTAATGATTAACAAATGTCTATTAGGCCTGATAAAACGTCTTGCTGGCTATAAGAAAACACTTCACCAGCGTACTTCTACAGCTGTCCTAACTATACCAGATAAGACAAGCTGTCGTGAGGCCAAGTTAGATGCCTTGGTTCAGTCTACAGAGCCCCTCACAACGCGTGTCCTCTAGGAGACATGGGGCAAGAAACACCTGAGCAACCTTGGCTGGGACCAACTGGGATGTGCCTTGATCTTATGCCAACCATAGCCTCTAAAGTGAGTTCCTTCCTAAGGGTATTCACTATCTCAGCCCATCACTAACTCTCCTACCCTCAGTAGAAACCAAGTTTCTACAACTTGGACTGGGCTACCCTCACCTTCCTGAGTACAGGATAATCTCTATCACAACATGACCTTCCAAGAGAACAGCCCCAATTAAAAACAATGTAGCTGGGCCGGCCAAGTGGCGCATTGGTTAAGAGTTAGCTTGGGACACCAGCTCTGAGCAGCAGGGCCCTGGTTCGGATCCTACAGATGAGGGCCAGTGACGCTGCGCCCTCCACAGCTAAGATGGTGAACAACAGCTCCACCTGGAACTGGGCTGCCATGAGTCGCCAGAGACGGCGTAGGCTGCAATGTGGCTGGCCAGCAGCCAGCGTGAGCTTTCATGAGCTGCCGCTCAAGCTTTCATGAGCTGCCGTGAGCGGCCGTCCAATGGCCAGTGAGTGACTGCCTCACCAGGGAAGAGCGCAATGATCATACCAACATGGGCCAGGGAAGCGACGTCCTCCACAGCTAGACTGAAGAACAAAAGGACAGCAACTTGTCTGTTCCCCTTCCCCGATTCCCCAATAAAAAAAAAAAAAATCTTTAAAAAATAAATAAATAAAAACAACGTAGCTTAGCATACTGGGTTCCTCCCAAGTAAGGGGCCTAAGTGACATTCGGTACCGTCTCAGTGCCATCTCCTAATGAGGGTGCTGAGAATCAACAGGCTTTAGGCCAGTCTGCAGAAAGTAGAAAATGGGTTCCAGATTAACAAAATTGTCCAAGACAAAACTTAAAATGTGTTCTGACTTCAGCTTCGGTTTCTCTGAAGCTCTGCTAGGATGATCCTCCCCTAAGTCTTTCTTTCTCATTTATACACCAGCTCACCCAGTAAGCTTACCATGCGAAGTGGGGATACCTACACAGGTACTGATTGTTCCTTTTTACTTAATGCTAAGTTATGGATTATTCCATTATATGGATATCTCACAATTTATAACAAGGAATATTGAAGACAAGCACTCTGAGTAAGCTCTGGGTAAAGGAGATAAGTGCATCAAAATATATTTTGGAAGAAGTCCTTTTAAGAATACACAAATATGATTCTAAAACCTGGTTCAAGTAAAGAAATGTCCTAAGCAGATTTTAGATAAAAGAATAAAGTCGAGTCAAAGAAGAAAACCAAAGGGCCGGCCAAGTGGCTCAGTTGATTAAGAGTTCGCTCAAGAGTGCAAGCTCTGCTGTGTGGCAGGAAGAAGTCAGAGGAGCCTGTGAATGGAAAGACCACCAGCACCAATTTTCCAAATTATTTTACCAAATGGGGCTACTATTAAGACCAATAGCTTCAGATCTTCTTTAAGTCTGGATGTGGGAAAAGTCAACACTTTATTTCTTTGCCTTGTAAATAGTCTTCTTAAATTACAGATGACTGGTTTTTTTTTCCTTAACATTGACCAAGAAAATTATATGTTTAAATGAAAAGTTTGTGGCAAAAAAAAAAGAGTGCAAGCTCTGAGCAACAGGGTGGCAAGTTCAATTCCCGGCCCAAGCTGAGCTGCCAATAGGTGGCAGGATAGCTCAGCTAAAAAAAAAGAAGAAAACCAAGTTCAATCACAATTTACAATCCAAAAACTGGCTGAGTATTCCCTAACTTAGTGACTGCCTTGGGGTTAGTAAAAAAGGAGGCCAGGCAATTGTCATCAAGCTCAACTGGGTGAACTTTAGCTCTGCTAAACATTCCTCACAAAGACATAAAACCCTCTTACAGAAGCCAAATTAAACAAGTACACAGAGATCCCCTAAGACAGGGGAAGGCAAATTTTTTCTACAAAAGGACCAGAGAATAAATATATTAGGCTTTTGGGACATAGACTCTATGTTACAACTACTCAATTCTGTCTGCCTTTGCAACCCCAAGAGAGCTATAGAATGTGTGTAGATGTGTTCCAGTAAAACTCTATTTACAAAAACAGGTGGCTGAATTTGGTCCTGAGCCACAGTTTGCCAAAATGATAAAATATGGAAATATGTAAAGAATTATACAGAAACTTGAGAGACCATATGGTATATTGGCAAATTCCCTTTACTTGATCAGAAACACCGGGTATGCGTGCTAACTCTGCCACTGGTGGATTATTACTCCAAGTTCTTTAACCTGTGATCTTGTTTCCTCATCTGTGAAATGGGAATAATCTCTTCAACCTACAGCACACAGTCACTGTGAGAGGACTGGTCACAATGTAGGTAAAGGTACTTTGTAAATTATCATGTTTAAACTGTATATCTCAAGTCAAATATAAGGTATCACTTAATGTAAATTGTTCCCGAATTCTTAAGCACTTTCCTACCACCCCCTCTCCCCAATTACATGAAATTCTTGTGCAAAAATAACAACATTCATCAAGCCTTTGGCAAACCCTATCATTGCTCTTCCAAGAGAACTGCATCAATGAAGACCACTTCATGCAAACAGACACAGAAACTAGGTCATCCATCTCTATTTCTGTCATTGTAAAATAATATCCTTACTTTGCCCACTCAGGGTGATTTGCTAGAGTTTCATTAATCAAACTGCTTGTGACTTCGATCATGTGCACACTCTCTTGATGTACCTGTATCACGGATAAGGAGAGAAAAAAATCTCAATAAAAAAGTAATCCAATTTAACATTTATTTTTCTACACTATTATCGGAACAATACTTTTAGAGTCAAATAATTATACATCTTAGCTGCTTAGTTTAGAAACCTGCATTGAACAGCTGCTATATATAATAATCTATGACACACTCTATGAAATAAAAAGGTACATATTAGCTCCTGGCCTTCAAGCAGCTCAACAATTTACTCAAGGAAAGAAATATGTAAATAGATACATACAAATACACATACACACAATATTAATGCATTTAGTTTACATATGTGTATATATGTGTATATATATATACACGTAATGCATATATATAAGCAGTATCAACACTACCTGAGCTTACAGAATTATAACGCAACTAAATAGTGTTTCTGAGAAAAAAAAGCCAACTAAAACTGCTCCAAATTTACCTTGCCCAATAATCAACAAAACGAGGGAGATTTTTAAAAAAGGAACAAGCCAGTGTCAGGAAACATACTCTATATGCTTTTACTTTGTTTAAGTTTTTTAAGCATATTGAGCAAATGGTTTATCTTGGTGATAAGTCCACGTTTACTTGAAAAGAACATGATGCTACTGCTGTCAATTAGGTCAAATTGATTGACAGTGTTTTTCAAGGCTTTTAATATCCTTACTAATTTTCTAACTACTTGTTCTCCCAATTATTACAAGAGGAGTATTATTCAATCCCTCACTATAATCACTAATTTTCTCTTTTTAATTCTGGAATATTTTGATTCATGTATTTTAGAGCTCAATGAGAACATACACATTCATAACTGCTGTATCTTACTGCAATATTATTTTATCATTATGAAAAGTCCTTATTTGTCTCTAGTAATAGTTCTTATTTTAACTATATTGTCTGTTATTAATATAATTACTCCATATCTTTTTGTTTGTTTGTTTAAAGATTTTATTGGGGAATTGGGGGAGGGGAACAGTGCTGGGGAATTGGGGAAGGGGAACGGCCAAGTTGTTGTCCTTCAATCTTAGTTGTGGAGGGTGCAGTTAGCTCAGCTCCAAGTTCAATCGCCATCCGGCCGCCCGTCAGCAGCTCGCGGCCGCTCAGCTCAAGGTGCCGTGTTCAATCTTAGTTGGGGGGGGGGGGCATTGCCCACCATCCCATGCAGGAATTGAACTGGCAACCTTGTTAGGAGCACGTGCTCTCACCAGCTGAGCCATCCTGCCACCTGTTGGCAGTTAAGCGGCCGCTCAGCTTGGGCACAGCGTCACTGGCCTATGTGGGAATGGAACAGGCGACCCTGTTGCTCAGAGCTCGTGCTCTTAACCAACTGAGCCACTCCGCCGGCCCTCACTCCATATCTCTTATGTTTAGTTTGCATGACGTGTATCTTTTTTCATCCTTTTTCTATGAAATCTTTTAATGTCTTTGAATTTAAAGTATATAGATACCATTTAGTTGGAACCTTTTTTATATCCAGTCTGAAAATCTCTGCCTTTTGATTGTTAGTTGCCTCACATTTAACATAAGCACTGATATGATTGGATTTAGGTCTGCCATTTGGCTATTTGCTTTCTATCTGTCTCATCTCTATCGTTCCTCTTTTACTGCCTTCTTTTGTGTTCAGCAATTATTTCTTATTATACCATTTTAGTACCCCTAAAATGTGTGTTATTTAATGGTTGCCATTTTTCTTAAACTTAACACACCTTTAATTTACCACAATCAATTTCAAGTTAATATTGACTTGCTTCCGGTAAAAAATATTTATAGGAACTTCATACCGGTGTAGATTTGTTTCCATTTTTCTTTTGTTATAGTTATACATCTATATAGTTCATCTATGTATATTATAAACTCTACAATACAATGTTACAATTTTTCTTTAAATAGTCATATGTTGTTTAAATTAAAAGGAGACAGAAATATAACTTTTATATATAGCCACATATTTACCAAATGCTCTTCATTTCTCACTTTAGATACAAGTTATTTTTCTGTAATCATTTCTCTTCAGTCTGAAGGAACTCCTTTAGCATTCCTTATAACACAGGTCTGCTATTAACAAATGCTCTCAGTTTTTGTTTATCGCGAAATGTTCTTATTCTATCTTTAATTTTAAAGAACAGTTTCGCTGAATATAAAATTCTGGCTTGACCAATTTTTTCCTCCCTAAGACTCTGAGTACGTCATGCCAATGTCTTTGGGTATTCTGTTTATTATGAGAATTAAGTTACTGTTTTATTGTCCCCTGTGTGTGTTGTGTGACCTTTCTCTTGCTTCCTTCAAGATTTTCTCTGTCTTTGTCTTTCAGCAGTTTTACTATGATGTGTTTGGTGTGGTTTTGTGTTTGTGTACATTTATTCTACTCAGGGTTTGTTGAGCTCCTTGGATTTATGAATGTTTTTCATCAAATTTGGGAAGTTTTTGATAGTTTTCTTTGAATATCTTTTCCACTTTTTTTTCTTTTTACCTCCTGAGATACCAATTACATGTCATTAGAATTTTTGATATTGTACCACAGATAACTGCTGAGGTTCTGCACATTCAATACTTCAAAAATTTGTTCTTCAGATTGGATATTTTCTATTCATCTTTTTTCAAGTTTACTAATTTTTATTTTTCTGAATCTCAAATCTGCTGTTGAAACTAGTGGATTTTTCATGTGTTATTGTTCTTTTCAGTCCTAGGATTTTCATTTGGTTGTTTTTAGTCTCCATTTCTGTTAAGAGTCTGCATTTATTTACTCATTATTAGCATGTAGTTTTTCTTTAATTTTCTGAACATACTTATAAAAGCTATTTTGAAGTCTTAGTCTGCTAAATCCAATATCTGGGCCACTTAAGTATCCACTTCTTTGACTGCCCCTCCCTCAATGCACCACACTTTTGTTTCTTTGTATGTCTAGTAATTTTTGGTTAAAAATTAGGCACTAAAAGATACATTGTAGGGCCGGCCAAGTGGCACGTTAAGAGTTGGCTTGGGATGCCAGCTCTGAGCAGCAGGGCCCCAGTTCAGATCCCACATAAGGGCCAGTGACGCTGCACCCTCTACAGCTAAGATGGTGAACGACAGCTCAACCTGGAGCTGGGTTGCCACGAGTCACCGGCGATGGTGTAGGCTGCAGTGGGGCTGGCCGGCAGCTGGCGTGAGCTTTCGTGAGCTGCTATGAGTCACCGTGAGTGGCCGTCCAGTGGCTGGCGA
>NW_017731374.1:2784291-2790762 GCF_001890085.2 Hipposideros armiger
ACGTCCTCCACAACTAGACTGAAGAACAAAAGGACAGCAACTTGTCTGTTCCCCTCCCCCAATTCCCCAATAAAACCTTTAAATAAAAAAAGAATAAATTGTAGCAACTCTCAATTCTGTTTTATTCTTCTGAGAGCTATTTTTGTTTTGTTTCAGGGAGCAATTAATTTATCTATTCGAGCAAAAAATATATATATATATATATATCGGTCTTCCCTGCCACTGATGTGTCCACTCAGTGCTTTTTATTTACTTATTTATGTTTAAAGCCTGGCTCCCTAAGTATTTTCCCAGAACCTGCATAGCTTAGCAGTCAGCAAAAGACTTTGGCAGAAGTTATGCTCAGACACTTGACATAAGAAAGCTTCCTCCTCTGCAACCTGAGATGTGTGAGAGTTGAGAAATGCAATCAAAGGCACAATTTGCAAATCTCTCCAGGCTTTCAACATTCACAGGGCTCCTTGGGGTCTCCCACACACATGGGAAGTTTAGCAATCTAAGATGTGTAGTTTATTAATTTCAGCCCTGCTATGGCTTTCTTGCTTCCAGAATCTCCCCCTTTAATTTCAGCTGCTTTGTTGGCACCCCCAAACCAAGCCGACCACCTCACACAGAAAAGCTACAAGTTTTTGCTGCCCAAAGGAGACAGCATGAGAATTAACTGCAAGCAAGAAAGCCATAAACTATTTTATCAGGTGCAGTAGCAGTTTTTCATGAGAAAATACTCAAGTTGTTGCCTAACTGGTCATTTTCCAATACCTTGATATGGTGTTTTTAAATTTTTTACACCATTTTATTTTGCTTTCTTTGGAGAGCAATTACCTGACATCCTCACCCTGCTATTACCCTAAGATATATCAGGAAGATGGAGCCAAAAAGATCCTCTGACAAACTGGATGTGGATACAAAAGAAAGAAAATACTCAAGGGTGACCTGTGGTTTTTCACCTGAGCAAGTGAAATGGCGGTATTTACTGAAATGGGATGATTATGAGAACAGGCAAACGAGGGAAGGTCTGGAATTCAGTTTTGACATGTTACATTTGAGATGTCTATTCACGTGGAAACTGTCATCATGTTTTAGAGACTGATGATCCCTTCATTGGCTGGGAGAATAAACTACTGGGTTGTCAGAAAAGTCATGACGCATTTTTGCAACGAAAAACAGAAAAAATACGTCATGACTTTTCTGACAACCCAATAGATAACCAGTAAGTTTCCTTCAAAAAGCTCAGTTTTCCTGAGTCCTAGACATCAAAGTGATTCAGTAATATTAAAGTTCAGGGAAGCAAAAGCTCACTGAATAGAATGAAGAAAGAAAAAGGACTTAAAAGATTAACATAATTCAGATGGGCAGGCAAGAAGACCCTATAAAAAGGGACAAAGAAAAGATAGTGGAATAGAAGAAGAACAGAGAGAAAGGAGAAAGAGAAGGAAAATGGAAAACCATACTAATAAAAGGTTTCCCTAAGAGCTAGAATGGAAGGTAAAATTTAGGTGGAATATGACAAAACCTAAGCAAGGTCTCTAAACAAGTGTATAGAGTCTATACATGATATGATTAATACAGGTAGAAATTGTACAGAGATGGAAACAGGTACTGAAAGAGCAGGTTTTTAGGAGTAAATGATAAGATTGAGGACATACCGAGGCTGAGAATAGGACTTCCAAGTAGAGATGTCACATCACAAGAAACAATGCCATCCTTTAGCAAATTGTTCCATATTAGGTTATCTGTCAATAACAGTTACTACTATACCTCCAGAGCACTATATGAAAATTTTCATATTCATGAAAGCTTACATATGTTGAACACAACATATCAAAATCTGGGATGTGGCGTTCAGTGAAGTTCAGATAAACTAAAGACTAAAATACAACATAGAAATCAAGAAAAAAAATTGGTAAGAAATGTCACTGGCAAGATAAAACTTTTACCCACACTTTGGAGCATGATTTTCTCTGATGAAAGACAGTGTTAGGGACTGAACGTTTTGTACCCACCCCACCCACAATTCATATGTTGAAATCCTAACCTCCAATGTGTTAAGAGGTGGGGCCTCTGGGAGGTAATTAGGTCATGAAGATGGAGCCCTCACTAATAGGGTTAGTGCCCTTACAAGAAGTGCACAGGAGGGAGATGATCTTTCTCTGTGCCATGTGAAGGTACAAGGAGAAGACAGTCCTCTGTAAACCAGGAACTATAAACCAGGAAGAGGGCCTTCACCAAGAACCCATCCATGCTAGCACATGATCTGGGGCGTTCAGCTTCCAGAACTGTGAGAAATCAATATTTGTTGTTTAAGCCATCTAGCCTATGGTGTTTTGTTACAGCCGTCTGAACTAAGGAGAAGACATGTAACCTGGAAGCAGGTGAAGAGCAAGAAATAAAGAGCCTATGGTATACCAGCAGAAAGACCAATGAGACCAGAAGAAAAGGAGAGAGTCAAAAAATTCTGATCTAATAAACGGGGCACTAACTAGGAGTCATGAGACCAGATCACAGTTTTCCTAATGACAGAAGCCACTTGTTCTTCCATATCTCAATTTTTTCATCTGCATTTACCTCTGAGGATTTTGATGATAATAAAATAAAAATGCATGTAAAAAAAAGTTTTTTTTTTATACTAGGCAAATTCATGGTAAAACTAGTAATACAAAAATGATAAATAATTTAGCTGTTATAAATATTCATAAGCAAAGACACATTTTCTATACTGCTCCTGCTAGCCTCTTTTCCATCCCACAATTCCAACAATTAAGAGTTTATTAATGGTAATAGTTATTATGGAACTCTACCTTTGCAGTCAGGAGTAGGGCTAAAAGAAGGGTTCCTATCACCAACAGAAAAATGATGAAAATGCTAATGATTTTGTCTAACATCTTCTCCAACCAGATGATCATCTGCACAGAAATGAAAAAGAGAATTACTTATCTGTAAAGTATACAACTTAATGAAAACACATGCATTCCAGTATCATGAAGACAAAATAGGACATTCAGAATTGCAAAGCAAACTATGGAATAATGATTAAAGCAGTTAAAGCTATAAGCAACTTTAGAAAATTAACAGTATTAATTACTGTTATTGTTATAGAAAGTTTATTGTTATAGCTAAGAAAAGGCAGTCAATTTGAACATAACCTATATCTATATTTGAATTCTCATACTCTAGCATATTTACATTATAAATTATTATATGTAATCTGGTAAATATTCTAAACAATTAGCTGATCTCAAATCTTATGAAATTTTACTGTAAGCTAGCAAATATAGACAACTTTAGAATAAGTATGCCTTTTACAAAAAAACAGTATGTCCTAAATTATACACAGAGTAGGAGCAATTAAAATAGGAATTACAATCAATATATCTTTCCCTTTAATGTCATTAGGGTTACAAAAACAATAATAATAAAAACCTAATGTTAAGGTAATGATAAATACCAGTTTCAGAATAATAATTCCCCTGGATGGGAAAAGGACCAGGAAGGGATACAAAGCAGGCTTCAGTTATACAGGTAATGTTTTTATCAAGCTGCAGGACAGACACATGGATGTTCTTTCTCTCGTTTCATATTTGAAATAATTCACAATAAAATAATTTTAAAAATCTAATATTGGACTTGAAATTTCTATTCTTAAAACATATGCTTTATGACAAATTATAGCTGACTGCAAATAAATAATCATTAACGTAGTGGTTACTCTTTAATCAATAATTAAAATTATGCTTTCTCTAAATGCTATTTGACATTCTAGTTTGAATATAACCTCTCACTTTTCACAATCACAAGTAATCTATATATTTTTTTTTATTTTAGAATGTATCATTCTTATATTAGATTTGTAGAGTTCCTGCCATGGCAAAGCTACTATTTAACATTTCAAAAATACAATCAATTAGACTCCTGACTGCTGACATGCACCCCTCATCCCCAACATGAGCTACAACATTGCTGAGTAAATTACTCGTCACTTAAATCTGAATTATGTTCTCCAAACAGTGAGTTAAACATCCAAAAGTAAAAGAATGGCAGTTACAAACAAACATGAATTCTAAAACATTTATTTTCACTCAAGGCTTATAAGCTTGCATCCCCCTTACCTTTCATGAAGGATACTGTCACTAAGAGATCAATGCAATAGGTAAACTCAAAGATAAAAATTTCACCTTTTAGCTTAACAATTACCACCTCAAACAGAAGAGTTAATTTTCAGTGCATGCTACCAAAGCATTGAAAACAATGCAGAGATTAAAAAAAAAAAAAAAGTAGTAACAGGTTTCTAAGCTTTGGAAGGTCAGATGTCATATTTTAAATGTAAGTTCTAAAATCAATGAAACAAAAGTTTCATAATCAGGATGCAACTCTACACATAGTTCTTGCGACAGCTTAGCAAGGAATGAGCTAGTGTGTTATTACTCCTCTTTGTATCTCCAAAACCTGACTGTGCGTGGCAAATGGTAAAAACTCAGTTAATACATACATCTGAATAGGTAGGCATAAATAACTTCAGCATTAACACCAGATCTGTATTCACAAGTTACAATTCCTGAAAATAACTTGGGAACCTCAATTTTTTTTTTTAGAAAAGTCATGTCCTAAAATGTATTTTTTAACATAAACAATGTTGTATTAGAAAGTATGAATATCTAAATTTATGCCTGGTTATTTTTAACATATAAAACATGGAATATTCACAAATACATTATGAACGTCAACATTACAAAATCAAATTTTACATTTTTAAACCAGAGTAGAATTTTCCTATCACAAGCTGTATAAAATAAGGGTTGGGGAAAAAATCCACACTAGGAGTCACCTAACTAAAACTTTATATTCAAGGGGTAACAATGAGGGTTAGATGTTTCATTCAAAATTAAAATAAATAAAATCTTTTAAGATGCTCAATACATAAGTTAAAAAAGTTGGAGGGGGGGTTCTATTATGGCTGGCTAAGGTGAAAAAAAGGACAAAAAGGGGAGGGAGGGAGGGAGGGAGGAAGGGAGGGGGAGAGAGAGAAAGAGAAAGAGAGAAAGAGAGAGAGAGACACAGAGACACACACACACACACACACACACACAGAGCTGGAAAGAGACAGGGAAAGACTTATTAAAGAATAAAGAAAGACAGAAAAAAGTCAAGAGAAGAGGAGAAAAAAATGTGGGAGGAGTTGGTGCATAGAACTAAGAGAAAAATCAAAATTTATGGAGGAAAAGAACTCCCTGAAAAAGTGAATGGAACAAAATTCAAGGAAACAGAAAGCAGCACTGACAGAGGAAGCAGCAGAGAAGCGGGAAGGAGATGGAGGAGAGAAGCCTGAGGAAATGCCAAGGTCCCGTGAGGCTGATCCTGTCCTGTGCTCAGCTTTGGGCAAAGGAAACCACACCTGTCATCCCTGCCCTGCACAGTCCCTAGAAATTTCACAAGTCTTCCATGCTGTGAGAAATTATTTTAGTTTTTAAAATTTATTTTCTAAAAGGGGAAGGAGGAAAGAAATTTTAAAATGACATTCTGAATGTTTCAAGTATGAAAATTTACAGATATTGGTAAATTTATAGTTATATCAAAAGACACTCAAATTTCTAAACTCACTGGTCTTACTGAGCTATTAAAATGTCATGCCACGACTGAGTTTTGTTTCATTAATCTGGGCCTATAGGTTTTCATTTTGCTTTGTTTTTTTAAACTAAATTCGAGTTAAATTTTAGTGCATATAATCAATATTAATAAAATAATTAAACCTTGAGAAGTAGGTTGCATTTCAATTAACCCTAAGATGTGTTCTCTCTCACCCTCAATTCTCTTGGTTTCCTAATTCACTCCACTTGAACTTGGAATACCTAATACCCAGTGCTGCAATTTTTTCACCTTGGGTGTGATATAATAAAATAATCTTCAACTTATTTATGCGCTTTCCTGGAGCACACACTCTCAGGACTTCAAGCAGTTTCTCCAACCCTACATCAATGCATTCTATGCTACATGGAATCCAGAAAAAGAAAAAAGTTACTTGATCTCTTAGGTTTTTTTTTTTTTTTTTTAGCTGAGCCATCCTGTCACCTGTTGGCAGCTTAGCAGCAGCTCAGCTTGGGCCAGGAATCAAACCAGCAACCCTGTTGCTCAGAGCTCGCACTCTTGAGCGAGCTCTTAACCAACTGAGCCACTGGCTAGCTCTCTTAGGTATCTTTTAAAACTCACTCACTAGTCAGCTGTGAAATAGGCTCCTAAATTAAGCAATCTAACTCATTTAGTCTTAATCAAATCAAACCTAATGACTTCTCCTTTCTCTCATCTCTTAAGGACAATTTATTTACTTAGACACACACACACACACACACACAAACAAATTAGGAAAATATATAAAACCACCTAATTTGATCAAAGTAAGAAAATGTGACTTATGTTTGCAACACTACCATCTGCCAAAGATTGAACTCATTTCCTTATGCTACTTTTGTAGGAAATGTA
>NW_017731374.1:2790897-2816904 GCF_001890085.2 Hipposideros armiger
ATTTATTTTGCACAATTTATTTTCAATCCAAAATTTAAAATGTCAAGTTCCCCTTTCCTCTGTTTCAACAGAATGAAATTCTAATCTCTACACTCAAAAGTGTCACTTTAATCTATTTCCGAGTAGCATATCTTTCTTAAAGCCTACAACATTTCCACTGAAAACTTTTAGAGTCTTATTGTGTTTAAACACAATACGTGTAAATGATGTCATCTCTTGTGATATATCTGTCCTAGGGATTTAATGAAATTAATCTTGGAACAATTATATCCAGACTTTATGTCAGAGATACAGCACTCCTATCTGGATTAGCCTTTATTGAAGTTATTAAAAATGCACCTAGGTAATTTCAAGTCAATCATGTGAATCATTTACCATACATATAATCTCATATCTTGGGAATTCATGAAATTAGATGTCACAAGCCATGACTACAATCTTTTTTAAGTTAAAAACGAAAATTTTAAATACTAGTTATAAGAAAGGACAATATATAAAATTACCAGCCTAGGGGATCACACAAATACTTCACAGATTTATCTTTTCAAACAATTCCTGTGTCCTTTATCAAAAAATGAGCAATAAAGAATTTGCTTTCCTTTTCAGTAACGATTGCCTATGTGTTCTCACACATCAAAGGAGACTAAACTAGCAGGCTGAGCCACATTACAGCGCTATAAAGGAATGGAAATCAGAGTGAACAAAAGGACTACAAGACAGAACTTTGTACACACACTTGAACAAGGAGATACCACCCAAATCCTAAGTAAAATAGCTTTGGGTTTTTAGCAAATTATACGGTGACAGCATTAATGTTTCATGACCTTCCATAGCTTATAATTAGATCTTTAATAACAAAAACTTAGTTTGACACACAGATAGAAACAGTGAGAACGGAGATATGGGGAGAAGTTACAGAATTGAATAGTAAAAACCAACATCCGTGTGTTCATTTACCTTCTTATTTAGCCAGTGCCAGAGCTTGAGGATGGAGGTAAGGTGAGAAAGAGAAGATAAGAACAGTGGAATATCATTAGAGAATGCAATAATAAAAGTATGAAAAGAAAAGAAAGTCACTGAGAGCATGAGGAGGTTATCGCAGATAAAAGAAAAACTAGGAAAAAACTGTAATGCATTAACCATGTTTTTAAATTGACTGAATGTATTATTCCTTTAAGATACACAATGATTACAATGATGATGACCACAGCTTTACTGGCAATTCTACAATTAAAAATACCTAAAATAACCTGAAAGCTTGTGAGCTTATTAAATCGTCACTTTGACCAAAGTCCAAAGGTCAGAGTAATAATCAGGATCCTTACACTGATCATGCACCAAAAGAATTTTTAGTTTCTAGATAAACGAATTCATCTTCAGATACTGCATTTTCACCGAACTTTGTAGTTGCAGCTTTACAGTATTATTTCACATTTTTTAAAGAGTAAAATATTTCAGTGCTCATTTGAAACAGGACACCTGGCTGAAAAGCAAGCATATCTAAGATTCTGTTGATATTTTGTGTGTCTCCTTCCATCCCAATTTTTTTAGGCACACATTTTCCTTCAGTATATAATATCTTGCTTTTTTCACATAAATATTACCTCATCTAACTAAACCTCACAATATTTAGCATAATAACTAATGCCAGTTAGTGGACACACTCTAAAGATCTGTACACAGGATTTAAGGCATTATTCATGATATAAAAAGTATAAAGGCTAAAAAAGCATAATTTCATCCAAGTGGCTGTAAATGCTTGTTACAGGTTTCCCTGAAGTACACTCAGTGCATGTTTAGTTAGACACATACTTCAATCTCCTATAGATGGGTCACTTCAAAAACACTGGGCCAATCAATTAAAATTTAATAGAAACATGAAAAATAGATCTATTCCCCAAAGCAGCAGCCCAACTATATATTATTATACTAGACGTAACATAATTTGGGTATCAATTATAATGACAACAAAATATTCAGTTTATGACAGCCATTTATTCTGATATGTGTTGTCATACAGCAGAAAAGACTGGCTTTATTTATTTTATTCTCTCTTCATTAAGAAGGACAGATTGGCAAACAAATTAGAATAAAAATGACAAATTTCTACAAGGCTACTCTGTAACAAACACTTCTTGATGCCCCTGAACTTCAACTGACAGAACTGTACTGTTTTCCTAAGTGACAAGTTCCCCATAGAAGGGCATGAGAAGCTGAAAATAGGCTTTAGTCTCTATCCCTCCTGACAGTGCTGGGCAAAGAAATTAACTGAAAATAAGAATTATCTTCTTTAAAGAGTTTGAAGCACTCTAGTTAAAGATAAACTTTATCCCAATACCAGGGAGATGTGATAAGCATGTTAAAACCTGCCCAAAGTCTTAAATTCTTCCTTATTTAAAAAGTTGAAAACCATTATTAAAAACACAAATAGGCAAATTATGAAAGAAAAATATAAACAGAAATAAGCACATATAAGGATGGTCAGCCTCATTTTTATTTTTAACAATTTCAGATTAAAACAACAAGGAGAGAATTCTTCTTACGAAACTAAAAAGGACTTAGTACATTATCCTATCCATTATTGGCAAGAGCGCAAGGCAACAGGTGTTCTCCTATGCTGCACTGGTGGGAACAAAAACCAGCAAACTTTCTGGAAGATAGTCAGGCAATATGTAAGAAAAAGTATCCTCTGCTTCTCCTTTGACCCATATTTTATTATGGGTATTTTGTTATGAATTTAAAAGATTTACTTCCTCTTCCCCACACGCATGCCAATTCTTATTCTCATCTGTTCCCCACTGGTTTCACCCAACAGTATTTCTCCACCTGAAGCCATGAACGGATCTGTTAAAGGAAACAGACACGAGCCTCTGTGATGAAGTCCAGCTCGCACAGCACACCAACAGAACTTGCTGATCCAGGCTCGCCTGACCCTCCAGCCTTACCGCCCAGGAATCACCATTTCGCATAGCCCAGCCATGCCCATTTTTTTGGTGTTCCCTAAGAACTCATGCTACGGAGGTCCCTGTGCCTTTGCACTGCTCCATCCACCTGCCCTTCTTGCCACGTCTACCTCATCAACTCCTACTTGTGCTTCAGAATCTGCCCTGGCACCACCTCCTCTGCAAAACCTCTCCGCTCCCACCGCCTCACCAACAGGGAGTCACTGCCTGCTCAGTACTATCCCTGCATGCAGTACACACTTTCCTGCCACATTCTAACCACAGCTCACACTTGTATAGCGCTTACTGTGTAGCAGTCCCTGTCTGGGAATTGTACATACATCACCTCACTTGACCCTCACACCCATTCTATGAGCTGCATGCTCTTATTCGCTATTATGCTGATAAGGAAACCAAGGCACAGGAAGGATAAGGCACTCATCCAAGGTCACACACTAATAAATAGTGGATCTGGGATCTGAAACCAGAATCTGGATAGAGACCATGCCCTTAGCCACTCAGCCGCTGTATCTGACCGCTGTCTCTGAATTCTAACAGGTTGCTGGCTCTCCCTAAACAGAGCTGCTGTATCTAGTTTTCTGCAATTCGTCTGATTTTCCCTAGGACTTATCTGACACAGGGGAATTACTCCAAAAATAGTCACAGAACTGAGCCAGGCTATATAATTTTAGGCAAGTCCCTTAGGCCTCGGGATTGCAATTATGTCCTTACAAGGGAGGGAGTTGAACTAGGTGTTCCATAAGATTCTTTTCTCCCACTTTTCTAAAAGGAAAAACTACATAACGCAATGCTTATTTAAACTAAACATATCCTGTCCTTATAAAACCCATAATTCTAAACTTTAAATTTCATCAAAGAATTCAATTTTAGATGTATTATCAACAATTACAGTATGAACGCTAAATACAATGAAATGGAATATTTCAGACAGTGAAACATATAAACTCCATTAAAACAGCACAAGTTCTTAAAATACAATACCTTGCAGTCAACTTTTAACAAGAATTTTCCAAGCCCGATAATTGGCCAGGGTGCTAGAGCTGCCTGCCGCTCCTTCAGGAAGCGCTCCACGACCTGCCACCACACATAGCAGCGTTTCTCCATGAACTGCACAACTCCAAAGTGAATAACAAGCTTTTTGACTGCCCAGACTACAAAGAAGATAAGAGATACATACATAAACAAAATACAGATTACAACATCATACCGCAAAAGGGTCCCGTACGTAGTTCATGTGACCCTTTCTAAAACAGTAAAGCTGGTATGAAAATAAAGATCCATTTTTTAAAAAAGAAGGGGAAGAGAAGAAAGTTCAAGATAGTCCATATTGGTGGTACTGGGACAAATAGCTTATCACACAAGCCCCACTTGCCCATGTACTACCTGCTTGGTAGAGTCGAATCCCTGAGGTAGTCAGGGATTGTTTTATAGCCTATATAAATATCAGATACCAAGATCACAAAGGTTTCAGTGACTACAACCTTGGGTAAAGAATACTAACCCCTGACATGTCCTAATCTCCTTGGCTGTTAAGAGGTGCTATTGCCAAATTTTGTTCTTTCCCTTAGATTTTTGACGTTTAGTAACCAGATAATGTACTATATATACATGATTTTACACCACCACAGGTGACATTTTCATTTGTGTTCCTATTTCTCTACTTGATGATGCTCTATACATCTGAATCTTTTACCAGCGTTCCGTAGAGAAGCAGGCTGGCTACAAGCAGGGCTGCTACAGATGGCCCCTGAGGCTGGGCACTGCACACCTTCGGCAGGGACCATGCACAGACCAGAGTGTGAATGTACCCCCTGCAGCTGGGTAGTGTGGTGGCCCTTCCAGCGTGAATACAGCTTCTTGGTAAAGGTGGTGGGACTAGGAGGAAGTGTCACTTAGCTGCGAGAGTTCCCTGAAGTTCGGACTCTGGATAATTGATCCAACCACTATCATTTCCCTAACTCCAGGGATTTCTGTGTCCTTAGCCCGAGCCTTACAATCTAATGCTTCATAGTTTACTATTCTGAACCATAAGCTCAGTGCTACCTACCAGCTCGACAATTCCTTCATTAGCATTTTTAAATCTCTGGAGAGGTCCTAGGGAAGCTCCCCCAGTCTCTAGAATAAGCCCAGGGTATTTACAGGCTGTAGAAAACCTCTTGGGAGCCGCCCTGTTCACAGCCTGCTCTCCCAAAGCCATGTCAAGTTCCTGTGATGGCCTTGAGGTTAAGTGACTAGGACAAATGTAACTCCCGCTAACAAACTTTAAAGAAAAGGGGGTTCCAATAGCACCTGACACGTGATTTGCCAGGACAAAAGAAATCATCTGGCAAAACCAAAAAAGGTGTGGAGCAATCCAGACAAGCAAAGTAAACTGTTTCACTGAGCATTTCTATAGATTCCTTAATAGAAAGAATGGCTGTGGCATGTACTCTGTGACATGGTTAATTACAACTGTCCTTGCTCCAACTACCAAACAAAAGATCTGCCTGAGGATGAAAGCAGCAGATATAAACTTCAACCCCTTGTAGTCCGTGTTCCCTAAGGACGGGCACTACACAGTGTCCTGGTCATAGCAAGTCTTTAAAAAAATAGTAACTATTTAATTAAGTGTCCAATTTAATTAGAAAAGTAAGTTTGAAAACTCATGAACTAGAAGGTAAACGGTCCAATAAGTTTAGACTTTTAGACCATGGTAGAAAAAAAATTAGGCTTCCAAAAATCAGATTATGTTTAAAATCAATAGTGAAAAACCTTGATTAAGGAGACAAGGACTAATAAAATTTAAGATGTATCTGGCTGGCAAGATCCCGAGCATGAATTCATGACTTAATAAATTTGGCGTGAACTAGGACTGCACTAAGAAAAAAGCCCCAACAACCAGGAAAGGAGAACGGGCTCTGCTACAACACACCTGAGTCAGAGAAAACTCCTCCTTTCTCTTGCCGTTATTAGAAAGCACCTTTACAGAGAATCAACACAACAGAGGTAGGCCACAAATTACCATGGGACTCAGGTAAGCAGACCTAACTGAATGACTGATAAAAAGCCATAATCTCCATTTTGATATAATGCATATAATATATGTACATGTAATGTAATTTTCTGTCAGACAAGGGGGAAAAAAAAAATCAAGATTCTGCATATGTATATTTCCCAAAACCTACATTTCCTTTGAATTACAAACACAATGTAACATGCACTTCACTAACAGCAGCTCTCAAAATTCCATCATAAACCCCACAACTCAGATTGTTGTTAACATTCTCCCCAACAGAACCATGGATGGCCAAACAGTCAACTCTCCACATGGAACTATCAGTCTGTAACACCACACAAAATTAAAGAGGCTAAATACATTTTTGAGCTTTAAAGTGAAATCTTAAAGAAGTACCACATAATACATTTTCAAAATAATGTTTATGATTTAAATGCACACATCCTAGTGTTTTATTGTAAAAGAGAGTACAATTACCCGGAGTCCAATCCCACTTAACCAATCACCTGCAATAGGCACTGGCAGCAGCTGCATAATCCACAGGTTCAACCAGACCTGGACTCCGATGATGGCCCAAACAAGGGACACGAAGTAGATATCACTTGTTTTCTTCTTCCTAAGGAACGTTCCAATTTCAGTCCTTTGTCTGCCCAGAGTGGGTGAAGGGGAGGAGGGTGAAGAAGGCGAGGACAATGACGGAGGGGGTTCTCCTCTGTCCATGGTTTCTGAAGAAGGCAAGGAAAAAAAGAATCACCCACCACCTTCGTCCACATTAGTGAACAGTAATACAGAGAAATGCACGAAGCTACTCTATGATAGGCCTTCCAAATGTGCTCTCATAGGATGATTACGTGGCGTTAAAGAAGAACAAAAAGATTTGGACGTGTGTCTGCATATGTACTGAAAAATGTGTGGAGAATTAACAAAGCTGACAGCTAAAATCTATAGAAGCTAAGTTTGTTGAGGGGTAGGGTTGGGTATGGGGAATTTTTTAGTTTGTACTTCATACACTTCATACTGTTCAAGTTTTTTACAACATATATGTCATTTATTAATATATATTTATCATTTAAACAAAAAAACTAAAGAAAAATACATAACAAAAAGCTGAGAATTATACTTAGAAAATCATTCAAACCATATAAAGCAACAAATATTAGCATATAGTAGATAAAAATTCCTTCTCTTTTAATGTAACTTTATATTAGATGTATTTATATATATTTCTGACACAATATGGCTTTTTGTGTCACCTAAAATGAAGCCAAATGTTTTTTAAGAAGAACCCAGGACTTTGAAACAAGTCTTTCTTAAAATGAGATGTAAAACAAGATTGCTGAGGGTGAGGAATTTTCAAATAAAAGAAATCATACTGAATTACTTCACATGAGGCACTGTTTATTTACAATGCAACTGCTATATTTTAATAGAGGGTTATATTACCTCTATCTCCTAGTTTTACTAAAAGATACCATATATATCAGAAATCATATAACTGTTAAAGCAGTGTTACTCAGTATGTACTGTGATGATAGAAATGAGTAAGAGCCTAAAACTTGCATTTTGCCATCCATAAAAGAAGTCCATGACAAAAGTAAATCATATTTCTGAAGTCGAGGAAAAAAAAGAGAAAAAAACCGAGAACACCCAAAATACCGACTCCCTATCTGCCTCCTCGTCTTTATAGTTTTACATAGCTGTACCATGTTCCACTCACCCTTCTCCACTTTCTCAGCTCCAGGGCAGATAAGACCTTGTCTGCCTTGTTCTCCCGCCACTGAATTCCTAGCACACAGAACAGCACCTGACATATAGCAGGTGCTCACTAAATATCTGTTCAAAGAATGCCTTCCCTGTTATTTCAACATTGTCATAAGCAACTACACAGTAGCCAGCCCTCTCTGACTGCTACATCATCATTTCCTTAATGTTCCTTTTAACGGTAAATGTTGCGCTGTGAGTCAATTTTTACTAATGCTATAACTAGCACCATGGTAGGTCAGCCCACCTCACCAAATTAACATTCTACCTTGAGGTTAGAAGCTAAAGCCCCAGCGAGTTATAATATGCTTCTGGCTGATGCTGCTCTCTGAGTGTATTTCTAATTTGGAAACTTCATGTTGGTGGTTGTGGCAGACATTTAGAATAAGTCCGTAACCAAACCATCACTCCCTCTCTACTGTGAAGACATGATTCAATATTTAAGAAAAATAAGTTGTCCTACTATCCCAAATGCCTTTTCCTTAGCTGACCCCTTCCTTCAAGACTGTTCTAAAGTCAGTTCTTCAAGAAGAGCTCACCAAAAATACTCAACTCCAAAACCCCTGGCACTAATGGACCGCTTGGCACAGCAGAGATGGCCTTTTACATTCTTGAGCTCTGTGTGACTACGGTGTGACTTTAAAGCTGATAGAAATCTACCAGCTAGATCTCACAGGAGCGCTGAATTCGAAACAACCAGAGGAGTCTGTTTTAAGGGAAACAGTCAATATTTGATAGCACGAAGCATGCAAAGCAAACTTTGAGAAGAAAAGCAAGAAATGCCAGAGAAATGGAAGACTAGAAGATGGGAAATAAAAGCAAAAACAAAGATTTGGAAAAAGGGAACAACACACACACACACACACACACACACACACACACACACACACACAAATCAACATAGAAAGTTAGAGCAAAATAGAACGATGGAGGAGAACTGACCGTTATAGAAGAAATGGAAAATAAGAAAAGGATTAAGTGTGGGGTGTGGGGGGGATATAGACAAAGGTAAATGGGGCACTGAGAAAAGGAAAATAAAATGGGGCACTGAGAAAGGAAAGTGAGAGATAAAAAAAATAAGAAAAGCATTTTTTTAAAAAGGAAAGAATAAAATATCAAGATAAGAAACCTAAGAAGGTAAATAATTAAATGTCTGAAAAACGTGGTACAGGAGAACAAAGATGAGAGGAAACAAGTATAAAAATAGGATCAGAGAGAAAAACGAAGGCCCAGTGCATAGCATTTTGTGATGCTAGTGTCTTTGTTAATTTATATTCTGTGTGTATTTCATTTTCCGGAATGGTTCTGAAGGCATTCCTTCAGAAGGTGAGTCACCTGCAGGCTGAGCCGGGGGCTGGTCTTCCGTGCTTGATTCATACCCGGTGATAGAGATGGCCAAGGTGGCTAGAGTGGAAGCTGCCATGGAAATAACTTGCCCTGGCAACTCTGCCCCTGTAAAACAAGCATGCATTTAAAAACCTTTTTAAAGCAAATGAACAAAGTGGGAAATAACCTGCAACCTGAAACATAGTCCTAAGTTTCAACATTAATAAAAACGAAATGGTTATTGCTCACCCCCCCCCAAGACCAGTGGCTCTTTGCAAGGGAGAAAGATTCAGAATCAACAGGAAAGTCTGCTAACAATGCAGGTGGCTGGACTCTCTCTCTCTCTCTCTCATTTGGGAACTTCGTGCTGGTGCACGTGGCGGAGAGTGAATACAGAAACATGGAGTGCCATGTTTATATTTAACTTCACAGGTTACTTTTAATACACAGTTCTATTGAAAAACACTGCCACACCAAGTTTGTGAGCTTCCTGAATATAGACTGTCATACTCTCCTTTGTATTACTAGCTTGTAGTACAGTATGGGACAGCCCATACTTGGTGCTCTCAGTAATACTCCACGGATGAATATGCAAATGTATGAGTATTATGCCAAACCATATACATCTATAAAGTACATAATTCAGCACAGGCAAAATCCACCACTTGAAAATCTAAAAGAACAGCATTACCCTGTTTCATGTTATATGTTCCCATATTAAGTTCCTAAAAACAGGTAGTACACCAAGCTTAATCATTTGCACTACATTCAAATAAAATGTTTACTAGCCAATGAGGTCTGTCTGTAACGTCAGCCTTTAACTTGCTATGGCAGACAACACAGACTAGCTTACACAATACCAGGTTCTAGGATGCTTTCCTGTCCCCGAGAGACTAGAAAGCTAAAGACTGTGTTTCTTGGATTCCAATGCAGATGAGGTCCCACATGTGATGCAGTTTCTACCAGGCAGGCACACCTGCCCAAGACCTGGGAGACGGAAGGCACACAGCTCTCGTGTCAAACACAATCACAGAGACATGTGGTTTTTCTGCAGAATTTAACAGAAGTTCCAGAGGTTCGATCTCTACAGAGTTTGATCTCTAACTTGGTGGCAGGCAGCAGCGGCTATGGCACGTCTGCTCAGACAGTCCTTTGATGTCACTGAGCATGTCTCCTGATTGTCCTGCTTCTGCCTGTGTCAGATCCAAGCTGAATCGTATGGGCGTTCCAAAAATTTCATATGCAAAAATTCTATATCAATACTTCTTTCGATTTAGACTAACCAGTGTGGACTCCAGTGTCCACAGCTAAGAACACTGACCATTCCCAGTCACCAAATCACACACCCACACTCATACGGCTGGCACCTTACTTTTGGGAGGCCAACACTCGATGTGACAACATAGAATTCTGCAAGCCAATGAAAAGAGCCATGGCTCTTCATAAGGCCAGTGTATTTCAGCCAAATGAACTCCACATACCCAAGGAATGCAAGACTGGCCATCGCTGAGAGATAAGCAGGCCAGGGCCTGAGACGGCTCTCCGCAGGTTCAGTCATCGGGACCCAGAGCACTCACCTTGCTCAACCATATGCCACCCCTCCGCTAGTAACGCCTCTGTGACCGGAAAGAGATTCTTTTCAGGCAATTCAAGGGAATCTCAAACTCCTGATCTGGGAAGAGAGCAAGATTTCTAGATTTGGACCTATTCTCCTGGCCTAAGTATCCTAAGTATCTAAGGTGCTTCTTAGATGCCAGTAAGAGAAAAATGGCCAAGACAGGGTCTTTCACGTCTTAATGTTCTCTTTACTCACTGTGATGGATGCTGGGGATAAAGACACAGATAAAGAGGCAAGTGGGAGAGACAGATACAAATTAAAGAACCACACAAACATGAATGTGTACAAACAATAATGATTGCTATAAAGGACAAATACTAGGTATTTTATGAGCTCTGATAGAAGAAATCTGACTTAGTGTGGAGAATCAGAAAGGCTTCTCTTAAGAAGTAAAAACGAAGCTGGTATACAAAGGATGAAAAGGAAATCACCTAAAAATGTAAAGACTAATATTTTGGACAGAAGAAAGCAAAGAGGAAGGCTGTTAAGTGAAGAATCTGGCATGTTAAAAACAGTGAAAGAAGGTCAGCGTGTCTGGAACAGACAGCTAGTAGAAAGCTGGTATGGACTACACAAAACTCGGGACGGTAAGCCAGACAGTGGCAAGCTGCAGAAGACCACAGTAAGGACTTCAGTCTTTATCCTATCCTGAAGAGTGTCAAACAGGATAATAATTATGTTTTACAGAAATTTTATTGAGATAATTGTAGTTTCCCATGCAGTTGTAAGAAATAATACAGAAATCCTATGAACGCTTTATCCAGTTTCCCCCCAATGGTAACATCTTGCAAAACTGTGGTACAATATTACAATCAGGATATCGGCATGGAGATAAGATACAGAACAGCTTCATCACTGCAAAGATCTCTCCTGCTACCCTCTTTTAACCACACCCACCTCCCCACTCCAAAACTAAATGATCGGCATTGAGATATAAAAAGATCATTCTCACTGTTCGGTCAAGACCAGATCAGAAGAGACCAAGAATGGGTACCGGGAGATAAATGATTGCAGTATTACAGGCAGGACACATTGACAGCATGCTCTGCAGCGATGAACAGGGGAGACGTTGAAAAAGTGGGTGTATTTAAGAGACATGGAGTAAGTGGACCAGACTTGGTGATGAACCAATAAGGGGAATGAGAGATGAAGGTGTCAATGATGACCCCGAAGTTTCCAGACTATGGTTCGATAGATAACAGGTAGGGGAAATGGATGGAGATTTTTGGACACAGAAAAGTTCTTTTTAGACTTCCAGGTAGAAGTTTCAAAAACAAACTGATTACACCAGAGGCAGAAGAGGACCTAGTTTCCTGTGCACCCAAGAGAGATTTCTCAGGTTCCACTCAAAAGCAAAGCTTGGAAACACCTAATGATTAATGGCCTGGGACAGAAGAGTAGAAAAATAAATATTTCCAGTCAAAATTCAAAAAAACAAAGTATTCTCTCTTACATAAGACTGAAGACTAGTCAAGGGTCCTGAATTACTAAACCCACCTCTTCACAAGTAATTTAATAAAGTGGTGACTCATCTTTGAAAGACTCTGAAAAGTAAGTACCTTGATGGCTTTTTTTTAAGTAGCTCTAAAATAACAAGATCACTTTATAGCTCCTCAAATATAGACTTCCAGTTCGGCTGCTTTTTGACCGGGGGTGCCAAAAAAATGTATACAAGTGGACACTTTGGTCAACGTTGCTCAAGCAGCAGTTCGCAGTAATCAGAAGTGTCTGGACGCTGATGGGAACCACTTTGAGTTTCTCTTGTAATTGCAGAAGTCAAATGTGACTTGTATTCATCTTTTGTTATCGGTATATATTGAATATTACAATTTTAATCATTTTTTTCCTTTCTTAAAATGTGTGTATATATATTTTTCGCACCCTCTATATTTCTAAACTCCCACTAAGCATTCATCACCAAACAGATGACCAGGCTATGTGCTCAGATAAGAAACTAGGACACTAGTATCAAGCTCAGTCTAATACTTAAACTATCGGTTAAGATTCAGTAGGTTCAGAGCTAATGTAAAGGTAAGTGTAGCATATTTTGGGAGCACAGAGGATGGAAACACAATCCATACTCGGGAGGTCAGGGAAGGGTTTCCAAACGTGCTGACATGACTGAAGGATGGTTTAGAGGTGCAATCCTTTAAATCCATTTAAAGAGGTTAGCCAGATAAAGAAGACGGAACAAGTATATCTTGGGGAGGAAGGGAGAGGCAGGGTAGAAAACTTTCTAGGAACACAAAAAACAGGTCTAAAGATACACAGGCAAGAAAAAGCCAAGTGTGCTGTTCAAAGCACTCTAAGAAGTCCAGAAAGGCCAGAACATGGGGTACGGTGAGAAGAGCAGAAAGATATGAGGATGAGAGGGAGAACGGGTGGTCTCACAACGGAGGCAGTGCAATTTCGTGGCTGGGAGCACAGGGAAGGAAACGAGACTGCCCAGGTTCAAATCCCAGGTCTACTCCTTACCTGATGGATGACTATGAGCAAGATACTTAACATCTAGGTGCCTCAGTCTCCTCACGTGTACAATGGAGTTTATATAACTTCCTATCTCAGGTGAGAATTAGGTGAAACATTAATAGAAAAAGACTTGAACAATGCCTGGTATGTACGGCTCACTCAATGACTGTTAGCTATGATCATCATCATCTATATCATAAGTATTGGCTCTGACAGTATAAACTATAAGCGTAAGTCACTAGCACTCCCACAGTATTTGTCTGTACCCCTCATTCCCTACTTCATATTGTAGTCCTTTCCTTAAGTCTATCCCCCTTAGCACACATTTTTTTATCTCCCACAGGGTCATGCAACATATGCTGCCTACAGTAGGCACTGAAAGACTTTGAGGAAAATATCAATAAATTTAAACTTTCACAACAATGGCTTATTTTAAATACTGACTCTTTCTCCAACTTGCTGGTGTCATTAAAATACACAGTAAATACTCAATGAATCAGCGCTAAATCAATGAAAACTACGCAATATCATCCTAGTTAACACACAAATGAGTCAGCACATTTTTAGAGTGCCTGAAACTTCACACAGAAAGGAAAGAACAGCGCGCAGAGAAAATCAACAAGGAGTATCTGAAAATTACGGACGTAAGATTTGGGAACTGATCTTAACCAATGGATAGGCATTTTAATGACTTCTGTCTTAGTGACATCCTCCTGTGCTTCAAAAATCCCACAGGGTTTTGGGCAGAAGGATGATAAACCAGATGGAAAAATTGCAGGACTGAGAATCTAGGCAAAGTTATGGTATTGGCAAAAGAAAAAAAAAAAAAAGCCCCAGCTAAAAATAGGAATGGTAGACAAGGCAACATAATCCTGGGACCCAAGGACTATAAACAAAACAAGGAAAGAGCATCCAAGGTGTCAAGTGTCAAGCTTCCCAGGGCCAGGGCCAGCATCAAGTGCAGGCCCGGACATCAGGGACCCACACACATCCAAAGCAGCAGGCCACTGACAGCAGCTGAGTACCAGGGGACAGAAACTCACAGTCTGGCACGTAAGAAACAGATTGTATGTTCAAACAGTATCTGCTAACGTGGCTAACTCAGCAATGGGCAGAATAACATTTTTCAAAATCAAGGGAAAATACATTTTGAAACCAGTCTAAATAAGGAGATACTTGATCTACTTTGTTCTCTTCCACAGGGATAGTGGCAGCTGCCAGAAATACATCCAAAGATGCTTCCTGGAAGGAGTCCCTGCATACCAACTAAAACGTCCCCGGCATGCACGGCTCCCTGTGAAGAAGGCTTGTGTTTCCATCTAATGTGGAAAATACATCTCAGTGGCTTCCAGTATCACTTCACTGTACTGCTGGTCAGGAACAAGGGCGTGGATATGGACCAGTAGGAGTTTCTCCAGGTCTATTTTACCGACAGTGTCAGAACTGGGGAGTGAGAGATGAGCGGTAAAAAATTTAGTTTGTTCCTTTTCTTTTTCCAATTCGGGCTTAACTTGACCAAACTGTTCACTCATATTGCATATTATCGTAACACGGCTAAGGCAACTACCAAGTCTTCTTGCAAAGATATTTCCGGTCATTCACAAACAATCACCAATGGTGGGAGGAACAGACCCAGTTGTACTGGCCCATACTGCTCAGGCTGAGTGTCCAGGCTGTTAAAGATACATGTGCTATATGTGCCTCGCTTTTAAAGAAGCATTTTTCAGAGTAAATGGCTCTCTAAGCCTAAATTTCTTCATCTGTAAAATAAGTATAATACCAATCTCACTGGATTGCCAAGAAAATTAAATGAGACAGCGTGTTTAAAGAGGCAAACAGGGCCTCGCCCACACTGCCATTGCTAACAATATGCTAGGGTTCCTTTTTTCTCACAGGCCATCACAGCTGGATTCCAGGTTTCAACCAAGTGAGGCTTCTGGGGCCCGGAGACGGAGAAGCTCAGTCCTGCAGCTGTGCTAAGTCGACAGGGCCCGCACGGGAGCCTGAAGCCGCCTGAAGCCGCTGGCTGCAGCTGAGAGCAAGAGGGTCAGCATTCAGGACCTTTTCAGGATGACTGATGTCTGTTCAGAGAGCCTGGTGAAGGGAAAGAACACCTGACTGACGGTCAAGGGCCAAGGTTTATATCTTAGCTCCAGCAGGGGGACTGGAAGCAAGTCAGTTAACCTCTCGAATTAAATGTCTTCATCTGCAAAATGGAGATAACCATTTTTATAAGGTGTTGGGGGGTTGCTTTCATTTGTGAATTTAAAAAAGATAGTACATTTAAAAACATGGTGGACATTTAGCATTTTCCCCCTATATTATCTTGGGGTTCCAGGAAATACCAAGTCAGAGCTGCCAAGGTCTGAGAGAAAACCACGGACTAAGGCCCCTGGGTTCAGAAGGAACCACTGACACTAACTCAGCAGTGATCCAACAGAAGAGTTTTCCGGACCTAGAAATGAAACAAGCTCATGCTCTGAATTCTGATGAAATCCAACCGATTAATTCTATGAATCCAGTGAACCACAGATCATAAAGTTTCTACACATCAAAAGAGTCAAAGCTCAGAAGACACAGAGACAGATGCCTATACTGGTGACCAGGACAATGCGACAGTGGGAGTGACAGGAAGGAATGAATGCACATGGCAGAACACTGAACCATCCCTGCACCTAACTAGATCACAGTGACATCTATAGGAGGGAACTGGCTGTAATAAAAGGGGAAGTGTGTGTGTCCCAGGATGGACTAGATGGTTTGAGTTCTTATGCCCAAAAGAAACAAAGTTCTAGGGACAAGAGGAAAAAAAACTTTCAGAAATGGGGGGGGGGGGGGAGTTTTAAAAGATTTATTTTATGATGATAATGATCTTGACTAGAAGTCCATAAAAGGATTCTAGATCAAGAATAACTTATTCCTAAGTAAGAAAAGCCAACATTTCCAAATCTGCTGTCAACATTTATTCTGGGATTTGCTTCCTTATAATAGTCTAGAATCCGAATACTAGAAATCTGGCTTGCTTGCCAACACACCACTATCCTGGGTTTATGCCTGATAATAATAATCAAACATGGCTCAAACCTTGGTCTTAGAATTCTTGTCCTCACAGCTCTCTAGGCTGCCATCATCAGCTGGCTAGAATTTACACCGAAAAGAAAACTCACCTGAAGCCTTCAGTTTAGACCTACATTATTTATATACTTGCAGTAAAGTAGTTGCTTAGCTCTGGACAAAGGCAGTCAAAAAGAGAAAGCTGTCCTGGGGTTAGGGGTAAGCAGGGCTGTCTGCATCCCTCCTGCTTGGGGAAAGGAAAAAAGAGAAGGAGATAAAGCTAACCAGAGAGACAAATGGAGACCACCAACCCTTCTACAGTAGGTGCCAAAACAGTTAGTTTACTTCTCCTGGTCTGACAGATAACCACAGATGGTGCATAGGAAGACAGGCTGAGCAAAGAAAACTTAGAAAGACAGCAAAATGTAAGATAAAATCTTTCCTATTTTCTACTATCAGAAAGATAATTAAGGTTTCTTTGTTTCAGGTAGTTATTTTAAAATTCTAAACTCTTTATGAACAAGATGTCTAACAATTGTCATACATTACTCATTTAACAAAAAAAGAGCAGCTTAATTTTTTAAAAAAGACTTCTATAAGGTGTCTGTACAAATAACCCCAGTGTCTCAAATAGCCTTATAATTAGCATAAAATGAAGATGCTAAAAATAATGTTGTAGAAATATAGTCATCAACATAGAAAGGCACTCATGACATAATTAAGTTTAAAATGTGGGTTACAAAAGAGAATGTTCACTATGATCCAGTTTTCATGTGTTCTAAAAAGTCTGAAGGCATAAAAACCACTAGTAAACATTTTGGTATAATCTGTGGGCCATGGAATTTTGAGTAATTTCTATTTTCTTCTTTTTGTTTCTCTGTATTTTCTAACTTAACAAACTGATAACCTAAGAAATTAATTTCTTTTAAAAATCTGCTAAAGTTAGTAATTTGCTCTTTTAGTTTATGTATAACCATCAAAAAGAAACAAGGAACAAATGTGTGTCACTGTAGTAACTGTGTGCTGTTCAGTTACCTCTCCAGTCTGATGATCTGGGACCATTACTGTATCTGGCCCCCCCGACTCCCACCCCCCTACAGCTCCGTAGAAATCTGTATCTTTAACAAACTGTACCTGGATACAGGCCACTTACAGCCAGGATGCCTCAAAAATAATCTTTAAAAGAACATGGTGCATATTCAACATTGTACTAGTTCTCACCAGAGCAATCAGTCAAGAAAAAGAAATAAAAGGCATCCAAATTAGAAAGGAAGAAGTAAAACAATCTCTATTTGCAGATGTCATGATCTTATGTATACAAAATCCTAAAGAATCCACAAAAAAACCATTAAAGCTAATAAACAAATTCAGCAAAGTTGCAGGATACACGATCAACAGGGGTAAATATTCATGACCTTGGATTTGGCAACGTTTTGTTAGATAGGAAGCAAAAGCACACACCACCAAAAACTTGGAAATTAAAAAATATGTGGAAACTTAACACACTTCTGATTAACCAATGTGTCCAAGAAGAAATCAAAAGGGAAATCAAACAGTATCTTGACTCAAAGAAAATGGAAACACAACATATTAAAATTTATGGGATGCAAAAGGAGTTCTAAGAGGGCAGTTTATAGATATAAATGCCTACATTAAGAAAAAAAGACATCTAAAAAAAAAAAAAAAGAAAGAAAAAAGACATCTCAAATAAATACCCTAACTTTACAGTTAGTCACTTACTGGGTAAAGGGTTTCCTTTTGTGGTGATGAAAATGTATTGTAACTAGATGGAAATAATGATTGCACAACACTGTGAATGCTCTAAATGCTATTTTAAAATAGTTAATGGTTAATTTTATGTCCTATAAATTATACCAGCAATAAAAAGTAGCAAAAAGAAGGGGCAGGTGATGTATGGTCTAACAACTTAAAGTATTTTAAACAAATTTATTATTCAGAAAACACCCCTGGTTTTTAAACAGATTTAAAGCCATTTCATCATCCCATTTTTATTTTTAAATCAAGCTACTCTCCCAAATATTTCTTAAGAGTAATATTAATAGAATGCCCTAGTTCTTACCAGAAGACTCTTTTTCATTCTGTTTTTCATAGAGGGTGCCCACAGACATCAAGAACACAATAACGAGGAATACTGGAATTCTCCATGAGCCAGCCAGGGACGCTGTAAATTATTAAGAGTTAACATTTTTAGTGAAATAAAAACCTAGTACTTGTTTTTAAAAGACTCAGTTTAGTAGACTGACAGAACAAATTGGTATATTTGTTAAGAACAAAATTGTTTCACAGGGAAATTAAAAATATAAATAAATAAAGGCCATCGAACAGATAAAACTTCAATTCAGGGTTTCTCTCAGTAAATCCAGACCTGCTGTCAGGGGCCACTGGTCTGAAGGACTGCGCATGTTCTAGCCTACCTTGAACGGGCTTGTATCACCTGAGGAACCAAGTCCATTCTAAAGCAGATCCAGGGTTTAAGACCATCCCAAACACAAGCCCCCCATTTAACCCCAGAATGACTTGCATCAGGCATAGGGCCTAAAGACACGCAGCCTGACTTGACTTCCTGAAAATATCGCTGGATGAGAACGCTCGCTCAAGAAAGGGTGGAATGGCCCAAACAAAGGAGCACAACAAAAAGCTTTAATGTGCCGTCCTTAGTGTATAACACAAAAATGCTAACAAGTGGCTGAGGATCAGGTCTCTACCCATTAGCCACTTGCATTTCCTTGAGTTTGTCTAGAGCTTCTGCCTTCCTCAAATTCAAAATGAGTCACATCAGACATTAGGGGATCTTGCTGATAAACTCCCCTAGCAATCCAAGTCAGTAAAGCTAAAGAGTAAAGCTTTAATCAACACCAGAGTCTAAGCAGAGACATATTTTCTTTTTTTTTTTCTAATAATTGGAACCCTTTACTCCCACAGCAGCTTTGTGTGAGATATCTGTCAACACATCACAGTCATTGTCATAAATACCTGCCAATGAAATGTACAGAAAATGCAAAGTAACCCATTTGTCACAACTCAGAGCACAGTGTTCATTCCAATCTTTTGGAATGAAAATAGTTAATCCCAGATGCTTATTCTTGGATCAGCTTGGACAGTTCTCCTGAAAAGTGACATTAAGAACTAATTCCATGTGCTCCTGCAAGTCAGCAGAGACATATTTTCAATCACCTATGTTTTTGTTTTTATTTTTGTTTTTAACAATAAGTACCTCTAAAAACCTCCTTTAAATAGGCTATCTACTACTGCTCCAGGTTACTGAATTTTGTTTTTAAATTAGAACTTAGTGTTTCCATAGGCTCAGAACTGAAGATAAAGAATCCCTGAAAAAAAAAAAATCACTCTACCACATCCTAGCAGCCACTCAGCTAACAGTACAGACTCAAATAACTGGGAACTCATTATTTGGAGCAGCCCTGACACTGATTATTCTCATGTTGAACAGAGACTTTTCTCTCTGAAGCTACGCACTGCTCTAAAATCTCTCCTTCATGGTTAGAGATCTGTTTAAACTATTCGTTCACAGGACTGTTCCTCAAATACTCGAAACAAGCTTCCAAATTTTACATCCTTCTTACCTCCACCTCTCCCCACACCTATAGCCCAGTTCCCTTCTCTTATCCAGAGCAAACATTTCTGGTTCCTTTAATTGTTTCTCACACAAGATTTTGAGCACCTCTTATCATCCTTGACTGCTTATCTATATCCTCCTTAAGTATGACACTCAGAAATGGTCATATAGTCCAAGGGCTCTACTTTTTAAGATATATTTATTTTTAAAAGACCTTTGGGAAAATGAACATTCAATATAATTAAAAGATAGACATCTTAAAGCACAACATTTTCATGAAAGATTAATAAAAGATTAAAGCAGAACATTTTCTAAAGATTATTTTAAAGAATTTTAAATGCAACATGTAACACTATAAACAATTCACTTTGATTTGCATGGTCAGCCACTGCTGACCTTAAGCCAGACTTTCTTAGAAAAAGAGACCCACCTAAATGAAAAAGCAATATAATCCAGACAGGAATTGAAACTGCTCTCAAGTAGCGTTCAGTGCTTGCATTCCACTTGAATGAAACAGCCAACACATAGCCAACTACCAACGTCCAGATCTTAAATAAATGAAATATAGACACAGTTGTAAAATATATACACATGAAAATAAACATACAATTTTACCAAATATGCAATCATCTATATAGCATGAGAACTATGGATACAATACATATAAGATGAAGTTTGGTGGTGCTAAAAGGAATATATGTGGGATTTCCTCTTCTGTTCAGCTAAATCAAGTTTTTTTGGGGAGGCACATCTAAATCTTTTTTTTATTAGTTTCAGGTGTACAAAGCAACGTAATAGTTAGACATTTACACCCCTCACAAAGTGATTAACCCCCCCAAAATACTACCCCACTGACTTCGTATATAGCTGTTACAATACCACTGACTATTGAAATAAACAAGCATTTGAAATCCCATGTAGTGATAGTAAATATTTTAAACAAAAACAAAATATGTAAATAGTTTTAATTTAAGATATCTCAAAGTTCAGAAACTACTGTATGCATAAAGATACTTAAGATGAAATATTCAATCTTTAAGCCATGAACTTAAGAGCTTAATCTTGTTGCATTCTTAAGGTTTTTCTCTATAATGTTTAGAAAAGAAAAAAGAAGAAAAGCTTTCTGAAAAGAATCAGGTTAAAGGATTCCATTTCAAACTATGAAATATGTTTATTACAGTGAAAAGAATTTTTCGAAAGCTTAAAGGAGACAACCAGCTGAAGTGTGACCCTGATGAAATAATCTAGGTAATGGATGGTTAGACCCTAGTCCACAGTTATATGCACAACTGAAGACGTGTAGCTGAAAAAATATTGCTAGAGGAAGCAACAGCAAGACTTGGGAACACAGGAACCAGCCAGGGTCCCCTCCTCAGTTTTCCCCACACTAAAACTAAATGGCTCTATCTAACACTGAGGGAAGCATCAGCATAGCCTACACAGAAACTCTCTAATAACCTCATATTTTAATAGAAAATTTACAAAATATGGAAGGAATATAGAATCCAGAACAAATGTGAGCACCAAGATCTTATGAAAATGACCTAAACCAGGAGGGGGGGAAATTACAACAAAAAAAGAACATTAAGCTATAATTCAGAGAATGAAGAAAAAGGAACTGATATGATTACTACAAAACAGAAAAAAACTACCTTCTATTTTATTTTGGTCATATCTATCAATAAAAATAGTCTTCAGGTCCTAAAAATGTTTATAACTTCTGGCCTGAGAATTCAGCTTTGGAACCTTACTAAATAATGATAAATTCTATAAAAAGAAGCTCATCAGACTATTATTTAGAATACAGAAAAGCTGAGAATCTATAAATTCAACAACTGGGAAGTGGTTAACTATGGATGATTCAATAAAATGTTATGTAACCATTAAATAGGTTTTTGTAAACAAAGACTATATAATTAAAAGTATTTCTAAGAATATTAAGGAAAAAGCAAAACACAACATAATTATATCTACTGCACGGTGGAGGGTAAAGGAAATGTAAAAAAGAAATACTTGGATGGTTAAATTTTGATTTTTCCCTTTTACTTTTTTCTGTATTTTCCAAAGTGCCTTTAATGAGCACTAATTCTTTTATAATGAAAAGATATTAAAATATCCTTCTTCGAGCGACTCTATTAGACGAAATATTACAGAGATCTTAAGCCCCAGGTAATATGAGATGAGAAGTGAGACTATAGCTGCTTCAAAAAAGTTCAGGCTTGCAGGGCCACACAAATTTAATCCTGAGAATTCACAGAATCTGAGATATGACCATGGAGCTCAGAACAAAATGCGAGTATAATAATAGCACACTTATATAACGCTTACTATGGGCCAGGCCCTGCTCTGGTTCTTTATATATATGAACTTATTGAATTCCCATAACCCCAGGAAATAAGTACTATTATCACCCCTATTTCACAGATGAAAGAAACTGAGACTTCGTCAGGCAGTGACTTCCAAGGTCACACAGCTAAAAAGTGACAGCCAGGATCAGAACCCAGAAATCTGGCTCCACAGCCTGCTTTCTTAACCATAAAGAGAAATAAGGGTGGTGCTAGAAAAATAAAGAAGAGGAAAAGTGGCTCCAATATTCACAAGGGAAAATAAAAACAGTTGACTCTGGCAACTACAAATTGTTGAAATAAGTGATTCTCAGCAAACAGATGGTCTTCAGTAGCATGCTACAGAGTAATCAGCCCCACACTATTAAACATTAAGCTCAGTAATTTAGAGGAAAGACTAGAAGGCATATTAATCAAACTCGTAGATTACACAAAATTAGGAAGAGTCAGTAAAACCTGAGGTGACTATGATTCACAAAGATATTCTGAAGTTAAACGAGATAATTCAAATAAGATTAAATTTAATAGAGAAGACATGCAAAGTTCTACTTTTAGATTCAAAACTCAACTGCACAAGTATAGAACGGCATCCAACTAGTGTTGAGTGCCTATTAATAAAAGTACAATACTCTTATCAGGGTAAGTGGCTGTTTTAATGACTTTCGCATTATTGAACCACATCAGCAATAAAATTCGAGCTGAGCAAAGAACTGGAAATCACAACATAGGAGATACGGATACAGCTGGGAGGAAAAAAAAGCTGTTTTATCTTAGAAAAGGGAAGGAAATGTCCAGATTTGATAGCTATCTTCAAATAGCTGGGGAAATACCATCTGGGGAAGGCATCAGGCTTAATTGTCTATGGTTCTGACAGCAGAAATAGGTGGGATAATGAAGTAACACATTTTGGCTCAACAGGAAGATAACTCTTTCTAACCAACTATAGCTATCTAAAAATGGAATAAGCTACCATCACCACATGTGAGCAAAAGCTGGCCATACGTCAGGGATGACAAAGCAGGAAAGCCTGCCTTCGGAGAGCAGCTGAAATAGAGGATCACAAGAGGTATATACTTTCTGATTTTAAGCCTATGATACTTTTAACCTCCAAAAAGTTTTTGTTTCTTATCTGTACTTCAAAATCGGTATCACTTGCAGGGAGAGAAAAAAATAAGGAAGAGACTGCATACTTAAGATTTTTTAGGAGAAAAACATGGTCTAAAGAAAAGCATGTGTTTTCACCTAGTAAACCTGAACGCAACTCACTGATAACCTCATTTCCGTTTAAAGTAACTTTACGTTGGAGAGGTTGTGGAGAAAAAGGAACCCTCATACACTGCGCCTGGGAATGTACTAAATTGGTGCAGCCACTATGGAAAACAGTATGGAGGTTCCTCAAAAAATTAAGAATAGAATTATCATATGACCCAGCAGGCCCTCTCCTGGGTATCTACCCCAAAAATCTGGAACCATTTATCCATAAAGATATATGTACCCCTATGCTCACTGCAGCATTATTCACGGTGGCCAAGACATAGAAACAAGTGTCCTTTGACAAATGACTGGATAAAGAAGATGTGATAGAAGTACACAATGGACTACTCAGCCATAAGAAAAGATGAGATACTGCCATTTGCCACAACATGGATGGGTCCTGAGATTATCATGCTAAGCGAAATAAGTCAGACAGAAAAATCAAGAACTATATGACTTCACTCATGTGGGAAATAAAACGGAAAGCAACAAACAACAAGACAAACAAAACCTCACAGACACAGACAACAGTTTAGTGGTTACCAGAGGGGAAGAGGGGATGCAGGGGGTGGCAGAAGAGGAAAAAGGGGGTCAAATATATGGTGATGGAAGGAGAACTGACTCTGGGTGGTGAACACACAATGCAATCAATATATAGATGACATTTTATAGAATTGTACACTTGAAACCTATATAATGTGACTAACCAATGTCACCCCAATAAGTTTAATTAACAAAAAATAAATAAATAAATAAATATAAAGTAGATTCAGGAGCTCTTCAAAAATAAAGAAAAAAAAATAACCACTTAAATATACTCCTCAATTCCACTTCTGGGGATTTGGTTCACAGAAGCACTATACACTGTGCAGATATAAAAATGTTCACTGTGGTAGTTTAAAATATAAAGAAATTGGGCCAGCCGAGTGGCTCATTGGTTAAGAGTTGGCTTAGGAGAGCAAGCTCTGAGCAGCAGGGCCTCCAGTTCAGATCCCACATGAGGGCCAGTGACGCTGCCCTCTACAACTAAGATGGTGAACAACAGCTCGACCTGGAGCTGGGCTGCCGTGAGTCACTGGCGACAGCATAGGCTGCAGTGAAGCTGCAGTGGGTTGCCGTAAGCTACCGTGAGTGGCTGGCAGCCAGTAAAAGCTGTGAGCCGCCGTGAGCTGCCGTCCAATGGTCGGCGACCAATCTGCCTCAGCCGGGAAGAGCGCAATGATCACAATATCAACATGGGCCAGTGAAGCAACACCCTCCACAAATAGACTGAAGAACAAAAGGACAGCAACTTGTCTGATCCCCTTCTCTGACTCCCCAATGCTGCTCCCTCCCCCCATTCCCCAATAAAATCTTTTAAAAAAATAAAATAAAATATTAAAAAATTGGTAACAACCTAAATGTCATTTTATAGAGGACTATTTAAATAAAGTTATGTCCAAAAAACAGAACAATTATTCAGACTTTCAAAGGTGTAATATCTATACCCAATGACAATATAAATTCATGCAAGTGCAAATTTATAATGGTGAAAATAAACTAACCAAAATGTTAAAAAATGTTATTTTTGGATGGTTGGATTTCAGGGGGTAATTTGCTTCTTTATGCATTTCTTCAAGTACTGAATTTTCTCCTAAAGGTTTTATTTTTATAAATAGCAAACTTTAATTTAAATTTTCAAATACAGTTGACAGTCAATATTATTTTATATTAGTTTCAAGTGTACAGCATAGTGGTTACACATTTATATAATTTACAAAGTGATCCACCCAATTAGTCTAGTACCCACCTGGCACTATACACTGGCCTTGTGTTTTTAACTTAAAAAAAAAAACAAAAAAAACTCTTTTGACCTATGGTTTTTTTTTTTTCAATATTTTGAAGTAATTGTTCAGAAGAGTTACAGAATATTATTAGTTCAAAAAATATGGTCATTTATAAAAAACACTTTTAGAGTTTCTATTAAACCATTATGATTATACAATAACCAATATTTAAAAATGTTTATCAGGTTATCCTAATACACATTCAGAGCTAAAATAATCTTGTAAGAACACCTTCTAAAAGACATCCTGAAAAAAAAAAAACACACACTTTTATACTAAAGTACTGTTAAAAAGAAGTATATCTATAAGTGCTAACAAGGAAAGATGTCCAAAATACAATGATAAATTAAAGAGCAAGGTACAGAGTTTTATACATATGTATGTTATCCCATTTTTGTTTAAAAAAATGAAAATCCTATACTTTGTATGTCCACGTAGGCATAGAAATAAATTTAAATGACTATTAATCAGTAACAATAGTAACATCTGTAGAGTAGAAACGGTGGCAGAGAAAAGAGATCAGAATTCACTTTTACCATATAAACTTCTATGCTGCTTAAGTATTTTTATATAACAAGCATGTTTTACTTGAGTCAATTTTTTAAATCGCTATTCTTTAAAATAAACTGAAAATAAGAATTTGTACATTCAAATTTCATAATTTCTAGTATGAATTTCTAAAAGTGTGCCTTTAAGAGTTTTTCATAGGGCCGGCTGAGTGGCTCAGTTGGTTAAGAGCTCGCTCAAGAGTTTGAGCTCTGAGCAACAGCGGTTCGAGTCAGCCGGAGCTGAGCAGCAGCT
>NW_017731374.1:2817017-2866410 GCF_001890085.2 Hipposideros armiger
TTAGCTTCTGAGCAAACCTGTTCCAAGTATGAATTTTCTTCCCAGCATAAATCAATGAGCAACACTTCATACATAAGGCAAACTTTCTCAAATTTGTGTTCTTTAAAACAATGTGTCCTTTCCAAAATATACATTCAATACTCATTTTAAAGCACTAAGACTCTGCATAATGTGTGCTAGATACTATATTACACTGCATAATTAGCAATATTCATTTAGCACAAGTAAAGCAAACTAATATTTTCCTTACATTTGACTTATTAACCACACATAGTTTTATGATCTAAAAAAATATTAAATGCATAAAATGTAAGTAGATTTTGCCTTTTAGACTATGTCATTGTTTAATTTACTGTCATCTGGGCACTAACTGGAAAAATACCTTGGCTCGATTCTGTTGCATATTCTTGCGAAACAATTTCCCAAGTCTTTTATGAAAGAATCAAAATGACAGAACTCTTCCCAAGTTGAGGAGCCACAGCCCTAATCATAGCCCCAATCAGCTATGGCTTCAGTTATTTCATTCTCCTTTAAGACAGCTTAATGGTCATTTGAAAACTGTTCTCTTTGTGGTGTGAGAACTTAAGAGTCAAGAATCTTTGAAAATGAAAATCTTTAACTGGGAAACAATCTAAACACTGGAAACCTTCCTCCTTAGCGCTGTCAGCAAGCAAAAATGCACCTAAAAAAGGTTCAGAAGTGGAATGGAGTAGGCCTGGATGGCTAATGTACACCTCCTGAGAGCCTCACCGGCAGTACTGCCAAACTCTTGGGATCTGTAAAACTGAACATCAAGGAACCGTAGAAATTGTCCAAGCTAATCCCACACTTCACACAACTGGTGTTGAGTGGCCCAGAGAAGAGCCCTGGTCTGTTCAAGGTCATAAAGCAAGTTATTGACAGAGCTCAGTTTAGAATTTACACTCTTCTCATCTTTCAGCCACTAGTCTTTCCACCTAATGCTTCTTTATAAAGTAAAATGGAAATAATGGTATCAGATACTGTAGAGAACACAAGTCTACTACAACTGCAAAAACTGTCCAGCGGTCTCAAACTTTCCAATAAGTGTGAACTAATGGAGAGACGAAAACCAAATTACTCCCAGAAAAAGAAAAAAAACAAGAAAAAAAAAAACGTGGTGGAGCAGGGCAAGGTCATTAGCTTTTCAGATCTGTCTTGACAACTCTACACCATGGGGAGATACCAAAAACCCTAAGGACTGAGTCACACGTGAGCTTGGTGCAACAGATGATTTTTTTTAAGTGTTTAGAAATCACTAACTCAGTACAATATTCGAATATATTTGAAACTGTTTAAAAAGAATTACTCATACCATAAATGATGCCTCTTTCACTTGTAAGCGGGATGCAATGTTAGAAGGAGTCTTAGAGTCAAGGAAAAGAGCTAGGAGACCAAATTAACCCAAAAGTGAAATGAAGAGGAACTGAGCTGGAAGGATAAACTAGGAACAAAGGAAAATGCAGGCACTGAAGGCGCTACAAAGGGAAAGTGGGCAGGACTTGGAAATAACCGGACAGCTGCAACGATAAAAGCGAAGAGAGAGATGACTGAGGTTTCTAGATGATCCATAGGGCTTTGGGGGAAAATGTGTAGTTAGTCCAATTCTGATATTCTTCTTTGTTTTTCCTAATAACTAAAATCAATTCATACTAAAAAAATTAAACTCAAAAATTTAAACACAACTTATTGGGGGAGAACTTTTAAATCCTTATTGAGACTTGATCACAAAGCGAGTTCAACTGCTGAGAGGTCTGTTGAATACACTTAACAATAGAGCCAACAGGTCAATCTCTAATCAGTCTTCTCACCCTGTGAAATCCCTCCCTTCTACCTCACAGGATTGTTGAGAATGAAATAACACACACAAAAGCAGCTAATCCAGTGCCTGGTTCACGGCTCAAAAGTTGGATCTTCAATGTATGAGTTAGCGCTCCAAAATGTGGATTTGCTTAAATGTTAACTTTTCTCTCTGTCTCTCCATCTATACCTCTTTTCAGCAGCAGGCTCAAATTTACAAGTTGTCCAGAAAGCGTAAAGGCTCTTTTCCGATAACAGGCAGCCTTGCTTGGTCTTAAAAAAACCAAACTGTGAACTATGAGACAGAAAAGTTAGAGTGGGGCCCCTGCCTAGTCACATGACCTACTAGTCACATGTCAGGCCTTAATCAGCACTTTTGGCAGAGAGCTGAGGACTCCCTGTCTCTGCTTCCCAGATATACCACCTCATCTCCACCCATCCACCCACCCCAGTGCTGCTTCAAGGAAACACAACTTAAAGCCTTCTCTCAAACTGGGATCAACTTCAGGCTCTACTCTTGCAATTTAGCCCCACTACTCCTTCCTACCCACTTCTAATTAACTCATACTGTCTCTTTTACAGTGGTTTTTTAAACTTTTTTTTTAACCTCTTCCTCTTCTCCCTTGTCCCCACCACTGTAGCCAAACAACTGAGTTTCAAGACTTTTTAATCATTAATTGGCCTGACCTTCCTGCCCACTTGTAACCCAATCAATCTTGGCCCTTATTTCTCTTCTGAGCAGATATGCTGTTAGGTACTGGGGTATTTAAGTAAAATTACAAAGATGAGAGTTTATCTTTAGTAAAAAGATACTCAAAATTATATACACTGAGTTGCAGGCACTTCTTTACAAGTATTCAGTTCCAGAAAAGCTTCATTTTCCACGAATCATGTCAATTTACCCATGTATTTAGCTTCTTACTCTAGTATAAAAATACACTGTTTATATATGTTAGGCCTTTCTTTTCTTATTTCCTACCAAGTGGATATGCTACTTGGTCGTGGCTACAGTAATTTACAGTAAACTGCAATATCAACAGTCATAAAATGTTAGCAGAATTTATAAATGTGTCTGCCTTTGACAAGACTAAATTTCTTGAGGATAGGAACGTGTCATAGTAGTCTTTATACAGAGGGTGCCAAAAAAATTGTATATGCACTTTAACAAAGGAAAACTGTATTAAAATTAAAATACTCAATATATACCAATAACAAAAAATGAATTCAAGTCACGTTTGACTTCTGCAGTTACAGGAGGTGCTCAAAGTGGTTCCCATCAGCGTCCAGACACTTCTGATTATGGCGAACTACTGCTTGAGCAATGTTGACCAAAGTGTCCACTTGTCTACTTTTTTTTGGCAACCCCAGTATTTCTTAACAGCATATAGTATCCTGCCTTCTATATAAGAGGCATCCAATCAACTCAACTGAATTGTGAAACAAGGTAAAAGGAGAAAGAACGCTGAACTGGGACTCCATAAATGTGAAATGTGTATCTGTTCACAATCTGAATGGCTGCGGGTCAATCACGTTCTCTGGCACTCAGAAACCTCTCCTGAAGAGGGGCAGGCATCAGGCAGCAGAACAGTAAATTAACTCTAGAATCACTTCCACCTGACAACCCAGCAAGCCCCAGGAGTTGAAAGGGGGTGTTCCATCTCCCTCCCTCCTACCACAACTGAAACGGCCCTCTGGGAAGCCAGGGCTTCTGTCTGATCACTTAGCAGTTGAACACAGGCAGCATCACAAAATGATGGATGAGGCGCTGCCCAACACCATGCAATACCTTGCTGGCCCGTAACTGGTGGGTAACGCACCTTTATGTCTGTCTGTCATCTCCTTGGGATTATATAATCACATAGGATTATATGCACCTTGAAGTCAGAGCCTATATCTTACTCCTTTTAAATCCCTCACAAAGCCCAGTACCCAACAGCACACTCAATCAACTTTTAACTTGGCCTGAAAGGTGGAGCTGATACAGCAAGAGAAGACAGGAGTTCTGGGACCAATCATCACTCTACCAATAACCTCGGGCAAGTCAAAACCCTGCAGGACACATAAGTAGAATTATTTTGCAACTTGACGTCAAGGTGCACTGAACACTGACAACAGTGAATCAAATTATTTTTAAATGGTACTGTTTATTGATGAATTCGAATTCTTACGCATTAAATATCCACTTGTTCTTAACAGTCCCGAGTTAACTATTTGGGTAATCCGCTGGTCTACAATCTTATCTGAGTTAGGAAACCTATCACTCATTATTTTTGAAATCCCTTCCAATCCTAAAGCTCCCTGCTTTTCTAATAAACCCAGGGTGATCCAAGAATCACGGATCTACCTCTCTTTCACTCAGTCTGCTTAAGTAATACAGGCCGGAGGGCATCTAACTGTGGTCCAGCAGCCCCTGCACAACTAAGTAGTTCCCAAGAAGTAGGGTTTGGTCAGGAAGAGGCCGGGGTGGGTCAGCACCCCGTGCCTCGCACAGAGTACACTGAAATCACCTGAACTGAGAGGCAGCCCCAGACTATTAAGAAAGCTGTTTTAGGACATGAGAAACTTAAGTCACCAGTCCCCTACTTCTCCCCAACTAGCCCTAGCCGGGTAAGAAATCGTCTCTCCTATCTGTAGGATGAGAGGTTGAACTAGGTAGGATCTCTAAGGTCCCTTCCAGCTGTGATATCCAGGAAAGTCCCACGTGAGCATAACTGAGGATGGCCGGTGCCTCCCCCAACTCCATGCCCAGGAATAAATTCAAGTCCACCTGCCGATGCTCTGGAGCTCCGACCTGCAAAGTGGAACAGTGTTCTCAACAGGGTCTCCTAGGAGGGTCTATTAGGATGGGGGCGAGGGGCAGGGAGGCTGTTTCAAACCACGCCCGCCCTCTCTTTTGAGAGGAAGTGTGCCAAGTTCCTCAGGTGCAGGGGAAGGAAGGCGGAGACTGACACTGCTGCGCAGGTGTGGACCTTTGGTCCCCCTTGCATAGTGAGGAGGAGCTGCAGGATCACACCCCAGGACACCGGGGCTGTACAGAAGGGTATTGCGTGCCCGCCGGGGCCACGGAGGGACCGGGCCGAGGCTCACTCACCCACAGGCTGCTGAAATAGTCCAGCCCGCAGCAGATGAGAGCGCCGGCCTGAGCCAGCAGCACCTGCACGCCCAGGTAGCTGCCAAGGCTGTAGAAGCCATAGAGTAGCGGGCCGCCGGCGCCCAGCAGCAGCAGCAAACGGCGGCGGCGCAGCACTTGCTCGCCCAGGGCCTCGACGCCGTAGTCGGCGAAGCAGAGCGGCAGCAACAGCGCGGCCAGCACGATGGGCGTGTGCGCGCGCTGCAGGCGGTGCAGCCAGTGGCGGCCCAGGCGCGTCAGCGAGCTCTTGAACGGGTGCAGGAAAGTGCCGCACAGCACGGCCCAGAGCAACGGCCGCAGGAACGCCTCCAGGATGAAGTAGACGAGCACGGCAGCGCCACAGCACAGGCACACGAAAAGCACGGCCCCCGTGTTGTAGAAGGCCTGCTTGATGGGCTTGTCGAAGCGCAGCGCCAGCGCCGCCGTCCGCGGGGTCTCCCCGCAGCCGCCGCCGCCGCCGCCGCCCGGCCTGACCGCGTGCAAGGCCCGTGGCGCCGGGCCTGGGGAGTCCCGCGGACTGGGTGGCTCCGCAGGACCGCCGCCGTCGGCCATAGCGCCTCTGCTGCTGCCGCCGCCGAGAGGCGATACTGGGAGGCCCGCAGAGAGCCACCCGCGAGAGGCAGGGTGGGCGGCGCGCGGCGTTGTGGGAGTTGTAGTTCTGGCCGGCCACCGAGCGCTTCCAGGACCTTTGGCAAACTACAACTCCCAGCGAGTATAGGGCGGATCCCTTCGCTCCCGGGCTCTTTTCACCCATTGGTCCTGCAGGATCCAGGTAACAGGTTTCTGGGCTCAAAATCTGGAGGGGGAAAAAGAAAACAAAAAACAAACCTCCCTTCGCCCATCCGTTAATGACAACTTTTCGGGAGGCGGAATCCCCAAAAGAGGCACTACACACACAGATTGAAAACCCAGGCTACACATTAGAATCCCTAGGGGGAGTACTTATAAAACACCGATCTCCAAATTCTATTGTATTGATTTAATTAATAAACACTTAACAGTGTTTGTTTACTGTGGTATATTTAGCAGAGTATTTTAATAGCGATTACATATGACAGGCCTTGTTATAAGTGCCTCATTCCCATTAACTAACTAAATCTTTAGAATAACTCTACAAAGAAGGTGATATTATTATCCCGTTTACAAAGAGGAACACTAAAGCACAGAGAAGTTAAGTACCTTGCCAAGGTCACACAGCTAGTAAGGCAGAAGAAGTATTTGAACTCAGAGCCTGTTTCCTATGTCTATCCTCTTACCTACTATGCTAATTGGTCTGACAGAGATCCTTTGGCATATTTTTTAAAGTTCCTCAGAGGACTGTAATGTGCAGCTATTGTTGACAACCATTGGTGTAGTTGTCAGTGTGGGAACACCCTAAACTCCTGTCTCTAACTGCCACTATCTCTTTTTGAGGCCTGGGGTCAGTCAATTAAGCCCCCACCCCCAATTTTCCCTCTGTCACATGGGGATGATAATAATAGAAGCTCTTGTTTCAGGAGAGAAAAAGGACGCTCTGGGGCAGTGCAAGGTACTTCATTCTGTTGGAAAGGTCCTAGGATCCAAGCCTACTACTCATAAAACATCTCAAACAGTATTATTATTATTATTATTATAATTAGGAGAAGCAAGGAAGCCTTTACTGAGTATTCAACATGGGGGTGCTTCAAAACCCTGTAAGTTATCCCTTTTCTGTTTTTAATAAATTTTAAACTTAAAGAAAAAGTAATTCCTTTCCATCTCATTTTTTGGGTCTCAGGTCACAGTCCTTGTTTTTTCAAGTGGTCTTTGGACTCTGACTCTGTAAATACTTTGCTTCAGTTGTCCTACGTATTACTTTGCTTCTTAACTACTTTGTCTAGGGCTGCTGAAATTATGATTACAAATTATGGTCATGTTTGCTTTCAGCATCCATCTTACACTGACTCAAGCTCCCATTTATATAACAACAATGCCTCAGTCTCCCTCCAAAAAAGTCCTCAGTGATTTCTAGGAAGTCCCAAAGGGGTGCCTCTCAAATACTCAGACATGAGTTGGCCACCAACCATCCTATGTCCACCCTACTGCCCATACAGCTCACTGAGTTCAGTGCCCGTCATGAGATTTCCAGAGCCGATGTCACTATTTCCAGATCCTGGACACTTCCAAACCTCTAATCCTCAGGGTACCAAAGCAGAGCTGGGTTCCACTCAGAGCTGGGGAGGAGGTTCTCCCTGACTTGCAGACTCTGTGCCCTTTTGTCACTCATGCCCTCAACCAGGTCAGTTGTGCCTAATGAATTATATCTCCTCTCATGAAGAGTTCCTTGTCTGGCCTTCAGTCTTCTAACCACAGGGGCTCAAAACCCATCCAAAGGGTCCATGAGGGAACAAAGACCAAACCATCCCTTCTGTCCTCCTCCAACCAAAGACTGGGCTCTTTTCCTCTAGTTACAAAATGAAAGATCCCATGTTGCGTAACAAAAGCATTTACCAATGGATGCAAACAGAAATTGGCATATGTATGCATTGGACATGAAGGGGCAGGCGTAGTGTTCCCCAAACTATTTTGGGGCCCCAGCTCAACAAATCAAAAATGTCCTGTCATGATGCTCTGTTTCCAAGTCTCAATGAAAGGCAAAATTGCTGACCATTTGAAAACTGTTCTAGTGGCCAAAGCAATAGAATTGACATGTCTCTGATAGAATTTCTGGTCAAGAATGAGCTCTAACAGAAATGAAGTAGAAATTAACACAAGGCTGGGTTCCCACAGCATTTTGCTCACCCTTCTACAATTGCACTCAGCACACTGCAGTCCAAGTCAGTGGTTTACATGGGTTCAATTCTGTGTCCCCAGCACCTGACACAGCACAGGGCATTTGCGATACAGATTAGAAACTCCAAGTTTGCTGAGCAAGTGAATGAATGAGCGATATAGCGTTTTTTTTTAAACCTGTTATTGTTTCCTGTGAGAAATAGTATAGGATGTTTCTTCTAGGTATCCTTAGGGTTGAAATCAGAGAAAAATTAAAATACTGGGATGTAGGGCCTACAAACTGAATTTGAAAAGGGCACCCACAGTTCACTCACATGTCTAGCTCATAGGACAAGTGCTTTTAGGCATCCCCTCCAAAATACGAGGCTACTTGAGTTTTCCTTGTTGGCCTCACACAGCAACTCACTCCAGTAACCTCAGGGAAGAACAGACTTCATAGGCATCCAGGATACAGTGGAGGTATAATGGATTCAGAGGAGTGGATCAGGCTGACCCTGGGACCACACTGCCTTTGGCCCTCCTGTTACATGAGTCAATAAATTTCCTAATCATTTAATCCAGCTTCAGTTCAGGTTTAAGTTTCTTGCAACAGAAAACTTTCTGGCTGATAAAATAACATCTACATCATTGGTTGCAGCAATACAATGGCTGGGACATGGTGAGAATCTGATAGTGGCTCTCAGGGTGACTCTTCATTTTCTCCTAGAGAAGCCAAGGGGCATCTCCTAAAACAACCGTTACTGTCCACACACTCCCCAGGTATCAAGATAACAGCCCGAGAGAGAAAACAAACGCAAGCAGGGAGGAGATGCTCCAGGGCATTGTGCTTCCTTAGAGTCAGTCCTCCATACACATTTACTGAGTTGTACCAAGCACCTGCTTTGTACAAAGTCCAGGGCTTGCAGTGGAGTGTGTACATCATGTATAAAGTGGTATGTATGGTGCAGGAGGAGGGAGCATTTGAAAATGTAATCAAACAGGCACGCATTCAGATTCCAAATATGAGCTACCACTTTCCTTTTTAGCAAAGTCCTTTGCGAATCAACCACTGAACTCTTTCTCACGGAGCCCAGGCACAGCCTCAGAATCCTTCTCCGCAGAACATTCTAGAGAGCCACTACTAACTGAACAAAGCAGGCAGACCAGATGGAACTAATTTGCTTTCCCTGCTGTACCTAACCATTGAGTATCTGATACTAGATGCAACTGGCAGACTAAAAATGTAGGTAAAAATGTGGTTTATAAGAAAACAGCTGTGTATGTGATAAATTATGAGTTCGTTTTTTGTTTTTTTTTAAATCTTAACAGCTGAAAAACAAATGGTGCAAACAAGCCCGATACCATGAGGCCCTACCTGACACCCTAACTGCTGCCCCTTCTCTCTCTTCTTCCCATACTGGGACATATGACCTCACGTACAGGACAGGTCCTGACAGTTCACTGAGCGGAGTGGAGACTTTCCTGCCTCCAGATTCCTGTCTTTCTAGTCTGGGTTCCTGTTCTTCTGGCTGTGCTGTCCAGCTGCAGCTAACTTTCCAACAAAGCCAATTTTATCAGTTTGTAAAAAGGTTAGTAAAAAGATTATCAAGTTGATTCAACCAACTCAATTGAGCCCCATGTACCCAGGAAAGGGCCAGATGAATAAAAAGACGCTCAGGAAGTTCTTTTTTGAGGGGGAGAGGCGGGGATGGGGGGGGGGGGAGTGGAAAGGAGGGTGCACATATCTTTTTTTAAAGGTCTGCAACCAAAGTAACTCCCCCTTCCTCTTCTAGGGTGAGAGGGAGGTTGAAAGGGAGAATGGGCATCTGCAAGGTAAATTTTGTGATTAACTATTATTGCTGAAAACCAAAATTGCCGGTCTGGAAAGTTGGCTTTAAGTGTCCTTTACTAGTGGCTCCTTGTCTTCACAGGAGTGATTTTATCTGGAACACTTTATCTGGAATGGTTGAAATTTGAGAGTTAGGGATCAGCATTTGAAATTCTTAACCTGCCCCTTCCTTGCTCCACTCCCAACAATATGCTCCAACTAAGGCTGAGGCCATCCAACAGCCAGCGGTCTGCTGCAAATCAGAGCAAGACCAAAACCAAGATGGTGGATGCATTTCAAATTGGCCAGACTCATCCCTCTTTATTTATAAATGAACTATCTTCATTTGAGAACCAAGTCCGGTGGTTTTAAATCCTAAGCATCACTTTTTTGTACACTCTTGTCACCACACTGATGTCCTTACAGCCTCTAGTTGGTCTCTGATCTGCCCTTTTGCTCACACATCAATTCTCTCTACATTGCAGCCGCAGTGATCTAACACACAATCTGATCCCTTCAAAGCCCCCTTACCTTGTGGGAAGGCATCCAAGCTCTTTCTACGACTTCCAAGGTCCAAGGTGAGGGGCTTGCCTCACCCCTCCCCACTCCCTTCTTTGTCCTTTATCTAGCAGTAATGTGGTGGCCCCCAAAGATATCCAGGTCCTAATCCCTAGAACCTGAGAATTGTGTCACCTTCCATAGTAACAGGCACTTTGCAGGTAAGATTAAAAGATTTTGAGATGAGGAGATTATCCTGGATTCTATGGGAGGGGCCTAAATACAATCACAAGTATTTTATCAGAGGAAGATTAGACTACGTAAGAGGAGAAGCATCTGATCGCAGAGGCAGACAATGAAGTCAGGATGCCAGGAATACCCACAGCTATCAGAAGCTGGAAGGGACAATGAAGGATCCTCCCTTGGAGTTCCAACACCTTGATTTTAGCTCCGTAAGATTCAATTAGACTTCTGGCCTTCAGAAATGCAAGAGAATACATGTCTGTTGCTCTAAGCCACCAATGTATGGTCATTTGTTACAGCAGCAATAGGAAACTGAGACAAATCTTGTCAAATGACAGTAGTTCCCGAACACGTCATGCTTGCTCTTCCCTTTCTTAGAGATGCTTCTTCATGCCCTTTGCCTGCTTTACTCCCACCCCTTCCTTAAGATTCAGCTTCAGTGCCACCTCCTGCTTTCCTGGCCGTCCCAAGCTAGGTGAGGGTCCCTACTCCAGGTTTGCACCACACCTGAGCATTTCCTTACCACTTTCGTCAACAAAAGGTATTATCACGGTGTCTAACTCCCTAACTAGGTCATGAGCCTCTTGGGGACAGAAATCAGGAGCTGTTGTTTCTGGAATCCTCCATATGCAGGGTCTAGCATAGGGATTGGCACATCAGAGTCCTCAATAAATATGTATTTATTGAATGAATGAACAAGTGATTAAAGCTTCTTGACCTCCTGGATGCCAATGACTATGTCCATTCCATTTCAGCTGTCTTTTCTTACATCTTATCCCCTGGCCTTTGCCCCTGCAACTGAGTCCTAAGAAATTGCCAAATCAAACATCAACTAGGGTCAGGTCTGACAGCTGGGCTACCCACAGAGCATACTGCAAAATAAATACCATAGGGAACACCTAAAATACCAAAAAACAATAAGTATTTGGGGGTTTTTTGGGGGGGAGGGGCGGTTAGGATTAGAGTTGATAATGCCAAATTCTTTCTTAGCATGACATTCCTTGAGTTTCTCAACCTAGCCCCAGTAATACCAGCAGCTCAGCTGCTACATAATAGCAATTTCTATGGATGATTCACAGGGCTCTACAACCAAACTCTAACTATTCTTCACATATAATATGATTTAGTTACCAATAAGACTCATAATTGAAATTCTTAGAGCTAGTTAGGCACTATTAACCAAGTAATATGCTTTAAATGGGATTATTGTAAGCCTCTGTTTACTATTTGATAAAGGTATTAAGCTGAAGCTTTAAATACAGATTTCTTTTGCAAATTGTTTCTCTACAAGGATTTTTACCTACTACTGCAACATGATTTTCCTCTTTGTCAGACAAGACACTGACATCTTCTTGTAAGGTCCATAACTTCAGAAAGACTTTACTAATGAAAGGATGTAAAACAAACAAACAGAAAACAAAAAATACACAAGAGCAAAGCCATAAGGAATTATAAACTAACTTTAATTACATCAACAGGAAGAATTCCAAACCATGTTGAGAATTTCTATCTTAAAGTCCTAGTTAATATATTCTAACTGTAACATAATCCTCTAAGGATAAAAGTAGCGGTGATGGCAAATGGGTAGAACAATCATTTAGAGAGCATCTAGGAATATTGCTACAATGACTTTACGTAAATAGAAATCCATGTGTTTATTAGTAAGGTAACCACACATGTTAGAGTAAAAATTCACAGGGGATAGGCTTATAAATATACATAAATCTCAAAATCAATCACAATTGAACATCAAGTACACAATTATTATAAAACAAATATAACCCATCAATGTCTATTTAAAGGCATAGTTTTTACAAAATAGTATTTTATAGACAGTCTCAAAAAAGGATATTAATACTCCTGGAGCCAGGTTGATCCAGCATCTCAGCGCATCTGTGGGAATAAGGCATGTGGAGAAGCTGCATTTACTCTTCCAGGGGGCCAGGACATTCTATGGGATGAAATGGTGACTGCTCGAGTGACCTGGGTGAATGCCACAACCCCTGCAGCACCCCGAAACCCAAGAGAATCACTCTCTACTCTCCAGGAGAATTTGCCCAACAGCAAATATCCAGGGGGAAACACTGAAAACATTAGTTAAATATCAGTATACCATTTTAAGTGAAAAATCCCACAGAAATAGATGATTCACTTAAGTTTTCAGTCCTATTTAAAATCGCCTTTAGCATAGCCCCCATTTTTCATGAACAGGAACTCAAGCCATTCTATTAAATCTAAAAACCAAGAAGTCCAACCTGAAACTAAATAATTGAATAACTAAATAAAAAGTCTAATTAAATACAAACGGGTATGAATTGCATCAACATGCCATATACTCAGTTAATACTAGTCTCGGTTTCTTAACTAGCAGTATAGAAAAGTCCAAAACTCAACCATGATACTTTATACATTCTAAACGATTCATGTAATGCTGAATGGAGACGGCAAGGCTTAATACAGGATCCAGGAATCCTTTCTACAAATGAAATGGCTATAAACTCAAGGGTAGCTTTGCCTGTAATACACACAATGTTTTATCTCTTGGGTTTTAAAGTATTCCAGAAATCAGCAACAAAAACAATCTTGGCAAAGACCTTCAAATGGTCATAGTATGTATATATAGGCTTATTGTGTATATACAAATATATATATACAAACACCGAGAATACTCAAACTGTTCACTAAACATAAACCATTCTGTTTAGAGAACAAAGACATACAATGCAATTATATACAACAAGGTATACACATCTCAGCATTTGGCCAATTACAGTGGTTCTCCAGCATTTTTCCATTATGATACACAAGATAGATGCCATTGTCACATGTGTAAAACATTCCTGTGGGTGTAGCAGATTTTGATCCAACTTTAATAAGAAATGTCTGCAGGGAAATGGATTACTCAGAAACACTGTAATCCCCACCATGAAGGGCAATTCAACAGTAAAAGTCAGTCACGACTGCCACAGTTTAGGTAAAACAAAACTGCTGGCCCAGCTCTGAATTAACTGCCACCTCTTTCGCATCAATTCTGGAAAATATGTTAGAGTGCAAGTGCGTGGAAATGCCATTATCGAGATAAAAATAAGTCAGCTATCATTTATTTTATTTTATGAACAAAGTACTAACTTCAACTTATTTACAATTAACCAGTAAGACATTACTGGCAGTGTACTTTACAACTGATCCTGACAAATAGGTGTGTCTCTTAGCTGAGAGCAAGTGTGAAAAAACCACGGTCCATAAACCCAACCCAACCTGCTGCCTCTTTTGTGTGGCCTGCAAGCTAAAAATGGTTTTTACATTTTTAAATGATTGTTCTTAATCTAAAGAAGACTATTTGTGACATGTAAAAATTAGATGAAATTCAAATTTCAGTGTCCATTAAGTTTTATTGGAACACAGCCATGCTCATTGGTTTATGTATTGTCTACAACAGAGTTGAACAGCTGACACACAGACCACAAAGCCTCAAATATTTACCATCTGTCTCTTTACAGAAAAAAATTTGCTGACCCCTAGGCTAGAACTAAGAATGACACACCACCTCAGGAGCAATATCTTTTAAGCACAAAATCCTGTATATAGATAGTAAACTTAATTACAGAAATAGTAGTAAAAACCATCCGGGATGGAAATCCATCTCTGAGTTGTCCAAACTTTCTGGTTTTCCTAATGACAAAAGCCAACTTCAGATAATTAAATATGGCTCCTGCACTTTATCTCAAATCATGTTGACCAAGTCATCTTTGAAACCAAAGGGGAGCAATGAAAGGGCATTGGACTCCATGTTAGAACACCTGGGTTTTAGGCAAGCCACTTTTAAAAATTAACCAAGACAAATACATTCTAGTCTTGTTCAATCTGTGTATTATTTTAAAAAAACTATTAAAAGCATTAAAATGACTGGTAAAATAAAGAAACAAAATGTAAGAAGAGAAAAAGCTGATAGAAAGTAAAATATACCTTTCTCCCCAACTAGAATTATAAAAAGTCCTTTTCATTGTAAAGGGGGAAAAAACAAACAAACACCTGGCTAATTTGAGTGTGGATAATGGGTTCCATTAAATAAAAGGCTTAATGGATGTGCATTAAGGTATGAATGTGTAGGATATCATATCTCCTCCCTAGGCCCTTTATAAAGTTAGTGCATTGGATTAAAGAGTCTCTAAGGTCCTTGCCAGCACTGGTAATTTATGCCAAATGACTAGCCTCAGTTTTTTCAGCTGTAAAATAGGATTAATAATAGAATTGACTTCCTATGGTGGTTGTGAGGATTAAATGAGTTAATCCATGTAGAGTGCTTAGAACAGCACTAGATACGTATAGCTAGCATTAGTATTCTACTCAGGTATTTTACAAAAACACACCGGTAATGTCTCTCCCCGGTAACAAGTACTATGCTAGAAAATGGAATACAGAGATAAAATAGCAGTTGATTCTCTTATATTAGGTAAAAATTAATGAAATTGGGGTCCACAGAGTTTTTACTTCATAGTTTTAATGATAAATTCATGATTCTCTGAGATGATGGTTAAATGCTGTCCTGCATCCTTGGTCTGTGAATTCTTATTTTTGAACAATGATTATTGTTAAAAACGTCAACTGTGTCTTGCAGGCAAAACAGCACTGTTACTAATGACCTTTCTGTTTATGTTTCCAAAGACAAAATTCAGTGTTTGCTAAAAGGATGGCTTATGGTTTGATCACAGGTGGAAAAATACAAAAACGTCCAGTCTGACAATGCGTATGAAATACAAGTCTTCCGAACCATACAAACTTGCCATAGAAGTACAGTTTTCTTTATTCGTTCAACAAGTGATTACTGAGTACCTACCACGCAGTAGTGTCTGTTACAATGTCGAGTTACAAGAAATGGTCCCTGCTAGGGAATTAGCAGGGAGGGCGAGCCAGCAATTATAGTAAAGTGTGATGGGGAAGCCCATATGGGGAAGCCCAGTATGCTATGGGAGCATTTGGCAGGGACCTAAACCTACCTAATCCAGTGGATTGGAGGAAGGAATACTTAAACTGAGACCTGAAAGATGAGCAGGAGTTTAGTGAGCACAGGAAGTGGAGGATGTTTGGGCATAGGGCACATGAGAGCTGAGAAAGCAGGTCTGAAGAACTGAGGGCAGTTCAGTCTTGCTAGGTCATAGCAAGTGAGGAGTGCTGACAAAAGATGATAGATATTGGAGGTCATCAAAGTGGTTTGCATTTTACACTAATGGCAATGAGAAATCACTGAACGTTCTAAGCACAAATGTGCAAAACTGGTCAAACTGGTCATCAAAGCAGAAACAATTCGTGAAATAATTAGCTTGACTTGAGATGTAAGCAGAAGAAAAATCCATTAATTTATTCCTTCCCTGCCAGCTAGAGAGACTAGCTGAAGTCTCTTTAGTTTTAACCTATTTATAGCGGAACTATTATTATACACATAAAAGAATGAAATATAAAAAATATTTGCTCTCTTATTTACAATGTGGGTGCCTGCAGACTTAGTATCTTCACTACTAAACAACCACTATAGCTTAGAAGGCGATTCACAGGCCATCCTCAGCCGGGATCAGAGGGCTTAGTGATGAAGCAATGGAAGTCAAGTGGAACCAGGGACTTGAACCAGGTGTCTTGAGTCTGAACCCCACCCAGTTCCATTGCTCACTTGATGTCATGTAACCTCTCTCCATCTCCAATGAGCTCCTACGTCCCTCTGATGTACTTGGTGATCTGTGCAACATCACAGAATTTCAATATTTTCCTTTCTTTTGTTCAGTTCCAAAAGAATCTGAAATCTCCCTACAGGTGGATTTTCACCTCTGACATGAATTCCAAAGATGGCATTAGAAATCACAGTCTCCAGTATTGTTTAATCAAAACAGACCACCAAGTTGGAGCCAGCTTTAAAGCAATGCCCCCCCCCACCCCCCACTCCCGGAAGCCAGAGGACTCCAGAGCTCCTCAGTGGAAATGCCTCAGCAGCAAAACCATATCTATTGATTCTTTTCCTCTAAATGGCTGTTAACACAGACATTTGGACACAAAAGAACCTTTGGATTCCTTTGGAAAAACGGAAATGCATTAAGTCAAAGCATTATTATAAATTATGCTGACTGCAAATCCAATTTACAAGTCTGAACAAGTCTCAATGGATAATGGTGAATTCACTTTATGGGTCATTTCCCATTTTCTAATTTAAAAAATCTCATCTTTAAAAAGTTTCTACTCCAAATCTCTACAATCTCCAAAAATGTTGATTTATTACCAAAATGCCTTAAATTTTTATTAAGATGATTAGTCTATTATATATTTAATCATACTCAGTGTATGCTGATTCTGACAACAGAATTAGCTGTAACCACAGGTGAATACCTTAATTTATAAAGTAGAGTGGTATAAGAGTCCAAATTTTAATTGCTAAGAGTGCCAATATTTTTATCATTAACATAATTTTAAATCTTCAGGAACACTCAGCTCTGTTTCTGACCTTTCCAACAGCAATAAAAAATGTTTTCTCGTACCTACTCACTAGATCAGAGGAAATTTAAAATAAATACGAATCATTTTCATCTCATTGTAATCTCCCCCACTCTCCCCATCAGCTGTGTTAATTATCCAAAAGCACTTAAGCTTTATGGAAATTTGAAAGTTCTGCCCAAAAGGCTGTCTGTGAACTAGGGCCATCCAGTGAAGTTCGCTTTAGTAATAATACTCTATGTAAGTCTCCTGAGTTATAGTTGGAAGAGTAAAGGTTGTTTAAAGACATGATTTCTATGTCTGGCTCTTTCTCTGCCTTGCTATGTGTTATCTGACCAAGTGGCCAAGGAGACAGGGCATGTGGGTCACAAAAAGGCAGCCCTCTTGGGTCTCAAATCCCATTCAGTAAGATGGCAATAGTAATTTTCATCAAGCCAACTCAGAGATGTTGTGAAGCTCAAATAAGAAAACTTACTCGAAAGTGCTTAGAAAAATTTTAAGTACTTTCCAAAAGTATGGGATCATTATTACACAATCCTCTTTGATTAGAAAAGAAGCTTGCTTTTTCTTCCAAAAAAGCTGAAATCATAGGAGTCTTTTTTTAAATAATAGAAGCTAAAATTATACTGAATATTCTTTAAAAATATATTTATACTAAAGATTTTCTAATCCATTTAATCTGTTGGCTTTGCAGCTGTGATTAAGGGGTTCCCATCAACAAGTAGAAGGTCAGGGCAACAATGAGAAGCAAACAAAATGGAGAGGAGAAGGTCTGATAGGCAGCTGATGGCATAAAAATGTCTTCGTACTTGTAAATGCTGACAACACGCTCTGAAGTTGGTGGTGAGTCTATATCATGTCGGGTGATAGAGCCTTGAACAAAGAAATAAAAAGTAAGGTGGCAATCAAACAAAGCATAGATTTAAAATAATACATACAAACAACAGAAAAACTAAACAAAAGTTTTTAATGCTGAATACGAAAGCAGTGATTATAAAGATCAGAAGTCAAGTATCAGAGCAATCAGAATTGTCCATAATTGTAAATTTAATGAAGACCATAGAAATTAAATTTATTCAAAAAGACTGGTTCTCATGACTATGCACACCCACTACCAAAACAATGCATTGGTCTCTCCATCGCACCCCAGTTTTTTTTTGTTTGTTTGTTTTGCTTTTTTTGTTTGTTTTTTTTTAAGCTGAGCCATCCTGCCACAGGTTAGCAGCTCAACGGCTGCTCAGCTCAGGTCGGGAATTGAACCGCTGTTGCTCAGAGCTCAAACTCTTGAGCAAGCTCTTAACCAACTGAGCCACTAGGCCAGCCCACACCCCAGTTTTAAGACTGCTACTTAATATTGAATGAATGCCTACTTTTAAGGTCTCTAATAAGTTTTACCTTATTAATACCAAATGGAAAACAGTATTTTGATTTCAAAGAGCAAGAACTACTAATTTTTTTCTCAAATACGTATTTTTATATATGGATTATTAACAGCTCCTGACCACACTAAACTTCCTTATAGATGGAGGCCTGTCTCTCATTGTCTGTGGGACATAGAGAAGTAGCCTGCCCAGGCCAAACCAGAGAAAGTGCGATGGTGGGTGGTAGTGGTGGTGGTGTGTTCTTGTGTGCCTGTCTGTCTGTCTTCCTGGCACAGTGGGATGGAATGGTACAGAACGTAGAAGGATTAAGATATCAGATAAATATTTGGACAGGAGACTTTTTTTGACCTGGATAGAAGTGGAAAGAGGGAAAGACTGTATGTAAAGGAGATTAATAAACTGACGTCGATTAGAAGTGCCTGACCTCCTAATCCATATGAATATCCTTGTGGTATAAGCCATATAAATAATCCACATGAAAAGTGGGTTACAGAGACTAAGGCAGGTGAGTGCAGAACAAAGTTATGCTTTGAAATAGAGTGAGACTTGTTAAGGTCCTATCTGCTGGGGAAGCCATGCCAAGTTTGACGTGTCAATTCCCTGCTCCAGTGTCAATGCTGGCTCCTGTTAGCACAAATCAAACTCCTCAGGTTGGCACGAGATTTGTCCCTGAACAAATTCCACTCATCTTTGCTACCTAACCTCACTCATTGGTCACCTACATGGAGTCCTAGGCTTAACCAAGCAACTCTAGTTTATGCCTTCCTCGAGAGAAATCTAATCCATGCTCCCCTTCAAACCTCAGCTCAAAATGTATCCCCTCTGAGAGACCTTAAGAGGATGGATAGTTTTGATCAATAGAGAGGTGTTAGAAGAGCATTCAAGAAACAGGAAAAACACAAGCCTGTCTATGGGATAGGAATGTGCCTGATTTGTTTGGAGACCGTGAGAAGAACAACAGAAGTCCTGAACGATCTTATCAGGCAAGGCAGGTTCAAATAGTAGGCTATTATGCAATATACATAAGAAGATGACCTTCCGAAGTACAGCACTTTCCAATTTGTACAGCAATTTCAAATACTGGTTATCACTTAATTCTTACAATAATCCTATGAAGTCAGTATTATTATTATTATCCCCATTTTAGATAGAAAGAAATTGAAGTTCAGAATTTAGATATAGGCTAGATACAGCTACCAAGGGGGCAAAACCAATGCACAAATCCAAAGTTTTAGATGCCAAATCCCATTATTTTAAATGAGTTCATTTCTCTAGGCTGAGATATAATTTATTTCCCAGGGTACTGAAAGTACTCAAAGATATAAATGCAGATCCACTGTCGGTAATCTGGGAAATAAGTGAATGGGAAAGATGTCACAAATCTGAAGGCATCAAAATGTTTTCCCAATTAGAAACAGGCAAAAAGTGGTATGAAATCTCCGAGACCGATCAATGGAAACAATTTGAAGGAAAAAAACAAAACAGATTAGATTAGGCAATAGATAGTTGATGAGCACACAGTAAAGAAAGATACAACCCCCGATAGCCAGAACAGTTCTCATACAAGGTTTGCAGATAACTCCCTTCCATTCTTGGTCAGGCCATTAGGCTGATCAATCTGGGGGATTGCTGAAGACGTGGTGTACCTTGATTTTAGCAGCCTCTAAAAGGTTTCATGAGATCCTTGGGGTTTTGTTGGTGAAAGCTGAAGGGCCTTGCCACCCAAAGTGAGGTCATCAATGGACCAGCATCAGTGGGAAGGTTGTTAGAAATGCAGACTTTCAGGCCCCACCCCAGACCTACTGAAACTGCACTTTAATGATATAGCCATGCAGTTTCTATGCATGTTAAAATTTGAGGATTGATGAGCTAAATTATAGGATAGTTTGATGGATTTATGACCATCAGAATAGTCATAAAGTGAGCAGTAATGAAACCCTTGGTGTCAATCTCTTGAGAAGTCTCCAGAATGCTCAGTATTTTTGTATTTAGAGCACAGGAGCTAAGAGTACTCACTGACTTTGAAGTCAGACAGACATAGGTTTGAATTTTTGTTCTTCCATTAACTAGTGGTATAGGCTTGAGCAAGTTCCTTAATCTCTCTAAAATAAGGACCTAATACCTCTCAAGGACGAGTGAGGAGTAAATGGGAACATGCTCCACATATAGCACACATATGATCTGTTTCATTAAGCACTGAGCTCATCAAATGTTATCTTGTGCTGTTCTAGCTATGCATGCGTAGAACTTATCCATTTGTCCATATGTCCATGTGTATAATAAGTCCATTATTACCTTCAGGAGGCAGGATATCTCCTTTCTCTTTTATATTATCCAAAGTGCTTATCACTCTCTTGCCCAATAAATAATAAACACAAGCACAGCGGTGTCTGGTGTTGAATCCAGGTGCTAAAATGTAGGCTTACCCTGAATGGCTGGACCCCAAGCAAACAGATAATACCAACTCAAATGTAGATCGACAATTGTTTCCTCTCTGGGAACGTTCACAGGGCGTTTAAATCTGCAGGTGACTCGATTGTTCTCAAAAACGCCTTCTTCATCTCTGGCAGGATTTCTCTGAATCTCCTTTGCCCACTGGCCTACATTATAGAAATGCTGTATGCGGACCCTGCCATTATCATCATGGACGCAGGCCATGACATCGTCACCACCCTAATGTGAAAAACGATAAAGAAAAAAGTCAAAGGTGTGTTTTGCAAACTTTTCTGCTAGAAAGAAATTTCACTTAGAAATATATATTCCATCACCTCTGTAATGCGAAATCCCACTCCCCCAAATTATTGGGTTGTCAGAAAAGTCATGATGTATCTTTTCTATGTTTTTTGGTGCAAAAATGCGTCATGACTTTTCCAACAACCCAATATTTTATTTACTTTTTTAAAATTTTATTTATTTATTTTTTTTTTAGCTGAGCCATCCTGCCACCTGTTGGCAGCTCAGTGGCAACTTAGCTCAGACTGGGCATCGAACCGCTGTTGCTCAAAGCTCGCACTCTTGAACGAGCGCTTAACCAACTGAGCCACTTGGCCAGCCCTCCAACAACTCAATATTTTAAATGCCATTAAAATGCCTTAACCAAGTGATCAAAGTTAGCATCACAATAGTGGACATCAAGCTCCTCCTGATAGCTAATATTCTTGCTGAATCTACATAAACTAAGCTAATCATAAAGATATAATCAACAAATCCAAATTGAGGGTCATTTTACAAAAAAATCTGTCCTATACAATGGGAACATATGGGAAGGAACTGAATTGTCTGACTTCAGGGCAGGGGCTGGTGGCACAGCTTTCTCCCAGACAATGGCAGAAGCCATTGTTCCTTTGTTGAGCACTCCCCACATCCATGGTGCAGATGCAAGTGGGCGCCATGTCTGAGTCTCCATCAGCTTGGCTAACACATTCACCCCTCCCTGGTGATTCCCTGAGACTCTGCCCCACTCAATTAGTGGGCCCACACAAGCCACTTCCAATGGCTTTTCCATACAAATGGCCTATCTTGGCTCATGCTGTAGATTTTCCTAAAATCTTCCAAAGGTTCACAAACCCCAAACAAGCATCATCTGGCCTCAGCATGCCCCATACTTCTTGCTAAGCAACCCAAGCCTAGCACTAGCAGCAGCTGGCCTCGATTCACAGCGTAACGTATCACAGGCACCAGAACAAGTGGCAATCATCTGCATATCACTTTGTAGCTCCTATCATGTGGTCCTGGGCAGCGGCTGATCTTGGTCTACAACAAAGCCTCTCCTAAGAGACCCCAGAACCAATACACTCAGTAGCCAGCTTCAGACCACTCCCAACACCACCCAATCACCTCCACAAACAACATACCCAAAGGGAAAACTAGGCAGGCACCGGAGCGCCGCCACAGTGAATCCCACTCCATAGGGTCAGCCCCTGCACCGCAACTCCTCCACTGTAGTCACACCCAGTCCTCACAACCAATCAGCCTGAGAGTCCAATCCCTCTCAATAACATGTAAACAGCAACAAAGGCTTAACTACAACAGGAGGGAACACACAATCCACACAAGGAACACAGTGGGAGCACCTGGCTCAGGTGACCAGGGAGACAATAACCCTGGGGCCCACAGGACCCTATTATACAAGATCTCTCTACCAAGACCGGGAGACATTACAGCTCTAGCTAATACATAGAAACAAAAACAGGGAGGCAGTCAACATGGGGAGACAAAGAAACATGTCTCAAATGAAGGAACAAAACCAAGCTCCAGGAAAAGAACTAAAGAAAGTGGAGACAAACAATCTACCAGATGCAGAGTTCAAAACACTGGTTATAAAGATTCTCAATGATCTCAGGAAGAACTTCAACAAAAAGATAGGAAAGATGGGTAGAATGCAGTAGAGATACAGAGAGAAGCTGAGGTAAGAGATAGACAGCTGCCTAGGTTCCTGAAGCCCTGCCTGTTCCTGGTCACAGTCCTTTCTGAGGTCCAGATGTGTTCTTGCTCATGGGTACTGTGGAAGACTGAATTGTTAGACCCAATGCTTCACTCCCCTATGGTGGTATTATATACCCACACCTTTGCAGGGCCTCTCAGTGGGGGAGTGTACATCCCTGCTCTTTCATTCTGGGCTTGGCTGTGTGACTTAACTTTGGGCAATGGAATGTTAGCAGACGTAATGCGAGCAGAGGTTTGAAACAAGCTGTGGATGGCTCTTGCACCATAGATGGCTCTACCTCTGCCATGAAAACAACATATCTTTGTAGGTGCTGGTTTCAGCATGATTAGAAAGAGGCCTGAATCCAACCCATGGACTGGAGTCAAGCCCAGCTGAGCCCCAGCTAATCCCCACACATGTGAGCAAGAAATAAATGCTTACTGTCAAAAACCATGCAGATTTGGAGCTTTTCTTGCAGCATTACTGTGGAAATAGCTGATGAATACAGGTACCAAGAAACATCTTGTGTTCTCATAACCAACTCTTTCGTCTCTGTTTAAGCTAGCTTGATTTTTTTTTTAATTTGCAACCAGAGAGTCATAACTAATATAATCATTATACTGCTTTGATGGATTTCTTTGCTTTGCTTTGGTTTTGCAAAAGACAATCAAATGCCAGAAATTAGCTTCTCTCATTTAAAAGTGTCACGGTAGCTTAGAGAAACATAACCATGCTCATTCTCTAAAATCTAAAGTTGCACAGCAAACTAAAGAGAAAAATCTGCTTCTATCATGATGTACATCTTACCATTTTCTTGTCTGAAGAGAATCCAACTGCTACCCAGCCATCTGTGTCTGCACTCAGCTCAAATTCCACATCAGCCCCTATTATCCTGTAGCTAAGGAAATAGTCACAGGTCTCTGCATTACAGCCCGGTTTGCCATATCTATAGGAGATATCAAAACAGACATTATTGCTTCTTCATTTACTTATTCTAAATACAGTAAGAGAGCATCTATGTATCAGGCAGGATGCTAAAATTGAATAAATTAGATCTTTGCTACCTGCTCAAAATCACAGTTTTAGTCAGTGAGGAGGGACCTCGGAGATGACGTGCTCCACTTTATCTACATGTAAACTGGGCCCAGAGATGGGAAGGGGCTTGCCTGAGGTTGCACAGTGCATCAGCAGCTGCAGCGGGACTCGAACCTGGGCCTCCAAACTCCTAGCCAGTGTTCTGTGCACTATATTAGAGTCTCTCAAATATCAGGTATTAGCGAATTATTTCTGAATCCCTTTTAGAGGAAAAAATTCCCCAAGTTAATAATTTAAATTATTTTTGTGAATGAAATGTATACCAATCCATTTTACTTTCAGATTTGCAATTAAACTAACATCGATTTACAAAATAGATATACATTTAACTACAAAGCCAGGAACATTGAAACTCGCAGCATTTATGCGCTGGACAATGTGGTTTTACCGGAAGTAAAATTCTGCTTACACGCAGAACAATAATGTTCTTCTCACTGAGCATGTTCTTACTCCAACACTTGACTCCACCCTCCTCCGCTTTCATCTGTCTGAACTGCTGCAAAGCCCTCATATGTACAATGCACCAAATGAATACCTCATCTGGCAGTCGCTGAGCAGGAATGTATCATCTCCTTATAAAATGCGGCTTTCCTCTGTTGGGCTGCTTGGTGCTAACACAATTACAAATTCAGACCCTAACGCATGGACCAGTATAAGGTCGTTTCCCAAGTAATCAGATTGTAGATACATTCTTTTTTTTTTTTTAAAGGAACATTATTAAAAACACAAACTTGAATTTTCTTACAAAGAACTTGTGGATCCTTTAAGAACTGACGAGCCCTAGTTAGAGGAACACTGTTTTAAACCCTTTTTCAAAATGACAGAAAATTGTAGCAATGGGCGGGACAATCTAAACTCAGATGGAAGGTATCTGAAGAAACAAGATACAAAACTGCTGAGTATTGGTTGAGGAGGGAGGCAGAGACCGTGCCACCGTGCTGGCAGCTACTCTGAGCAGCCAGGAAGAGATGTATGTTCAAGACAACGTGGAACTGGGGTGAAAAAAGCTGAAAAACGTTAAGAAAAGCTAACAGAGGAGTAAATGGGCCAGAAAACAGGTCACTCTGAAGCTAGCAGGGCACTGAATTCCTTCACTTCTCAAAAACATCCCTCAATCACTAGAGTTCTACATTGCTAGCCACCTTTCTCAATACCAGTACTACTGGGTTTAAAAAAATTCCTTCGAAGCCCTTATAATCCAAAGAAAGCTCAAAACCCCTAGAATTCAGTTGCCCCTCCCAAGACTTTGAGCACTGAACAAGGAAAAAAAAAACACAAACCAAAAATAAACAAAAACAAAAGCAAAAAAACAGAGCAGTAGCCAACAAAATCTTTACTCAAGGACAATTTGTTTCAGGAAAGAAAGAATTCAAAGAAAAGGAGGCTTTTCCAACAAAGCAGAGCTATCCAGGTGGGAGGCCCACTGTCTACATGACTGCTTTCTAGCTCCAGTCCATCATGTCTTGATAGACTACTACTAATAATCATGTAAGGACTCGCCACACCCGAGATAACAAGCTAAATACAATAATCACTGCTTAATGACTAGTTAGTATCATACAGAGATCACTAAGTCATGACTATTGGGAAAGGAATTAGGTATTAGACTTGTCTATTGCTGCCTGTGCCACCCACGCCCCTGCCGGATAAGCAGGGACAAGTTATGAAGGGGTACAGACCCCGGGTTAGAGCGACCTCCATGCAATCTCAATACTACCGTGAGAAGTACATCAATGTCTTAGTCTTAAAGTGACCCGACTCGCAGATCTACCAACCTAAAGCATCCCTTAGTTTGTCCACAGTCATCCACTTTGATTTTGGCAAATGGATCCACAGGAGGAGCAGTAGGGAAAGGGTAACCTAGGCAGTGAGAACAAATAAGTTAGAAAGTTCAGTAACAACTTTTCCAATGAAATTTTTTAAAAATACATGTACTATTTTTCTATCACATGCATCTAGAAATGTTCAGGGCCTCAGAAAAAGGCTTTGTTTTTAAGCCTAATCACCCACTTCGTGAGGGGACAATGCAGGGCACACATCTCTGAACTGAGTCTTACCTGTTACCTGAGACAGGAGGCGTTTCCCTCATTTTATAGGTAAGGAACCTGAAGCGCGGAGAGGGGACACAATTTCCTATAACCACTGCCTCACCACTGCCCCCTGGGAGTTTAGAAATCACAGTTATAGTAAAATACACACATGCTCTAAGAGAAAAAAAAAATTAACAATAATACATTTATATATTTGATAGTAGAGGTTTTCCATTTGTATATACAGTAATAGGATTTTTCCATTACTGTGAACTTCCATTTTTCATTAAGCTGTATATAACATTTTCATATCTCACTGAATTCTTTAAACACATCATTTCTAACAGCTGTGTATCTTTCTTGCAACATTACTTAGCATGCATTTAACCACACATTGAAGGGTAAGTCTGCATTGCTTCCAGTTTGTGACAGAAATATTTTTCTCCTAGGCTATCTCCTCCATGCACACAGGAACCATGTGTGATTCATCTTGTATTCTCTGCCCTGCATTGTGCTTGGCACTGGACACTGAATAAGTGACTGCCGAATGAATAAATAAAATCACCCACAGACATTAGGTGGAGAAATACAAACTTTCAAAAATTACTCAATTTTTTTAACCTTTCTCATTATTTTGAAGTCACTTGTGATTTGTCATGTTTTTAAAGTGACGTTTTGTTTATTCTGTTCTATTAATTATACTTTAAGGAAAAAAGCCACTGGGCCACACTTTCCTCGCACACGGCTGTGCATTTTGGAGTTCATTACTACTGCCCTAGAACTTGATCACATATTAGAATACAGCCTCATTTTCACCACATTTAAGTAATTGGGCCAAATGCATACTTTTTCTATTTATGCTTATTTTATGCCAAGATCTATATCCATTTCAGTACTATAGACTGAATCCTGCCTTGGATGAGGTCTTTGTTTTCCCCTTAATATTGATTGAGCACCTACTCAATGCAACAAACTATGTTATGGTTCTTCACATATGAACTCATACAATTAAGTTCTCGAAGTTATCCTAGAAAAAGTGCTATGTACTTCACTGCTGACTATCACTACAGTCGCCTTCAAAGTACTCCCTTTGGGAAGCTATGCACCAATGCCAGTGCCTAGTCCACCCTTCAAGGCCATTTTGGAATGACCATCAGAGCTGTCGTCGTATTACCCCTGATGTTCTGAATGGCATCAAAATGTCTCCCTTTCGATATTTCCTTTATCTTCAGGCAAAGAAAGAAGTCATTGGAGGCCAGATCAGGTGAGTAGGGAGGGTGTTCCAATACAGTGATTTGTTTACTGGCTAAAAACTCCCTCACAGACAGTGCCGTGTGCGCTGGTGCATTGTTATGATGCAAGAGCCATGAATTGTTGGTGAAAAGTTCAGGTCGTTTTTGTCTAACTTTTTCACGTAGCCTTTTCAGCACTTCCAAATAGTAAATTTGGTTAATTGTTTGTCCAGTTGGTACCAATTCATAATGAATAATCCCTCTGATATCAAAAAAGGTTGGCAACAGCATTGCAACAAGTTCACTAACTTAATTGTCAGACCTCTCTTGTTCTTCCTCGTATTTAACATTTCAATGCTGAGGCCATTTTTTTCTCAGAATATTTTTCCAGAAATGCAATGAGTACTTACATTTTAAGACTCTATAAGTGACTGACAATCTCTTGTAATGCTGCTTGTGACTCAGGTTCCCCATCTTCCTCCATTTTTTCAAACATACTATTCTTACTACTTCCTAGCATCTAGAATAGTGCATTGGCATACAGCAGATTCCCAGCTCAATAAATGCCATCCTATTACTACTGGATCACTACTAAATTTTGTAAACTAGACTGAGAACTAACTAATAGCTATTGGGTAAGACTGTGTCTGTAAGAAGAATGGGTTTCTAAGCCCCAAATAAGAGCAAGTTTTGGAACAAAGCTCACTTACAAATGTACCTAACTAGTTTATTAGTGTTGGTAAATGGCTTATGTCTCAGGCCTTTTCTAGCACTAATTTCCTATTATCTTGTATGTTTCTAAAACTTTGAATGGGGACTTGTGCTTAGTCAAATGTGTTTGGGTATCCATTTAATAACAATATTTTCCCCTTGTTTTCTAAACTGTTGAATAATAAAGAATTTGACTGGCTTTTGTTCCTGGGAGAAACTAGATCCTTGGAATTTCCCAAGTTATAAGACTGTCTTTGTTACTGATGAGCTCCTGGAATCACACCTGAGTTTATGCTATAGAAGAAGTGCCCCAGGATGGGCGCTGGTCACTAGAAAGACCGACCATGTAATTAGAGGGTTGGGGCTTTGAGCTAACCCCTTCCCCAGGGAGTTGGGGGTGGGGGTAGGGGGCTGGAAATTGACTTCAGTTATGTAGCCAATGATTAAGTCAATCATGTGTATGTAATGGAACCCCAATAGAAACTCTGGACACTGAGGCTCAGTGGAACTTCCTAGTTGGTGACCACACTGATGTGTCAGGAGGGTGACATGCCCTGATTCCACTCTGCATTCGGGAGCCCCCCCCAAACCATGCCCTGTATGTGTCTTCATTGGCTGTTCAAGAGTTGTATCCTTTATAACAAAACTGGGTTTGTAAGTATAGTGCTTTCCTGAGTTCGATGAGACATTCTAGTGAATTCTGGAATCTGAGGCAGGTGGTGAGGAACCTCCAGATTTGTAGCCAGTTGGTCTGAAATGAGTATCGTCTTGTTGTGGACCATGTCCTTTAACTTGTGGGGTCTGTGCTAACTCCAGGTCATTAATGCCAAAAATAAATTTCAGTGTACTAGCTGGGGTTGGCATCAGAATATAAGCAGAGCAATATCACAATTTCCCCCTGGAATTAAATGATCTATTTGGCATAAAATACGTTTGAACCGCATGCCAGTATTTAAGGTCCTGCCAGGTTGCAAAAAGCCTTTCATATTCCCAGCACCATCTTCCTAAGGCTCTTGCATGATTACCTTGTAAGCTCATTACCAAAGTGCCGTCAGCTGAACCTGGATCTAAAGTTCAGGTTCCAGGCACAATTTCTCACTATGCCAATGGTGCTGCCTTGCTATGCTGTCCACAGCTGCACTGCACTGGCAGGTCCATGGCCATGCCCAAGGTCTGGAAGCACCAAGCAGAGAAGACTAATGACAACTTACCACCCACTGTCCAGGTGTCTATTTTTATGTATGTGTTGTATATATATTATATATCTTGAAAAACATATAGTTTGTATATGTTTTGAACCTGCACAAGTGATACTGTGCAGTGAATCTCATCCCATTTCTTATCTTCTTTTAGAAATCTATCCAACTATGTAAGGGTGAGACTTTTTATTACTCCTGACTGAATAGTACTCCACGATGCGCATATAACATCTTCTGAACTATCCTCCCAAGTCTGGACACCTTAAAGTGCCTCCGATGTTTGCTTTCTCAAATAATGAAGGGATAAGCATCCTCACACACATTTCCTGAAGACATATGCAAGAGGTTTTTGTTTTAATCACCCCAGGGAGTAACAGCTGGGCCACATCTTTAATTCCACAAAGCTCGATGGTATTAGTATTCAGAATAATGGCACCAGTTTACAATCCCATCAGCAGTGCCTGAGGGTCCCCGTTGTCCCACCTCTTCCCCTGAACTTATCATCGGACATTTTCATTATTTTAATGTGTGTTTCCCTAAGTACTAGTGCGGTTAAATATCTCTCCTCATATCTGTATTAACCACTTAGGTTTCCTTTTCTGTGACGTGTACGAGCATATCCAGATTCTTTGCTCTTTTTATTACTTGGTTTTGGGTCTTTTTCATGGGAGCTTGTGTGTAGTCCAGATATAAATTTACTGTTGGTTTCAGACATTGCAATTGTTTTTCCCCCAGTCTGCCACCAATCTTACTTTTTTCTGTGATGTTCCCCCTTGGACCAAAACCTTTACATTTGATGTAGTCAAGGAAATAATATTTCTTCTTTTGGTTCAGGCTTTTTTAAAGCATTGTCTGAGAGATCAATCTCCACTCTAAGGACATGAAGATATTCCTCTACAAGTTTTTTTATTAACTTGGCAGTACTACCTTTCACATTTAGATCTAACCCACTTAGCATTTACTTTTTATATGGTGTGAGGTAAGAAATGTTTCATTTTTCTCCCTACATCGAATCAATTTTTCTCAACCCATTTCCTAAATAATTCATTATTTCCCGAGTGATTTCTGATGACACCTCAATAATTTACTAGTTCTCATATAAATTTAGGTATTTCTGGATTTTGTTTTGTTTTGTTTTGGTTCAGTTTTGGTTTATTTGACTGTTCCTGAGCCAGGAGCACACTATTTTAATTACTAGGCTTTGTAACCTTTCTTAATACCTAGCAAGGTGAAACTATCTTAGCAATTCATGGAACTTGATTCTTCTATGTAGTGTATAGAAATCAGTTTTTCAAGTTCTCTCCAAAAATTCTGCTGAGCTGAAATTGAACTAAATGTATGGATAAACTGGGGGAGAATTGGCATCTTTATAATACCAAGTTACTCCTTCCAAGTTCAAGGTATAGCTCTCTATTCATATCTTTTATGTCTCTTAATAGTTTAATATTTTTTCTCCACACAGGACCAGTGCATTCTTTGTAAGGTAAAATCTGGATGCTATAGGTTTTTGTTGCTATTTTAAACAATAGCTTGTTTTCTTTTACATTTTCTATCTTATTATTGCTAGAGAAGAAGAGAGCTTTTGCTTCATTTATGCTGATCTTCTTTATGAAACCTTACTGCAGTGTCTTGGTTATATCTGATTGTTGGTTCTTTTCAGTTTTGTATGTAAATGTTGATACCAAAAAAGATAAAAACATACATTCACACAAAAACTTGTACACAGGTGTTCATGGTAACATTATTCATAATAGCCCCAAACAGGAAATAACCCAAATGTCTATCATATGATGAATGGATAAATAAAGATGGTAAGCCCATCCAGTGGAATATTATTCAGCCATAAAAAGGGATGAAGTACCGATACATGCTATAACATGAATGAACCTTGAAAACATACTAAGTGAAAGAAACCAGACACAAAACAGCCACATAGTGTATGAGTTCACGTATATGAAATGTTCAGAATATGCAAATTCATAGAGGCAGAAAGTGGGTTTGTGGTTGCCAGGGACTGGGTAAAAGGGGGAATTGGGAGTGAATGCTAATGGGTACAGGGTTACTCTTTAGAATGATGTAAATGTTCTGAAATTTGATTATGGTGATGGTTGTACAACCTTGTGAAGATACTAAAACCACTGAGATGTATGTTTTAAAATGGTGAATTTTTAAAATGTGAATTATAGCTTAATAAAAAATAGATTTTTTTAAAAAGCAACCTAATAAGAGTACAATGAACAACTTTTGTCAATTAACTTGGAAATTTAAAGGAAAAAAATCCCTAGAAAAATGCAACCAAAAACTGACTCAAGAAGAATATGAAATCCTGAATAACCCATCAAAGAAATTGGGTCAGTTAAAAAAAAATCTTCCAACCAAGAAAGCTTCCAGCTCAGACAGCTCTATCAAACATTTAGGGGACAGCTAATGCCAACATTAAACACATTATTTCAAAGAACAGAAAAAAAGGGAATAGTTCCCAACTCATTTTATGAGAATAAATAACCTTATTAGCAAAACCAAACAAGGATGGTCTGAGAAAGTAAAATTACAGAAGGCTTTTACTCATGGACATAATAAATGCATAAGTATTATACAAAATTTTTGAAGGAGTGTAAAATGATATTCCAGGAAAAGGTGAACCATAAGAAAACTGACAGTAACATCAGACAAAATATAATTGAAGACAAAAAACAAGGGGCAAATAATGTTATATAGTGATAAAAGAAACAATAATTCAGGATCAATATACCCATAACGATACAGCTTCCAAATACATAAAAGCAGTAACTGATGGGGATATGTAAAGAAATACATGAATCAACATTTGTAATTCAACATACCATTCTTGGCATTGAAAAATCAAACATTTAAAAACTAAGACATAGGTGATTTGAATCATACAAATAATAAGTTCAATCAGATATACAGAATCCACAAATACAGAATCATTTTCTTTTTGAGGGCAGAAGGAAGATCCACTGAAATTGACCATATACTGGTGCATAAAGAAATCAGTAAATCACAAAGAATCTACATCACACAAATGCGTTCTCACTACAATGCAATAATATTTGACATTAACAAAAGTATATATTGGAAAATTACCTGTGGCTGGAAATGAATAAAAATACCAGCCAACATTAAATAACCCCATGCATTAAAGAGAGAAAAATCATAAGGAAAATTAAGATACACTTATACTGACCATCAAAGCATTGCAGGTCAAAATGTTTGGCATGGACCTAAAACAGAGCTTAGAGGGAAATTTACGGCTTTGAATACACTTATCAGAAAATAAGAAAGAAAACAAATGAGTTAAGCATTCAATTCAAAATGGAAACACAAAAGAAGGAAGTAATGCAGATCTGGATAGGAATCAATGAAATGGAACACACACACACACAAATGGGGATGAAAAGCTAGCTCTTAGGAAAAGTCTAAGATACATGTTTTTCTGGCCAAGACTAACCAGGGGAAAGGGTGAGGGTTTAAATGTACGAAATACAAAATAAAGAAGGGGAAGTTGGCAGGAATGCTGGATTGGCTCCTGTCAGCCTCTCCCTAGTGTACCCGCCTGTATAGCAGAGGCCAGGGAACTACCTTGGATGCCAAGTTCTGGGTGATTTTGATTCCGTCAATCAGATGTAATGACAACTGAATTCAGAGCTGGGTTAAGTAGAGCCAGGGAGTCGTATGGAAGACACCTATTGTTTTAATATTTTGCACCAGCTTTATTAAGATATAATTCACGTATCTTAGAATTCAGCCATTTTAAAGCATTTTTAGTATATTCACATGGTTGCTTAACCATCACCATAATCAACTGTAGAACATTTTTATCTCCCCTAAAAGAAATCCTATACCCTTTAGTTCTTACCCTTCGCTGTCATCTCCCCTCCCCACCACTCCCAGCCCTAGGCAACCACTGATCTTTGTCTTAATATTTACCTTTTCTGGACATTTCATGTACATACAACGTGGTCTTTTATGACTTTTTCTTTTCCTTAGCAAAACGATTCTGAGGTTCATCCATGTTGTAGCATAACTCTTACACACACACACACACACACACACACACACACACACACAGGTTCTGTTTCTCTGAATAACCCTAACACACTTATCCACTTTGTGTATATTTTCGAAGAATCACTTGGTTCCTATGTCATTAAATTTTGCTATATCTTTATTAGTTTATTGTTTCCTTCTGCTTTCTTTTAATGTTTCTTTCTTTTCATAATTTTTGGCATTTCTTCTTTTCTTATATCAGCATTTTAGCCCGACAATCAACTGCCTCCAGGTGTTTCTACCTGGATATTTCACCAGAAAATCAAGTTCATATGTCTAACACTGAGCTCCGCCCCCTCCCTCGTGTCCTTCCTCCTATGCTGTCTATAGCAGGAAAGAATCCCTCAACCCACCCACAGTCTCCCAGCCCCGAAACCACAACCCCAGCGTCCTCCACCTGGAACATGTACTCCGTCATCATTCCTTTTACTCCCACCTCAGAAACCTGAGCCTGCCCTTTGGCTGTTGTACCGTCTCCTATCAGGTCCCCCCACCTCCCTTCTACCTCTTCCACCATGTGTCATCTTTCTAAGACAGACAATCTGGTCACAACACTGTTTAAAGACCTTTACTGGCCCGCCCCATTTTTCCACCATTCTCTCTCCTATACTTATTTGTCTCCTTAGTCATGAGATATATGGGTTAGACCACCCGGACATGGCCAGCTTTCCTTCTCCCCTTAACTTTGTCCACTCACCCATTTTCATTACTGGTTTGGGTTTTTTTGTTTGGTTTTTTGGGGGTTTTTTGGGCTCTTTGGTTTTTCTTTTCCCTCTGCTTTCCATTTTTGGTGCTATTTTTTTCCTTTGTCTCTAAAATAAAAACTTGGATTGAGACCAAATAATATTGGCTTAGGGCAAAAAATAATTTTCTTTGCACCTTCTCTTTCTTGCTTCTCACGTGTGTTCTACAAACCCTTCTCACTGTTCTGTTTTGGAGAACAATTGAAGCCATTTTTTCTCCCTATTTCTGTAATTTGAAAGGTACTTATTTTCTTGGTTGATTTTTTTCAGGTTCTCAGTATGGTTTTGTGATTCTTGTCTAATTCAGGGACACTATCTGTTCCGTTTTTGCAATCCCTTGAGCCAGTTTTGTCATGCTCCTCTGGGTGGCTAATGGCTTCTGGTCTGCTATTTATTGTTTCCAATTAACTGCTTGGATCCCAGCCCTCAGGTATTAATTTAGTACTTGATTCCTTGAAGTTTTAACCAGAAATTATCTGTTCAAAATCTCTGAGAGCTACTGCATCAGCCTCTTTCTCTTTCTGGACTGCCTGAATCGTTGTTTCTGCTTATCAATCATATAATGAAGTAGAAATGTCATGGGACTTGGTAAAGTGGAAAGCTCCACATACACGGAGCCTGTTTAGCAAAGCTTTCACGGTGGCACACCACCACTTAGGAACCGGCAGCTCCCAACGGCCTGCCCTACCAATGTCAAGGCCCTCTTCTCCAGTTTACCCATAAAATACCCCATTCTGCCTGTCCCACTGCCTTTCTTAGTGCCTATCATGTCAACAGGGGCTCTCCATTACAGGCAAGCTGGACACCTGTGTGACTTTAGCTGCGATCATTAAATTTTCTGTGACTTAGTTTCCTTAATTCTAAAGTGAAGATAATAGTAATATGTAAGTCAAGAGTGTTGCTATAAAGATGAAAGTTAATATGGATAAGGGACTTAGAACAGTGCCTGTCACACAGTAAGCACTTATTAACAGCTCCAATTAGTGTTATTTTGGGGCTAGATTCATGGGGGATACAAAGATAAATTGCATGTAGATCATTTATCTTTAAAGATGTAGATTATTTTAATAAATTATTTACTTTTAAATTATTTACCTTTATGGTGAGTTGTTTCAGTTTTATTTTCCTATCTCAGTTTCAGTGAAAGATTCAGCAACTGTAAGCTATCTCCCACCTATGAACAGTATATATACACTGCTTCTACTTTTTTCTTTTTCACTGAACAAGGTGATACTGTCTTTGTTCAAACCAAAGCACAAATGAAGAGATACTATAAATTTTTTTAAAAGGGTATGTGCGTGTGGTCTTTTATTCTTAGATAGTGAATGTCTATGCACCATAAGGGGAAAAGCGCTGAAACATGTGCCTCCCAAATGTTCATCCACATGTGATACATGGTCGACGTGGGAAGAATGCAAGCAGCTGAAGGAAACTCGGCCCTTTCTTCCAACTTCTGTCTTCTCTTGGCTGCCTTAATCGCTCATTACCAAGATAGGAAAAATTGTGATAAGAACTCAATGGTCAGAAACTCAATAACTGGGCCACGTTTTACAAGTGCCTTGAAGATAAGCAAGCACGAATGGTGTTCCCTTTTTCCTTCCCAGGCAGGGTATGGCTCCAAGGGCAAGCCAGCTAGCACCACTCGTGTGGCTGTGGTAAGGCTCAGGGTCTTCTCCTCAGACGTGGCCTAGCAGCAGGGAGAAGACAGCAGGAGGCTTCACTTTGGGACTTCACCCTAAGCCAACACCCAGCTCAGTTTTTTCAGAGAACTCTCTGAATAGGTAGGCTATTTGCCCACAATCATGTGGTGACCTGTTCTCCATTCTACTGATGTCCTGAATACTATATAGATTCTAGATTGAGAACCTCAAGAGAAAGAGATATGAATGGCAGGGTTCAAGCACTAAGACCCTATTCAAACTCCTGACCATAGAGAGCAAATAGGGTCATGGCAGGGCTGGTGTGCGATGGGAGGACATCCTTGCCTAGTGGCAGGGAATGGGAGGAGAGAATCAGGGACGGCTCCCTATGAGGTGACATTTGAGTTGGGAGAATAAGGATGAGTTGTATAGGCTAAGACAGTGGGAATCCTTAAGAATTCTGAAAACTAGCATTGGTAAACTAACATGTAATTTAAACTAAAAAATGAACACGTTAGGGGGTGATTACAGATACCAAATCAGCCAGTGTGCAGCCTCTGGCTTTGAGGGTCGTGGGCAATCTGGACACTGGAGAAATGGTCTCTGGACAGGATGTGTACTGGTCAGTGGGCTCCCCACAGTTTCAGTGAATTCTCCATCCCCACCTCAATATTCTAACTCCCTTTTTCTAATTTCATATTATTAAACTATCTTTTCATTAAAAAACTCAGTTCCTTGGCTACTTTGACCCTGAGAAGGGGGTACCCTGCATAGAGAAAACAAGTTACCCAATCATTAGAAAAAGACAACCCCATTTGTACTGATAGAATAGCTTAAAGGTACTATTTCTACCTCCTCATTTGCCACCTCCTGCAAAATCAGTCGGCCTCCCTCCTTCCTTCCCCACTGAATTCCTTCCAAGAAAAGCCACCCACTACTTCTCATTTCCTGAATCCACCAACTATTTTGAGTCTTCATGCTATTGGGCCTCACCATGGCTTGGGACACGGCTTCCTGGCATCCTTTTTTCCTTCACCTTCTGGCTGGGACACCCTTCTGGGATATTTCCTGCTCTGCTTTTCCCTCTTGGGTAGTACCCTTTGAAGGCAGTGTCACTGATTATTTCTAAGGATCTTGGGAAAGTCCCTATTTAAGACTCACAGAGCTAAGGCCCAGGCCCAGAGTAATCTAGGTGCTGCCCCTGAAAGGCTCACCCCACAAACATCCCACTAGCACCCACCAGATGGTTGTAGGACGGGCATATAACACATAAGTGAGCTGGTCAGACAGAAGAGTAGAAGAATAGACAGCCAAAGCTCAGGGTGAGCGGTGGAGGAGTGAGAGACGGATGTAAAAGCAAGTTGGGCCAGAGAGAAAACTCCAGATGAAGGTGTTGAAGCTTCATCCACAGAGAAGTTTGGAACCATCACAGATACTCGAAGGTTAGAGCCGAGCTTCAGGTTGTATGTGCAGAATGGGTGAGGCGGGCAAGCAGACAAACTAGAAATTCGTACACACATGGCATGACCTACTGCCCCTGTGCGGTCACCTCATTTAAATGCTCCCCACCATCAAAGTCTTTCACACTTCCTGGCTAATTCTATAAAGCCTTCCTTATGGCTGCAGCCCACCTGATGTTCATGTTTATAAAACTGTCTGGACTATACAATTAACTTCATTTGTTCTGTATATACAAACTGACGTATAGCATCTGACCTTGTTCTCCATTTGTTAGGTCCATGTGCCCAATGAGGGTATAAGGTCTCATATGCCATGTCTCAGTCACCTGGCAATGTGCTAGACTGACTATGAACAGAATAAATATGCATTAGATGCTTTCAGAATTACATGGACTTTGAAATATTTATTCTTTTCCAGAGTGACAGATTCTACTTCTGCTTGTTGTACTCCTCCCCCCGTTCCCCTGCCCCATTCTCTCCTTCTCCCTGGCCATATGGCTGCCCAGCTAGAAGACTACATTTCCCAGCCTCCCTTGCAGCTAGATCATATAATTATGTGCTTGCCAAAAAAAAAAAAATGTAAGCGGCAGTGATCTGTGCAACCAGTCTACACGGAAACTGCTTGTCCCAAACTTCCCTTCTTTCTCCTTTCTTCAAGGTTGAACAAATACATGCAACAACTCAACTTCCAACAGATGAGGATAAAGCCTTAGGGGATGGTAGAGCAACAAGATGGAAGAAACCTAGGTCCCAGAATGACCTTGTGGAACACAGCTGTCCCACCAGCCCAGACCAACCAGACCCATGTGAGAGAAAAATAAACTATCTTATTTAAGCCACTGTATGCTGATGTCTCTGTTTCAGCAGTTAAGCCTCTACCCAAATAACGTATTTCCCCAAATCCATTTTCTCCATCTTCCTTAATACAATAATTCCAATTTTTAATTGGGTATATTACTTCCCAGCTAAAAGGCTACATTTCTTAGCCTCCTTCACACCTGTGAGATACCACATGACTAAGTTGGCAAATGAAGTGTAAGAGTTGTTGTATAGGACTTCTGAGTAGTCTCCTTATAGTCAGTAACCTTCCCATCTCCTCTTTCCTACTGTCTGGAAAGTAAACGTAATGGATGGAGATCAAGCAGCCATTTTGGATCACGAAGTTACAAGCTAAGAATTGTGAAGAAGCAGAAGACCAGGACCCAGTGTCTCTGATGACCAATTCTGGATTCCTTCTAGATTTCTTTACATGACAGAGAAACTTCTATCTTATTTAAGCTATTAATTTTTGTTTGTTGTAGGTAGCTAGATCTAGTCCTACGTAACAGATATTCCTAGCATCCTATTAGTTGCTGGGACACACAACATTTCAAACCCTGACTTTTTTTATTTATTTTATGTTCCTCTTGACAGTAAAAAAGGAAAATCACTACTTTCCAAACTGCAGGAAAAAAGAAGCCAATTTCCATTCCTTCTGAACACAATCAACTTGGCTTTTGGGCTCACTGAAGCAGCTCTACAGGGTGGTCTGTGGCTGACAAACCCCCGGTCTCTGGGTCCAGCAGGCCCCAACAGTGGTGACTCACACTGGGGGACCATAATATGCATGACAACATAAAAGAAGTGGAATGAACATAGACAAGGAGATGTGACCCAGCTCTGCTGGCAGGGCAGTGAGCACGAACAGAACACTAGGAGGTTGGGGCGATTGTCATTGCAAATCTAGGTCAATACAGACAGAGGGGAAATAAGGAAACATATCTCTTTAAGTCGGGATCTCTGCTACCCACCAGCTGCTCTAATCTCTCACGCCCCAGGCCAGATGGCAGCCTCCTCCCCTAACACCTTCTACCCCAACCCCTTGACAGAAAGGGTGGAGGTCAAATGCTGAAAACTGGGAGAGCTCTCTCTCCTGGCCTCAGTCTCCCCATCTGTAAAGCGGGCAGCGGGTGGAAGGCGCTGCCAGCTCTTAAGACCCCTTCTCCAGGCGGATGGGGGTCTGAGCTGTGCACTTTCTGTCCGGGCCTCGACTGTGCCAGAGCTGCTCGCATTCGCATCTTTGCCAATTCCTCGCCCCCGCCCGGGCTCCTGCCACCGCCCGCGTCCTCCACCCCGGGTCTCCCCTCCCGCAGCCCCGCAGCCTCCCGCAGCCTCACCCTCCTCGGACAGGTAGCGCAGGTCGTAGAACTCCCCGGCGAAGGTGCCGTAGGAGGAGTCGTGGCGCGGCACCGCCTCGTCCGTGCCTGTGTTGCCCCGCGCGCGGCCCCGGGGTCCTCGGCCCCCCGGGCCCGCGCCGTCGTCCGCCGGGCTGGCGATGCAGGCGGCGGGCCCGGCCAGCAGCAGCAAGAGCAACGGCGCCCAGGCCCCCAGGCTCTGCCCCGGCGGCCGCGCCATCGCTGCGCACAGATCCCGCAGCCAGGCCGCTCCGGCCGCAGCGGGCAAGGAGCGGGGACTTCGCCGCCGCCGCCGCCGCCGCCAGCCCCCAGCTCGCAGCCCGCGCAGTCGCGGAGCCGCGGGCGCCCGCCGCCTCCTGGCCTTGATCTGCGCATCCTCGCTGGGGCCCGAAGCCTCCCCCCTTCTTCCGAGCATCCTCTCCTCGCCCTCCCTCTCCTTAGCGGCTTCCCTTCGTCCGTGCTTTCTCCCAGTCTCCCCGTTTCTCTTACTTCCCTGCACGAGTCTCCCACAGACACAGATTTGGTCCTTCTAGACTCTTGCTACTCAAAATGTGGTCCTCGGACCAGCAGCAGCAGCAGCAGCCCCCGAGCGCTTGTTAGCATCACTTAATATCGCCCCACTGCAGACACATGAATCAGGATCTGCATTTTACCAAGATCCCCAGGAAACCCCAATGCACGTCTAAATTTAAGAAGTGCTCCCCTGGAGGGTTTACCTTGGACACACCTTGCCAGAATTGCTGCCTTCCGTACCTTGTTCCAGCGCTTTTTTGTTTATATAAAGCACTTACTCTACCTAGTATGTCTTGGGATCACCACAGAAGGAAGTTGAAATAGCAAAATTCCCACTATATAGATAGGTAAACTGAGGTGTTTAAGAGTCAGAGGGAAACTTGAACCCAGCTCTTTGGGCTGGATTCGTCTGCTTCCTCTCCAGATTTTTAGATAGTGTAATCAGCAGAGGCTGCTGGTGCCTTTACATAACCTTCTCCCTTTAAAACTAGGCAACTGGTTTCACTGTTTCCCCACAACAAGCACACACAGGCCCTGGCAGGCCCATACCATGTCTGATGGCCACGTTGAAGTCTCCACTTTCTCAAATACATTCCTGCCACTTGCTATTCACTTTGGTCCATTACTCAGCCATCCATTTATTCACACCAAGCACTTACTACATGCCAGGTCCTGGAATTCTTTTCTAATGGTGGTTTTGGAATAATAACAACACATTCAGAATGCTAAGCTATTTTCCGTTAGAAAACATGGACACAATTCCTTTTGTGCTGGTATTGCAGAGTCAGCATTGTAGCCTGCTTGTTTCCCATTTCTTTTTATTTTCTTGCATAAACAGAGAAAATAACTATGGAGGAGAAAAGCATAGAGCATCCAAATGGAGGCCCAGACATCAGACTCTGTGAGGTGGTGATCAGTAACCTACCTCTGTGATGGCAAAGAAGATTAAGTAAGATGATAGAGGTAAGGATCAATAGGGTTCGAGACTATCAATGGCATGCGTGAATGTATAAGATTATGAAATACAAATATTCAGAAGAAAACTAGTGATCTCAACCTAGTTTGGCTCAGGGAAGATGGGAGACAGCACTGATGTTCAAATAGTGAGAAGTGCTGTGCGCCCAGAGATCAAGTGTTTGCTATTGGGTATCAGCTGACGTTGACAGTGGGTTGGTTGTTCAATTGAAGTTTAAACATGTTTAGCTGACAGGTGAATTAGATGTAATTCATGAAAACCTGAGGTTTCACCAGGTCTCCCAATATACCAGTTGTTGCAAGAAATCAGATTTATTGCTTGAAAAAGGAGAGATGAACTACAACTACTTAAAAAATCAAAACAAAAAGACTTCTTCCCAAGACAGCTTTGAAATGTATAAAATTCTAAAATACAAAAATGCCAATTGATTGAAAATCTGTTAACATGTAATCTTTTAAAAAAACACAACTTTAAAAAAAAATAAAACTCTTTCTTAATAACTGAAATTCCTTTCTTTTCTTCTCATCCTATTCACCAGGGAAGGTATGGTCAGTTTTAAATTTTAACCAATGTTTAGCCAAAAAAACAAAACAAAAACGGAAGAACCACATTTCTGATTTCAATGTTGATTCTCTGGTCTGGGAATCTAAGCTGTTACCTGTTACTTTTTTATTCCCTTGATTTCAATTCCAGTTTCTACAATTAGCTGTGATGGTGCCAGATATAATAGAAGGGTAAATGAGAACAAGGTCATTCTGACGAATTGGTCCGATAGAAACACTGCCTAAAACAAAGCTTGTAGGTAATCTGTATATTTCAATTATCTAGTCATGCTGACGAACCTGAGGTCCATGGACTCAAAAGGGGGCCAAACATGGGCTTCAGGGGTGGTGTGAGGACCCTATGAATGTGCTGGAATAATGTTGTAGTGAATGGATTTTCCTACAGAGAGAATATCCATAGCATTCATGGGTCACTCAAAGTCTTCATGCCTCTCCAGGGCCTTAGAGCCTACTGCAGTTTCCAGTTCCCTATCTATTGGGTTGTCGGAAAAGTCACGACGTCTTTTTTCTGTTTTTTTTTTTTGTGGCAAAAATGTGTCATGACTTTTCCGACAGCCCAATACTTGGCCGCTTCCTTTCATGAAATTCTCACATCCACTTAAATTGCCTTTTGGGGTTTTCTTATTCTCTGTGTTTTCTTACAAGAGTTGAGCCCTGGAGGGAGACCTGTTCCCACCCTCAGCACACATCCCCTCTGAGCTACACTGCAGGTCTTGCAGACATCCTCTGCTCCCCAGTGATGTGAATCGGTGGTTTTCTCTTGTGTGCACAATTTCAGGGGAAGAGCTTTCCCCGAACATTTTGAGATCACTGGCTAAACAAGAGCCATCTATCTATTCAAACAAGAACTTGGAGATGAACCTAGTTTAATTTCATTTTTAAAAGAAACCACCTTTATTTTCTCTTCTCATCAAAGCCATTTCTCTAAAACAACATTTTTTTTCTGTTACAAAAACTCCCCAAATCTGTGCTGCATCTCGTATCTGACCGATAACAGATTAGTCCATGCTTCCGACTGTCTAGTAATGTATGTGGGGTTTTTTTTTCCCTTTTGATTGCAGAAGATATAAAAGCTGTGATCTTGGCAGTTCCTCTATAAGTTAAACATAGAGTTCCCATATGACCAAACCATTCCAATCTCAGTTATATACCCAAGAGAATTGAAAGCATATGTTTGCACAAAATTTGTACGTGAATGTTTGTATTATTCATAATAGCCAAAAAGTGGAAGCGATCCAAATGTCTGTCAACTGATGAAGGGATAAACAAAATGTGGTCTAGCCACACAGTGGAATATTATTCAGCCATAAATAGGAATGAAGTACTGATCGATGCTACAACATGAATGAATTTGAAAACATGTGTTCAGTGAACGAAGCCAGACACAAAGGACCACATATTGTATGATGCCATTTGCATGTAATGTCCAGAACAGGCAAATCCATAGACAGAAATCCCGAAACAGAAAGTAAATCAGTGTTGCGAGGGAGGAGGAGGGGGCACAACGGGTAGTGAGTCTAGATACGGAGCTTCTTGTTGGAATGATGGAAATGTTCTGGAATCCGATCGTGGTAATGTTGGCACAACATAGCCAACATACTAAAAAACCACAATATTATTCGACTGCACACTTTAACATGGTAATGGTGCACTTCAGGTTTTTATAAAGCTGTGATCGTTAAATCATTGAAAGAAAGATAACGATATCAGAATATTCCTGTGTTATTTGGGGATTATAAAATGTGGGGTCCATTCAGGTGGTGTCTTCTGAATGATCTAAGACAGAGCCTAGGTTTTAAACTCTTCGAACATAAGACTCTCCCACACAGTCTGCAGTCCACACACCCTGTGGGTGGCCGGCATCCCAGACCCCTTCCACTAGCCCTCCATGCCCACCAGGGGTCTGAGGCCCCCACCCTAGAGCCTTTGCTTGGGACTGTTTATGTCAGCAAACTGATTCCCCACCCCACCCCCACCCCCGGGCCCTGAACCTAAGTTGTGTGTGTGACCATATGGTGCTGTTGTTTTGGTTTTAAGTATATAAAAAAAAAGTGAAGCGATTATACCAATTCACTTTTATCCCTGTGAATCCACCCGACACAATTGTCATCCCTCAGGTCACAACGCCAAGCACCCCTCATCCATTTAAATCGGCAAATAACCAGGACAACTGCTGAAACAATGGACTCCTCTTGATTTTACTGGTTCGAATTGAGCTGCCAAAGGTATTGGGTTTTCATATACAGTATTAGCCAAGTAGTTTGTGATCAGACTTCCAGTGACATCAACCTTCTGAAACATCTGTGAACCCAGGGGGGACATGGGGGGAAGAAGCCGGAGGCCCAGGGCCTCCTAGAAACGACGGCCGAAAAAGCCCATGCATCCCTCCTCAGAAACACAGCCAGGAGGACACTAAGATAACACTGCGGTTCCTGGCTTCTGCAAGAAAACTTCTGTTTGGCCTTGGAGGCGTCCATCAGCGAGCAGGAGGTGAACAGCTGGGGAATCAGAAAGCAGGTTAGGAAAGGAGGAGGGTGCTGGATTGGCAAGAAGTGACAAGCCCAGACACAGATATCTCCTCCCCCGTATTGTACAGGGACACATTTTTGCACCATGTGCACAAGAACGGCTAAAGCTGTTTTAAAAGTACAGCCAGGGGTCATGTAGCAAGGGGGAGGAGGGGAGTAAAAGGTCCCAAACACCGCAGTTGCCCCAGATGGCTTCACTGGTGGAGCAGACCGCAGTAAAAGCCATCAATGAGAAGAGTACAATAGTCTGTGAAAGGCAAAGCCAGGCCCCATACATTTGGATAGCTCCCGATGACATCACTGCACCACACTAAGATACAAAAGGGGCTCATGTTTATAATGATGACCATGACTCATCAAGAAAAGGTTAAATACTCTCCCGTATACTCTGTGTACTAAGGCAGGGAAGTGTATAATATGTTTTAGAAAGATTTCCCTCAAAAAATATCAATATTTTAAAGATTCAGCACTTCAAGGGTTAATCCTGTTATCTGAATATTTGCTTACATACCTCATTTTACAACAATGCTAGTAAATGAGGCGTTGCTCTTTTTAAATAATCATTAGTATCAAATTATTGGCACCATTCAGTTTTAAGTGGAGGGACAGGAGAGCAAACGATATAATTACAAAATAAAAATACAGTCCTGATACAAATATACAAGATCAATTCCACTTATCAAGTGGCCTTAAGAAATGGATAGACATTTTACACACAAGGAAGTACAGCTAGTTAATCATCACATGGAAAAGTGCTCAGCCTCGCTAGCAATTAATGAACTAAAACAACCTTTCAAGAACAACTATACACACCTATTACACTAGCAAAAATAAATAAAAATGGCAAAACCCAATACTGGCAGAGCTATTGGTAAATAGAAACGCTTATACATTGCTGGTGGCATCATAAATTGTAGAAGGGATTCAAGCATTCAGGGTGGGTACGGGGGTTTGAACTAGATGACCTTTAAGGTCCTTCCAACCCAGAGATTGGATCTTTCTAGAAAGCAATCTAGCAATATAAAGCAAGAGCTATAAAATACTTCATGCTCTTTGACCTTGTAATCCCTCTTTGGAGATATTCCCAAGGGAAGAACCCAAAGGAAGGAGAATGTTTTACAAAGACAGTCATAGCAGCACTATTTATAAGAGTGAAAAATTGGATAGAACTCAAATATCTAATAATGGGGAGGAGTGAGATTAGCCATGTTACATGGATATAAAGACATTTAAATTGGTGACAGCAAAATCTGCACTGAAAAAAGGAGATATGTGTTAGGTGGAGAAATACAACCAAAGAGCATGTACACACTGATCATAGCTATGTAAAAATGTGTGCATATTTATTGAGAAAACTTGGGAAATAATTTAGAGGGCTAGTTTGTGGTTAGGGGGTTCCTTTATTCCTGCAAATTTGTTCAAGTGCATAATAAAAATTTAAAAACAGATTTCTCGAAACTATATAAAAAGAGAGCAGAGTTTCTTCTGATTAAGGTTCTATCAACAGGATATGAATTGATCAACTTTTGAAATAATTTCCCTTTATGGAACACCCAAAGGAATCCTGACATTGAATCATCTTAACCTTGGAGGGATTTTTTAGACAATTTAAGCTATCATTTCCTACTGTCGATTCAATGATAAATTATATATATATCCCAAATAATATCGTATCTAACAAATTGACAAGTGAAGTTATGTTTCAGATGAAGTTGAAGTACCTTAAGTCCTGGTGATAGCAACTCTCTTTTTAGTTTATCTACTCACGTCTGAATAAAAATGAATGTTAAGGACTTTATAAGATCTGTGTATTTACCAGTGTAAATGAAAAAAACAGCAATAAAGAATTATTCTGTCATTAAAAATGACTCTTAAACAGTCAAAGCTTGGTGTGAGTTTCAATCATACAAAATCACGTGGTTGAGACTGATAGCAAAGGATTCTGCGCCATATTAATCCCTGTGGTTATTAACATATACACACAGGTTACCTCTGTAAAGGAATCCCCATTTTCCCATTTTTCTTCTCCAAGGCTTACAAATCCTGTCTCAACTACATTGAGTAGTAGAAAAACTCTAGTACTCAGGAGACCTAAAATAACTTTTCCAATAAAAGTCAAGCCAGAAGTTGGCTTCCACGACCCATGGAGACCTGGGCGAACAGAGCACACTTTTGTATGCTGTGCTAGAATGAGCACGCAAAGCCCGAAGAACGAAAACGACAGAAGGCACCATGCCATCCTCCAGGCAACAAAGGGGAGAATTTCACAGCTCGGTCATCAACAGTCTTTTCATCATTTTCTCTCTCTCCAGTTCCTGCCGGAGCGTCTCCGCGCTGAAAAAGAGGAAGTGACAAAAGAGTAAGATAAAGCCCCACAAATGCCAAGTGTCGTTCCCCAGATTTTCCCATGAGCACAGTTCTTAACTTTCTCTTTCAGGCTCCTTAAGGAACCCCCATGTTTGCTGGCATTGCAATGACCAGAAATTGTCTGGCTACCTATTGGCTCCCCTGCCCAGACTGACAGTTCCTCAAGGCATTCCTCCTCAGGGGCCTGACTGTATGGCATTCACCTCTGAAACCCCAGAACGTAGCACAGGAGCTGGTGCATAGCAGTCTGTCAGTAAGGGTCTGTGGAATGATTGGGAAGATGTCCAGGGGTTAGATTTCTTTAAATCATGCTTTAAATTGGTTTCGCGTGCATTTTCTCCCCAGAGTCTCGCCTATGTTTTAAAAAATAAAATGAAATGAAATAAAAGTGGCTTCTTTTAGGGGTTGCTTCTGACTTCGTGGCCCTCGGGACCAGTTGCCTAGCTATGGAATCTATCTGCTTTGCTTAGACACACACACCATGACCACCACCACCGCCACCGGAAATACACATCTTTGAAGGTATAACTAAATGTTTAAATAATTTCATTCAGGGTAGAAATCAAAGTTCTACTACGGCCCAAAAGGCTCTATACCAAGGGTCGGCAAACTTTCGAGACGGAAGAGCCAGTCCTGTCCCTCACAACAAGTGAAAAACTATTCGAGAGCCATAAAACAAATGAAATCACCATTATGTGAATAACGTCCTTTAAAATGTTTATAAATGAAACTATGATAGTTTTATGTTCATTTTCGATTTTACTTCAGAGCCACATGTACGTACCCAAAGAGCCGCATGTGGCACGGGAGCTGCAGTTTGCCGGCTCCCACTCTATGTAATCTGGCCTCACCCTGAATTCTGTGAGCCTCCTCTCCTGTCAATTACTCTGCTAAGGCCACACCAGCCCCTTATGTCCCCTTAACCATGCAGGCACGGTCCCCCTCAGAAACCTTAGCACTGGCTAAGTATGCTCTTTCCCAAAATATCCACAGCTTGCTCCCTCACCACCTCAGGTCTCTGCTTCAATGCCACCTCAAGGAGTCCATCCCAGCACGCCCTACTGCCCTTCGTGGTTTTATTTACACACACTTATTTCATGTCTGTCTCCCCTCCCCCAAAACACTAAATTGTAAACTCCAAAAAGGTAGGACTTTTATCGGTTATAGTCACTGTACACCCCTAGCACCTAGAATACTGTCTAGCCTTTGAAGACACTTCCATCGATACAGAATAAATGAATAAAAGAATGAATAAGAGGGTTGTAGGCACCACAACCCAATGAGCCGAAAACCTGGGCCAGGCTTCCTGGACTCACCTGGCTGCCAGAGAAACAGGCTTCCGTGTGGTGTAGATGGTCTGCACTGTGGAGATGGTCTCTGTCAAAGGCCTCAGGGTCGCTGCTGGAATCAGCGGGGAAGACTGGCCAGGACAGCACTGTAATTTACTGTCTCTAAAGTCTGCCTGGAGAGGAAAGAGAACAGAGGAAATCAATCTCAATTTGGATTCCATTTTCCCACTGTCAGCTGCTTCATAAGCGTTACTATACAATTCCTGTTATTTTTTAATAATAGCTCAAATCAATTGCCATTTATTCAATGATTTTACTTTGTGCCAGAAACTATGCCAAGCACTTTTACATACATTATCTCTTGACAATCCTCTAAGGTAAAGATCATATTGCATCACCTCTTAGACACTGTCAATTGTAAGGTATACCATTTCTGCATGTGCCACAGAGAAAGGAAAAGGTGGCCATTCAAACTTTGCCACGCCCACTATTGTAATGAATGTCTGATTTCAGAGATGTTAAATGGTGAAAAAAATGTGCAGCTTAGAACTGATTTTATGAAAAAGGAAAGTGAGGCTCAGCGAGGTTAAGTATCTTCCCAAGGTCACACAGTGAGTATTAACCAGTATTTCGAACCAGGGTGAGTCGACTCCATGATTGGCATATTTTACCACTATCCCAAATTATGGTCCCCAGACTAGCAGCTTCAGTGTTATCTTGAAGTTGGTGAGAATGCAAATTCTCAGTCCCCACCAAATACTTTTGGAACCAGAATGTCTGGGGATGAAGTCTGGCAATCTGTGTTTTCACAAGACCTCTAGGTAACTGTGATAGGAGGTAAAGTTTGAGAACTTCTGGTCTAGAGCACACTGTCTCATTTGGAGGGGATAACGGATTGCTGTTGTCCTCATTGAATAGAACGATATGCTTACTCCTTTTATGTAGGAAACTTGGAAGCTATGTAACAGTAAATAAATAAAGACGTTCCATAATCCCTTTCTGTCATCATCAGTATATTTCCTCACAGTATTTTCTCTATGCATGCTTTTTGTTTTGTATCTTTTTGGTAATGCCAGCTCTATATTTTATAACTTGATTTTTCACATGAGTTCCTGGTCCGAAACTTAGGGAAATTTATCACATGGCTTTCTAAAAAAGCACATTTGATCTTCAAATGAGCCCTATCCTCGTAGTGATGGGACAGAAGATGAGCTGTCTCTCCTAGGGAAATACAACAAGCCACTGAAAATGCCAAGTACAGTTACAGTTCTCTAAGGGTACATCTGGCTTGAGCAATGTGGAGGGACTTCTCTTTGAGGGGTCCCAAAAGGCGATTGCTGGAAGATACCAGCCCCTGTTTGTTTTACACCTACCTCCAGAGGGAGAACGGATCTGGCCTGGAATGGAGCTGTGTCAAAGAACTGACCATGCAAACAGGAGCACCATACATCTGGCTGCATGTGGTGTTTCCCACAAAGAACTTGTACACACGTTGGGCTGTAGTAGTCATGTGTGAGGTTTACCAGTTCATTCTGGCTCTTCCCTTTCCAGGCACCTGGTAGGACTGTACCTCCCCAACCTCTTTGAAGTTAGATATGGCCACGGGCCTTGCTGTGGCCAAGGAAATGTGGGTGGAGGTGCCATGTTCATTTCCTTTGAAAGATTTAAGGGTCAGTGTGTGATTTAGTACCTCTTTTTTTTTTTTTTTTTTTTTTTACCTTCTGCTGCGTGACTAGCAGTGTTCCAGGTGGCTGCTGCTCTATTAGCCTGGGTCCCAGAAGGAGGACAACACAGAGCAGAGCCCTCAGCCCCCCTGACAGATATGCAGCAGAGTAGGAAATTCAAGTTGTCATTTTTTTTTAAAGATTTTATTGGGGAGTTGGGGGAGGGGAACAGACAAGTTGCTGTCCTTTTGTTCTTCAGTCTAGTTCAAGTTGTCATTTTAAAGCATGACAGAGCCCATCTTTCCTGCTACAGGAGCTGGGGTAAGAGGTTATTTTGTTGCTTCAATGAAGTGGGTGGAGGTTGGGCCTTTGATGCCACTTTTGAAACTTTCTGGAAAAAAGAGGGAAACGCGACACAAAGGCAGTGGTGGGTAAAAGTGCCAGGGCTTCAGCCTGAATCAAGGTAGTGGCACCTAACTACATTAACAGTCATTGTATTCTTCATGCCGTGCACTCCAGGTGAAAGGAAACAAGCTAGTGTCTTTTTTTGTTGTTGTTGTTCAGCTGAGCCTGCTACCTGTTGGCAGCTCAGCGGCTGCTCAGCTC